>NC_053453.1:7291480-7658980 GCF_015227805.2 Hirundo rustica
TCCCCCCTTCATTAAGCTAGGAATGATGACAGACAATTGTAATGCTTAAAAAGACAATATTTTGCGGAAGAGAGAGCAATTTCTATTTGGCCCTTTGTCGTGTAATTCCACGTTTCTCTTCTCTGTGCGTGTAGCACTGGTGGAAGGTGCCAGACTGACATGCTTGGGAAATGAATAACTCTTTTTATGCACAGTTGGTGTCTGAGTACATCAGAGGTTTTGGGCTAGTAAATCTCCTTAATCCTAAGAAGTAAATCACTAAAAGACGTTGTAGGTAAATGTTAATTATTTTCCCTGAAATGGAACTCCAAATCAGAGAGGAAGGAGATAAAGAAATTCGGACATGCCTGATAATTCTGAACATATCACCAGGAAAGGCTTCTCTGCCTGATAAGGAAGTGTCCTGATCTCTCATCTTGTTTTGAATATGCCTACCAATTTCCTACCAAATGTCGCAGCCTACAATCACTCTGCAGCTAACCCATGCAATGCAAACACAAAACTACAAAATTGTAGCCTTTAGCTCCTCGGTGGTGCATTTACTTTGAAGACAAAACAACTGTGACAGTTTTCCTTAAAATGTGAATTTTCTACTCATGGAAAACAGCAGTTCAGGTTTCTAAAAATAACTGTCATCTTTGCATGCCAGAGCTGAGAGGTCTAAAGAATTGTGCCAATTAATTGACGAGGGAACTTAAAAATGGAAACCTGTCAGATGGATGTGCCTGGACCGTAGATCAGGAGGAAAGGAAGACGGAGAGCAGTGTGTGTGCTGGCATTTCTAACCAATCATGCAGCTTGAGGTAGGCACTCTGAGCCAGGTGATACTAATGGGGAAGGAGCTATTGCTCCCCATCCTCTCTCCTTTGCCAGCCTTAACTGACTCATTGCTTTGGAAATTCTTGGCTAACATATTCATTCATTTCTCACAGAAACTAAGTGTTGCAGCTAGAAATAAAACAGAAGATGGCTAGTAGCGACGTATCTATGGAGAATTCATAATGCATGATTTCACGTCTCAGAAACTTTAGAAAAGTTATAATTTATTCCTCTTCCTGCTCTGCAATATGTCTAATACTTCTGGTATAAAAAACCTGCATGATCCAACTGCTCATATTAACAGCACTATTGAGAAATGTTTAGTGGTTATGAACCCTTCATCCCAGCATGCACAATACCCAGGACACTGGATCACTGCACACCTGATAGAGGAAGATTGGGCCACCCTCAATACAGCAGGGAGTATGAAGACTGGTTTGTTTTGTGTCTGTGCCCTTAACATCCTCCCTGAGCAACTCGCACAGCTTCTAGCTCCTTCCTGATTCCTCTGCATATTTTCTGGGTGAATAGGAGGCCATGCACTGGCATTTCAAAATTATGAATGGTTGAATATTGGAACAGTATCTTTGTTAAGTGGCTCTGGCTTCCCTCTCTCCCAGTGCCTAAGAAGCTGAGGTTTACTGTAGTGGTGGAAGTCCTTTGAGTCTCTTACCTATCTCTACCAACATTTTTTATCAAGTACTTGTGAATCTATCCTTGGACTAGGGTACCACCTCTACTCCAGTAGAAATAAGCAGCTTTTTAGCAGACTAATTTTTTTAGACTAATTTATCATATCATGTATTAGATTCATGTTATTCTGAGCAGGTGTCAGAATATTTTTTTCATGTCAAACACTTGGACAGCTTAGGACTACCTTTGGTGATGATACATTGTCTTTCAGCCAAGAAAATCTCCACCACAACTTTTTCTCCTTGAAAAACTGAATTTTAAGAGAAGCTTTTTACAATACATGTCTACTCTAGATAAGTAACTTTGATATCACCTCCAAAACAAATTCCCCATCAACCCCAAATATTTTGAATGCAAAAATCCTTCATGGCAGCTGTGATTGATGGTGTCTGAATGCAGGTACCCTTCTCTGGGTCTCCTTTACTTTCAGCTGACTGCATTGCTGACCGTCAGCTGCCGTAATGCACAATCTTCAAGAGGATGGGTTTATTATCCCTCATGGGAGTCAGAGTTTTCTCTAAAGAGGTTTTTTTGCAGAGGAGAAATGGACCAAGAAGAACTAGGGAGTAACTTCCAAAAAGGAAGGAATATTTCTGACGAAACCACTTTTCTTTTCACTTTAGAAAAGTATTTTTGGGCGTAGACCCATTTCTGATATCCAGCCGGCATATCTGTGAATGCTTTTATTATTAATTATTCAGTTTTCTTGTGCATCCTTCTTGCCAACAAAACTTTTAGGTTGGAGACAGATATTTGAACGCTTTGCAAGGACAGTCTGCACTGACAGCACAGAGAGCATGATGGAGTCAGCCAACTCAACCAGCTGCCATGGTGCTGAGCTGTCCATAAACACAGGAGCATTTCAGAGATGGAGTTAGGACCACAAGAGTCACACAGTCAGCATTTTAACTTGGTTTAGAGGAGTAATGTGTCTGATGCCATATGGTGGAGCTAATCTTGTTTATCGCTGCTTCGCTGCTCCATCCTGTTGGAGGAGTTATCACACAAAAAGCTACTGTTGAGACCTTCTGCAGAGACAGAGCCAGGTGTGAGTGGTCTGGGGAGGTGTCAGGAGGGTGCAGTTGGAGACTGAAAAGAGAGAAGAAAGCTCATAATTTCTGAATTATACCAAAACACCCAGCATGAGATAGATAAATAGCTCAAATCTGAGAGAGACTTCTAGAGGACCTAATAAACTGTTTTCTCCATTTCACCTCCAGATTTCTAGATTTTAGTCAGAATATTTTATTAATTATTGAAAGTTTGTGTGTAATGAACTTTTTTACAAATTCGTAGGTAGTGATGCATATTAAGTCTAGTCTAATTCCTTAATGATTACAGGTTTCCTGTTCACGTCTGCCAGGTTAATTCACAATGCAGTAATTATGTTGCTTCATCTCACCAATAACCTGCCTTTGTAGCAGTTAATGTTATCTCACTGCCCACCTTGGGCATCTGTGCTGAATTTGATGCTCACCTCACTTAACACAACAGAAGATTAGCCATTGACCACAGCCTGGGAAAGGTCCATGTCTTGAAGTATTGATTGGCAAAGTAAATGCTAGACTGAGTGTGGAAACAAAAGAACTTTTTGTTGGACCTGATGAGTTTTTGAACACACTCAAAAGAGCCAAATGGCTTTTTGATACAGTCTTGAGTTGGCAGCAGAGTTGCACCCTCTACAATTTTGCTGTCACCTTTTTATTCTCCTGTATTACAAGGATTACTCCCTGGGTGAGGTTTGCCTCTGACTCCACTGAGAGCAGCCACTTACCCTCTGTGGTTCAGCAGCTACTGGAAGAGCATGTCAGGGTACTTGCTAGAAGAGGGATGTCAGCTGCCTGCCTGGTTCCATCAGGAACTGGTGTATGCAGCAGCTAATTTACTGCTTGAACACCTTGATTCTGATGGGTGAACCTGTATAAAACCCTTTTTTTCACACTCCACCGTGAGTCATATTAGGAAGACTGCAGGGTGCCAGCTTTCTAGTGTCTGTGAGAAGCAGAGCAGTGTTCACACTTCCCAAAGCATTAGTCATTCAAATCTACCCGCAGTCTTTCTTCTGTCATACATTTATTTGTGCATGAGCAGGTAAGCTCAGAATGACTTAGAATCTCTTCTTGGAAAGAAGGAGCCATGTAAAACAAGTCTGCACAAGGTTTTAAATAAAAACCTTGCAACTCCACTGTTGTGTGTTTCACTTCTACCTGTGGCACCTTTAAAGCTATCAGGTTGGAAGAAACCTGGAAGTAAAAGCCGTTTGCACGTTTTTGAGAAGTTTTCCTTCTCATTCTTCTGAGGAAGAGATTATCCCAGTATTTGAGAGAAAGAAGGATAAAGTTCAACCATGCAAACCCATCCTCCTCTTTCTGTCCTTCTTGACACACACTTGGATTTCATTCCTGAAGCTTAGTTACAGCTGTGTAATCACTGCACACCACACACCAGCTGGAAAGAGAGCCTGGATAGCTGGGGCTGTCCTGTGCCAGGAAGGGTGAGGGTAAGGAAGAGAAACCCAAGAAAAACAAAGTTGGATGAAGAGGATATTTGGTTTCTCACCCTTACAAACAGTGGCTCTCTCATATCAAGTCCCAGAGAGTGAAAACACAGCAACAATTTTAGCTCTGTGGTGCAGCCCAAGAAAGAGTAATGTGATCAAACCTTCCTGCTTTTGGGTCTGATTCTGCAGGTTTTATGTATGTGGAAATATACATGTACACATGTATATGTATATCGCCTGAAGACAGTCAATATTATAATAGATGTGCAAAGTCATAAAGGAATATATCTCATTCTACATTGTTTGGAATTAGACTGTTAAGGAGCAAGGGTCAGAATATCTGCATAATCCCCAATCCTAGCACCAGGTTAAGCACAAGCACTAATATTTTCTCTCTCAGTACAGAAATGCACAGAAAATTAAAGGACTGGCATCAGTACCCTGCCAGAACAAATGCTTTGTTGCTCAGACTAGTTTTTGCAAGAAAACAAATTCTAGAAAAAGGAGATTTCCTCCAAAATTATCTTTTCTTTCCATATGCACGCTGACAATAAGTATCCTTGAACAATATACTCCAAACACAAGAGTAAAATGAGGAACAGAAGAGCAACACCCATTATTTGGAAACAACAAAAGGTGAACGAGAAGTTTTATCTTCAGCACTCCCAAATCCCTCTCCAAGTGTCAGGAGGACAAACAAGAAGACAACTCTTCTGCAATTTCTTCCCTCTCCCTCTTTGCATCACTGTCATCGCAGAAAGCAAGCAGCTCTGATGTCTTATAGACCCAAGATTATGTTGTGCTCTAAACCTCCTCCTTCACACCTCTGGAAACTTTCTTGTGCTTGCTGTGCCCATTCTCGTGCTGAGTGTTTTCCCTGAGACATCAGTGTCTATGAAAGAATGAATTAAATTTTGCTCTCATTTTCTCATAAACGCGCATTTGAGAGACATTTCTTTGACAATGGAACAGGCAGGACCCAAAAGATGCAGCACCAGTGCATCATCCTTCCCCAGCTAAGAGCTACGGAGTGTTCTGGTGGTGGAAAGAGGTGGCTCCCAGCATCCCATGGCCCTGCAGTCCATGCTGACTGCCAGTGTTTTTCCTGCTCTTGATCCATTACCCTCCCAGCTCCAGCCTGCAAGCCAGCTGTCTCTCACCAGAAAGGAACAATTTTCCTTGACCTCAGTGATGCACTTCAGTGAGGGAACAAAATGCCACAATGCTTCTTTACTTTCAAAGTAACACAAAAGAAATGCAACCAGGTGGTTTAAAACTTTGTCAAAAATCTTTTTTTCTGTGATTAAACTTGAGTGCAGATGCTCTTTGTAATTTCAGGAAAACCTAGGCTTATTCAGCTTTACCAGCCATAGCTCTTTTATGACTAAGTGTATCCTCAGAAAGTTTCTCCTTAAAACTGAGGACTAGGGACAGTGAAGTTATTTTGATAGTTGTCAAAGGCAGTTTTTGTGGGACAGATGATAAATAGTTCATTGTCTAAGCCATGTCTCCAAGCTTTTGATTACCTCTTGGCTAATAAGGATTTCCCCACAGAATTGAGCTAAAGAGTGTCGTGCTAAAAAGAAAAAGCCTGAAATAATGAGCCAAAAAGAGATGTACGGAAATAGTGTAGATCTTCTATTGTGGGACCTATATTTTTTTTTCTAGAACACATAAACAAAGGAGAAAAATAGTTCTGGCTAAAATAATTATGAAAATCTCACTCCTTCAAGTCCCACTGAAAGAAAACTTTAATCTCTAGATTCAACCTCTATTATCTGACAGATAATGGAACTATATGCCGGAAATGAAAAACCTGACAAAGATTAAATGTGGGATTCACCTAATCTAACTTCATCTCCTTCAAATTCAGGTGACTAAATTAAAGCAATCCTCTTGGGTCTCTATATTGAGTACAGAGTGGGAGAAATACCTCCAAAGATAAATTAATATTCTGTCTTCTAGTAATTTGTCTTATATAGGTATGAGTTGACTTCAAGCGGGGTGTCCATCTCCATTGACTACTAAAAAAATCCCAACAGGCTTAGTAGAAAAGTCTTGACCATGAAAGGCCAAGTATGCTCAGTCCCACAGGTCAGAGAGTGGTCATGTCCAGGGAGAGTGGAAGGCAGCAGTTTGTTTTGACTTGGAGAGCAGCCTAGGCCAGGGCCCAAAACTGATATGAAGGCATCAGATACAAAACACAAACAAATTTGTTCCTTTTCTCTGCAACCACCATAAAATATGACATTTTTCTTCTATTGAAAATGCAGTGGTATTGTCTTGAAAAATAGTTATCTTTATGAAAACATAAAGAAAAATTTTGAAGAATGAAAATACATAGGCACAGAAGGGTTTTGTTTCTCCTTAAGTCACTGATTTTATTTTTTACTGAGTGGTAAAGCAAAACTCCTCTATAGAAACATTCACTCCTACAATGTGTTATGCATTTCCAGTGGTGAACTATTAGGTGTTTTGCAATTAACACAGCATGAAAGAACCATCACTTCTATGGATCTCTGAATTCACACTTTCTTCTAATGAGAGCCAAGATAAATTGTTCCAGTTTCGGTGTATTGGCTACCAAATTGACCCTGATCCATAGCTCACTTCAGGCTTCTGTAATTCCAATAATCTTGCAGTATGTTTGGATCCGTCAATTGAAGATGTCTAAAATTCACTCATGTTACTCTAGAAGCTAAAGCTAGAAGGAAAACACATATATTCTGCTCAGGTTTTATTTTTTTCCTTCTCTTCCTGTGAAATATAACACCCCTTCCACAGCCATTTACAGTGGTATTTTTCCCCAGAGATGTAATACCACAGAAGGTGACCTAGTGCCTTAAGGCAATTCCTTAGTGACGGAATTATCTTTATTAGCAGATGACATATTTTTTCTTCTCAGAGTGCAAAATTCAGAGTAAAGAGAGGTGAAGGGAATGAGGCAATTCTCTTTATGCCTCACCATATTTAACAAACCTTGTCCATAGAGGAGTCTGACAGTGTACTTTCTATTCTGGGTCCATTTGTATATGTTCTTCAGAAGAGGCAGCACATGAATAACACTGCTGATTGTTGCTGTCAACATTCAAGGTGGATGTTAAAAAAGAATGGATATTTTTCTGAACATCAGCACTTCCCAAAACTCACCTCAGTGATTGCACACCGTAAAATGATTGTGCTCATGCTTGCTATGTAGCACAACGTGTGGAATTCCTGGCTTAGAAATCCTCCTCAATAGTTATGGGATGGGGCTTCAGAAAGTTTTGAGGATGTGGGTCATGAATTTCATAGGTCCTGCAGAGCAGCTGGTTACAGCTAAATCCTGAAATAGTGACTATGACTAAAAAACTGAAAGGTCATTCTACCCAAGTTCCTAACCCTGGTGAGGAAGTATGAACTGAGTGCCACCCACAGGGCAGGAGCTGTGAGCAATGATTGATGTAAGGGTCTGTCTGTGCTCTCCCAGCTGCCCCAGGAGAAATTCCATATAATGAGATCCATAGCACTGGTGAGGTGCTGGGGACAGTTTTTCATGATCCCTGTCCTGTGTGAATGACAGGGAAGTGCTGGACCAGTGGGTTTTGGTCACGTCAGGGAAACACTCAGCAAAATGTTGGAAGATGGGAATGGCAGATCAGTCCATCAATGGTCTCCAATATCTGATGCTTGATCTGTCTCCTTTTAGAGCCACATTAAAGCTGCTCAGAGCACCCTTGTCGCTCCTGGAGGTCAGGCCTGACTGCCAAGGCTCAGAGAGCCCTGCTCCAAGGAGATCAAGAAAAGCACACAGCAGCCTTTGGGGAGGTTGCCATGAGCAGGACCCATCCCATTTCAGGGCACCTCACTTTCAGCTCCCACCTGTGCTACAGGCCTAGGCACATCACAGTAACATTTTGGGCTGTACCAGCAAACAATTAGTGAAGAGCTGTCAGAAGAGATATATAACAGACAAGCAGCATTTTAAAATTAGATAGCTGGCAACTTTATTTATTTTTGTAAAGTCAGATTCTTCAATATTCTTGCTAGTCAGAGGCATTTTCACTGGAACTGTACTCAAAGCAGGACTTAGGGACTGAAATTTGAAGATGTCAATCTGAAGATACCAACCCCCCACCCACCCCCACCCCCCACGATTTGTGATATGTATTTTCCCATCTTTGTCTTTGTCTTGCTGTTTTAAGGTTACATTCTTTGGTTTATTCTCTGCCTGGGGTGCACACATGCAGCAAAGGGGCTGGAGACAAGGGCCTGATTTGGGTTGTAGCATCCCATTCTTCTCTTCAGCCTCCATCTTTCACTCAAGGAAAACAAGATCTTTGCAGCAGGAACCTGATTCCCAACTAGTGTGGCAGAAATCCCTTGCTTCTCTCATCTCTGTGAGTTACAATATCCTGCAATATCTTCCTAGATATTCAGACACCAATGTTGGAAGACCCAAGGTAGGATTCCTTTGCAGAAGGAATTTAATGGGCAGGAAAAATACTGCCTCAGTTCAGTGTCTAGCTTCCTGTTGATTCACAGTGGTATCTGACTTCTCTCAGGTTGTTTGGTCTCTGAGGGAATTTGAAAAATCTCTGTTTATGCTAATTTTGATATCTACCTAATGTTCTAACACACCAAGCAGAGATTGGCATTGGTGTTACTGGGAGCTGGCCAACAGGCCTCTACTTCGCACAATGGACCTCCAACAGAAAGGAAGCCAAATCCAGCTGAACTTTGAATAATTCTTCTTGGGCCATAAGAAGTAAGTTTTTTTCTTCAACTATAAGCATTAGATGCTTGTTTAATTGAAAAAAAATTAGTTAAGGGTGATAATTTTTCATACACGTCTTTAGAAAAAGGGTGCGTATCAGGGTGTATATATCAGAGCCCATGATCTAATAAATCTGCAAAAAGTAAAGCTGGAGGGATTTTAATTAGCCTCCTAATCCCACACTCCACACCAAAAAAGGCAAGTAATGTGTAGTGAGCCTACCTCTAACAGATATTTGATTTATAATCTCAGAGAAAAGCAATTCTGCAGCCCATCTAGGCAACTCGCTGTAGTACTTTCTTATACTTAGGAAGCTTTTCCTACTATCTAACCTAAATCTTTATTTCTGCAAATTAAGACAATGACTTCTTGTTTAATCACTTGAACTGTCTGAGCAATTGATTGTTCTTCTGCAGTGTTACTATAAAAACAAAAAATACCTACTGGAAGATTAGGATCATATCTTTGTTTAATCTTTTCTAGATTAAATAAATCCATTTTTTTTATTATGTACTCCTAAAGCTCTTATTGTTTTCCAGTCACCTTTGGACCTTCTCTAGATTATCTCAGTCTTTGTTACACTCTTACAGATTTAATGCCCCCACGTTTATTTTATAGTCAAGTCTTTAATAACATATCACATAGCAATATACCTTTTTAAAAATTATACAAAATTTTCCTCCTTAATATGTATATGATTTGTTGTATTTTTTTTCAGATATTATACTGGTTTGTAGCTGAAGCTTTTTTTTTTTTTTAACTCAGTGCTGGATTTCCTTCTTTCAAATGGAGCACCCTTCATGTTTTTATTAAATTTCATTTGCTGATTCCAAACCAAACCTCCAGTTTATTCAGATCACTCTATATTTTGTCATCTGAAAGTACTATTTCACAGATGAAATACCTTCACATACTGCTGTGAAGCACCACTGACCTGAATAAGTCTTCATTTCAGGGGCTTTTTTATTGAGATTCTGGATGAGGTCCAGGAATGAAGTCATTACATGGTCAATTATTTGCCAGTCTGCCACAACAGTGTTTCAAGCACATGTACTGGCACTTTACGTATGTGGGAAATCAGATGAAGAGGAGGAACTTTAAAATATCTAAACTGACATTTCTGCTTTTCCATAATGCTTTAGAAGAATTTTTATATTTCAATTTTTATTTATATATATATATAAATGAATGTGTGCACCCAACATTGATTTTCCCACATACTATCTGTTTAGGTTTTTGCATGTTTCTGACATTAAACAATCCTTCTCTTCTACTTTTTGGGTTTTTTAGGCTGTTTCATTAATTTCTTGCACATAATATTTTTTCATATGATATTTTTCTTCTCCCTGCAAGTATCTTTTTAGACTAGGGGGTACTCAAAAGTGAATTGTATTTGCAACCAATGGAGGTCAATAGGGGTGACTCAGTATTATGCTAATTTAGTCCTTGAGCCCTATTATATATTGTCCAGGTACATTTGGGTTTAAGAATGAGGATCTGAAGCTTTTGTGTTTCAATGTTTACATGAGTTTTCCCCTTTTGTTGAAGTATAATGGTTGATAGTTGCATTTAATTAAGGCTTGACTGGAAGTGATACTGGAGTTGGCTTCATTAGGCTTGAAAGACATCCTTGAAGCAAATAAATATTAGCATCTTGGCTAAGGGAGAAACTAAAGAAAATAACAGTGAAGAAAAAAAAAAAAAAGGTAAAAAAGAAGGGAGAAATATCTTTCACACATCACAGGGTTTTCTCCAGATTTATCATAAAAATAAAAAGCACTTTGAAGATGGAAAGTTGAAAATGCAGAAACCATGTCTTCATAGCTCCGATACGTGTGGCCACATGCTTCAAATGAATGTGACTGATAGAAGTGTTACCAGAAAACTGCAGCCAAGAATCAAAAAGGGACTGCTGGATTTTAAAATGTGCGATTCATTTTCATGTCATTAAGACGAGAAATGCGTTTTCTTTTTCCTCTTCTCCCTCTGGCTTTTGAGCCTTTTCCTTCTCCTCCTTTCTCTGGAGACACATTTAACCTTTGGTGTGTTTTATTGTGCTCGAGCACCTGACTAGGAGAGGAAAATGATGTGTTTTCTTTCTCTAAATGCCAAAATATCATGAATTCCCACCTTCATGTATCATCTCAGTTTCTGAAGACGTATGGGAGGTTTCTTTCTGAATGTTTTTCTAGAAGATCTGTGCAAAAATGACTGATTTTAAAGCAGTAAGATATACTTACTCTGGTAATGGAAGACAGACAGTTTTCAGAACTTGAACAATTACAAGTTTGGCAGACAGTTTTGCCTTCTAAAAGATCCTGATTTTCAGAAAGTTCTATATTATAATAAATAAATCCACTTCCATGCAGCTCATATTAGACATCAAAACTGAAGCATATAAAATCTGAAGCTGCATTCAAAATCCTTACTAAGATACCAGATTTCAGTCATAATCCATCTGTTGCCAAGGTCTTAAGACCCATAGTACATCTGATCAAATTTTCTCTGCATGGGACCAGTTTCCTTTGATGCCGTCATTGCTTTCCTATCAGCTGAACCATTTTCCCGATAAATTAATCAACAGGATGGCATTCAGAATAAGCTTCTTAACAGCCTGGAATGAGAGGATCAAGTGTCAAATTAGAACTACATAAACATTTGTATTTAATTTGATTAATAGAATAATACCAAATATTTTATCTGTATAATTTTTATTATTAATTTTGTTTCCTATCTTTTATTGTTATGATTTGTGCATAATTTTAATTATGTTTTTTGATTTATTCATAATTGTTTGATGCTAGCAACAGATCCCAAGTTTGTGTCAAAGTGTGTACCCAATACTTAGAAATACTTAGAGAGGAAATATAATAACAACAAATGACTAATTTATTTGCGATGAAGTAGAAGATATGACATTAATCTTTACTGGACTTTTAAAAGATAGTCTTTGTTTTTGTAAGCAACCTGAGCAATCAAAGAATAAAATTCAAAAGTTCTGAGTATAAAGCTGTAGTCTCTACTCAGCAATGCAAAATAGAGTGACACATGCAAATTAAGGTGCATACGGTATTTTTCAAGCTCTAAATCAAATTTGTTGGGATAAAAATGGTGAGAAAAAAACTTCAGACATGCTCAAATCCCATTTTCTGAATTGATTTGAAAATCATGAGGCTCGCATCTCATTTTAGGTCATTGAAACTTAAGAAATTGAACGTTAAAATCCAAACACCATCACCCGTACTTCCTATCACCTAGATATGGGGAATCCAGGCTTACCTATGATGTCTCATAATGACTCAGATCAACTTTAGTGCCTCCAAGGTGTCTTTCATGTCATTGCAGAGAGTCTGTACCTTTGGTGAGAGTCTTTGTTAAGGGGATAGCTGATGAATATGAATGGACTGGCAGCTGACACAAACCAACACATCAGGGACTGCATCCAGCTGCAATCTATAACACCCTGCTTTCAGCAGGCGTCTGGAATGTGCACGGTAGTAACAGACCATTAGATCATGAATTTAAATAGTTTGACCTGGTCCTAAGCTGTCAAAGAGTTTGTTGTGGTCTCTTCAGTTACGAAGTTACCAAATGACTTTGACTCGTATTTCCTTCAATGGTCTGCCAGTGTGGATTTGAGGAATGGATAATAATTGACCGTGGTTAAACATAGTCGCAGAATACTCTGAGTTGGAAGGGACCCACAACAATCATCAAGTCCAGCTCTTAAGTGAACTGCCCATAGGGGGATTGAATCCATGATTAGTGTTGCTATCACCATTCTCTCAACTGAGTTAATCTCAGGGTCATGGAACTGACTTTATGTTGAGTTATTCCTAGTTTCTAGCTCTAGTTTCCAGATGATACTTATCTCAGTCACTAATGAGATCAAAATTTGCCTAGCCAAAGAACTACTGTGGTTTTTAAAGACATTTTAAAGAGGGCAGTTGTAGACATTTCTGCTTGCCCTGAGGTTTCCTTAGCCTGGCTTAAGTATTGAGGGTATTAATGACTTTTATTTTAAACTACTTTCATATCAATCAGATTTAAAATTATTATTAACAATGATGTTTCCCCTGAGCAAGAAGAACACACAAAATTTAGTTTATATTCTCTAATGTTTTTATTATGCCTATTTAGAATTATTTTGAGATACAGTCCAGTCCTGGAGGCAGAACTACTCATGATTGCATGCAGAGAACTTTTATACCTCTTCTACAGTGAAGCAGCCTGATTTCTAATGATAGTATAATTTTTTTCTGTGTGTCCTTGACCTAGGTAAGGCTAATGTTGTTTTGCTACACATTTAATGAGGAGAAAATCTTCACATTTCTAGATGGTTCAGCAACAGTGCTGGAACTTGCAGGTTTGAAGTACTCAAAACTTATCTTTACAATGGATATTTGCTGAATTTCCATGAATGTTAAAACTCTTCTTTGAACCTTCAGAATCTTGAAGAAGATTTTCCATTGAGCATGTGATTGTGTTTCTGTCTGTTGGATTTATTTTAAGACCATGGCAGTTGAGGGAATTGCGCAAAGTGAAGAAGCAAAGACAAGCAAGGAACAAATCACAGCAGGTTGGAGGAGTGTCTGAGAAAAAGTTTAAACCACAAAGTGGCAGCATTAATGCATCAAGAGTGGAAAAAAACCTGAGACAAATACCTTGGATAGTGGGAGGTGTCTGGAAGCTCTTGTGAATGATGGTAGACAGCATATGGTGTGTGGGAGTCCACTGTGATCTGTTTCCCCCCAGCAGCACATCAACGGTGCCCAAAGTCATATTTCCTCTTAGTTATAGTTCTACATGCTCTTAATTTTCATGCTTCACTCCCTCCTGAAATGATACATTTGAAATGGTTTCTGGTCTGTTCTAAGCATTTAATTCCTAGAAAGATAACACACCAGAGAGACTTTTAATAGGAGTGAAAAAGGGAAGCTGTGGAGGTGATTCATGGTGAAAGAAATTATTCACAATAGGTAACTGGTAATTGTGATAACAGTGATTGCTGTCCATTGCCCATTAGCAGTTTTAATGTGTCCTTACCAGATACCCCCACAGTATCTATTTTTAGGGGGACATTCTTTATCGTGTAACAACATGTTTCTGTATTTAGCAAGATATAGAAAGGAGAAAGGGGCATGGCTGTAGGTCCTGATTGCTGGAGCTTAGAAAAAAGGAGAGAGGAGGGGAAGAGATAAAGTGCTTTAAATGCATGTGTTCAAGAATTGTCAAAAAAGTAAAATATGGAAGAAATAATATTAATATTAATGTTAATATTAATATTAATATTAGTTATGAACCCCCTTCCATTTTGAATGTGGAAACAGTGAATGAAAAATTACAGCCAGATTAATGAAGGTCAGCTGGGTAAAATAAACCTTGAACTCCAATTTGCAACAACAGAATTTTCAGGTCTTGCTCTCTCACTCAGGACAAAAAAAACCTGACAGCCATTTATCCTGGTGTCACTGAGATCACATTTTGAGGACAATGGTAGAATTGAAAAGGAGATTAGATCACAGTTTGGCTAACACAACCTCTGTTGTCACTGGTGTTGTGTCAGAAAGAAAGGCCCACTGTCAGAAACCAAAGTGGCTCTGAGTGAGTGGTTGTGAGGGAAAACTTGTTTTCCATTTGTATGATGAGAAAATCAAACCTGACAGTGAGAGAAGCATAATGAGTAGGAGAGAGCAAATTAAAAAACCTTCATTTTTTGGAAATTCACTGTTTATGGTGGGTACTAAAATCCTGCTACTAAGATTCATATTTGTTCAAGGCTTTATTGTTTAGACACTTAGAAGTCATCTACTAACTCATATGTTTCAGTTTCAGAGTAACCAAATAGAAACCAAGAAATCTTCATAAACTAATGAAGTACTTAATCTCAGAACATTAAATCACAGCAAGATATTTTGATTTGAGCATTCACATCTTGAACTGATCATAAAGCTCTCAAGAGATTTGATAACATGGGCTTTATTCTTACCCAAGAACAGATTCACATAGTTATCTTTGTGGTGTTTGCTGTTGTTTGTACATAAAGGATTATTGTTATAGATGAGTGTGTACTATATTGTAAACCATAATTAACTAACAGAGATTTAGGGGGAAAATAGTGAAATTTGATGGATTATTACTTCAGGTAATATAACTAGCATAGAAATATAGCAAGAAATTGACTCTATGCTTTTGAATTCATAACTGAACTTGCCAGTAGTTTACTGAAAACTCTTAAGTTGTACTTGCAACTACTGAGAGCAGCAGACAGTATGTTTGCTCTACTGATATTTTGAAACTGTGCCTTTACCACCAGTTGGTTTCTAAGCCTTTTCTTTAGTATTGGTTCAAATCTTGAGATCAAGTTCCATCAGTGCCTATCAAAACAGGAATGACATTTCTGAGCAAAACTAATTAAAGAATTCATTTAGCACTGTCATAGAAACACAACACATTGGGTATGAAAAACAATTTAATATAAATGATGCACCCAAACTCATGATCATGCATTGTGTTAGCAATGCGTGCTTTGTGTCTCTATAGAGTTTTGACTCCTCAAAAGATGCAGCCAATGTCTTGGCAGGGTGTGTGTACCAATGTGTGGAACACTTGGATGTGAAAAACAATCAGTTGTGACAATCAGCCAGTCAGCAATCTTGAACACCTTCCATCTCTGCTCCATTTATGGGCATCAGTAAATAAAGCTCTGTTCTTAAAGCTGTGTTTTCATTTATTTTTTTCTGCCAGCTAGTGCCAGGCAACTTTGTGGAGCCTTCCAACATTGCCTCCGTATGGAAATAAATTGAATCAACATTGTATTTTTCCTCCTGTGTTAGATATTCCCTCTTCTTTCACGCTCCTTTTGCTTAATGAAAAAACAGCTTCAAAATAAACAGTTAGAAGGAGCTTGTCAATTTTGCTATCAGTGACTTAGATTTGTTTTTGTGTTTGTTTTTAAATAAATAGTTACATTAAAGAGGAGAAAGAGAAAATCTAGTTCTACTGCTGCTGGTCCTCAGTTCATTCTCAGAAGAAAACTAACAGTCTCCAGATAAATATTACATCTGTTGAACCTTTGAGAGAGATGTGCTTCAGTCTGATCCTTGCAATGTAAATTTGTAATTTAAAATGGTATTTTTTTTCCTAATTTTAAATGAATACTTGTGGGTTTTTCTGTGTAATTTTCTTGATTTACATCTGAGTTAAATAAATCCAGCAGATGACTTTCCCTCGTAACACACCCGCCCCCCCCCCCCCTTCTTTTCTTTCCTTTCCATTTCTTTCATGAAGAACGACATTTTCTGTCCGTAAGGATGAATGTTTTCAAAGAATGTCAACATCTGTAACAAAAACAAACAAACAAAACCACCCAAATGACAAGAACAACAACAACCAAAAAAACAAACAATCAACAACAAAATACCCCCAAGGATTTTGTGGGAAACATTCTGGGCTGTGGGAGAGAAATTCTATAGTTCATGTCCTGCTTTTGAAATGTGCTTTCACGTGTGACTTCAGGCAAATTACTTGTTCTCTCCAGTTCTGTATCTACATGAGGTCAGCAATATAATATTTTTAAATATATGGATACACAGGAATTAACAGTCTTATCACTGCTGCTCTATTCTGTTACAGCTTAGATAAAACTATCTTTATAAAGGTTTAATAGTGCTTAAGACAAAATAGATTTTATACACAAGTTACATTTATTGCAAGAAACAAAATGGAAGAAGAAAATATCTATGAAGTTTTAGCTTACCTGGACAAAGACTTTTATTAGCTGTTTCCTCAGTAACTTTTCTTCAAGAAACCTTTAAAGGTAACTTTGCTTTTGGGAGTAGATAATCTTAAAATATGACAAAGGCTACTGAGAGGTCGTAATAAAAAGGTGCAATGCATCCCAAGAACGCTTTCATGATGTCACTTCTATGGCTGAATCTCTGAGGAAAAAAAATATTCTGCAGAGAAAAGCACAGCAAGAGAGCAAAGATTATCAAATGTATTAACACACATTGTTAGCAACATCAAAGCAGGCAAGTCCTCATTTGGTTTGTTGGATGTACTTTGGGTTTTTTTCCCGAAACACTGCACTAAGCTCAATAGCACTTCTCCAGCTGGAAGACTCAAGAGCAAGAGGCAACATTTTGCCTTCCTTCACAGTAGCATTTCTGAAGTAGATTAGATGTGTCACGAGAGAGGATGCAGGGTAATTTGTAGAAGGAGATGATACAATTAACAACCATGAATAGGAAAGAGAGGCAGTCAATAAATATCTCTGTTCCATAATTGTAAACAGGCAAGAATAATGTACTTGCACAACATAAAGATGTACCTTTCAGTTCACATCACCTGCCGAGGAAAAGCAATGAGGGATTTGTGTGGCCTAGATGACTTGCACATCACAGCCCAAACTGGTGATGAACATTTTGACAAATCATGAGAAGAACTCAGAAGAAGCTCAGAAGAGGTACACACAACCTGTAAGAAGTATTTGGGAGGGATATTTAATGAAAATTATTTGCATTTTTCTAGGCCATAGAAAAATAATGGAATTTGATTACTGAAGATTAAAAGCTTCAAATTTAAGTAAAGTCAATGGTCAAAAAAATTTTTTTTGAGGAAATTGCAGTTTTTGGATTTCAAAAGTACATGAATTATTTAAGTAATTTTTAATCATTACAATAATTACTTAAACTTTTGTAAGGATTTAGAACCTTGTGGCATTCTAATTAAAAATATTGCACTATGAATTACCAAGGACAAGCTGATGAATGATACAATGATTATCATCATCAACTGACAAATTGTAAGGAGTTTTTATTCATGAAGAATTTTCATTGTAGGTTTTCCTGTGGGAAAAATCATCATGGAAAATCTACCTGATACTGCTCAAGACTTTTGTCCATGATTTGGTAGTAAATATATCAACACTGTCAATAAAATATGTGATTGGAACAAAGAGTAGAGGAATGGTGAAAAAATGGTGAAGTAGAGCAGTCAGATACAATGACCAAGACTATCTGGTGAACTGATGTATTCAATCAAGGTGCTTTTTCAGTTTAGGTAAATGAAAAAATTATCCATGTAAGTATAGGGAATGCAGGTCATTTCTACAGCGAGGAATCGGAACTACAGAAGATATTTAAAATATATAGGGATAATAGTAGAGAAAGAATTAGTGGATTCTACATTGGTTTTCTGCATCAAAGCCACTCATTCCAAGTCTTGTATGTGGTAGCAGTTAAAATAAGAAACATCTTATATAGTACTGATGAGATGATTATTATCATATCAACAGTTCTAGAGCAGAAAATTTCAAAGGAATATTAGAAAATCGGAAAAGAAATCTATTCCAGTTATTCATGACATGGGGAATATACATTCCAGTGAATCCTACTGCAGTTTTCAGCCTTTTTTGTCTGGCAGGGAAAGCCCACGTGGATGTCTAATGGACACTAAATATCATTCAGTTGGGAAAGACAGTTTTAATACATTGAGTACTTAATAGTTAAATGCAAATGTACTTGAGAAATTAATAAAATTGTGCTGGATTGCTCTCTCCCCATTTATTTATACCAGAGGAAATATTTCGGTCACAGACTTGCCTCCATAGATGAATAATGTGGTGAATCATCAATATCTGAAATAGGAAGAAGTTTGGACTAGATGGAGATGCATTGCTGCCTAGCACAGAAAGAGATGTTTATGGGAAGGGAAAGCCAGTGGTGATAATCCAGTGTCTTTGGATCAGATGTTGCCTGTGCCAGCTTTCAAGTTTTAGGATTGTGACAAGATTTAAGTCTGAGTAGCAGGGCAATAATTCCCAGTGGCCTATCATCAACATTAATGTGATTTCCATATCAGCAGGAATAATATCATAGAGATAATAGAAGTTACATTTATAGAAAGTGTATATTACAAATTCCTCCCTCTCTACTCATTCCATCAGGAGGAGAGCTGTTGGTAACAGAGCTTTATAGCTATAACAACTGATATTTTCTCTGTAGAGGTAGTGAGTTAAATCCCAGCAATATCACCCAGCAGAGCAGCTATCACAACATCAGCTCCTATGCTGATAACCAGAAAATTTTCTTTATAGCACTCCTGAGTGTATATTTTATGTTCTAGAGCTAAAAACATCAATTTTATTCCTTCTTTAGTATCCCCTTCCAGAGATCATGCATCAACTTACATATTGTATTTCATAAATAATTATCTTACAAGGAAATTTCACTTGGTGTAAAAATAAAATGTCAATCCCATTTTTCTTCTCCAGAAATGTCCTCATGCCAAGACAAGATGAAAGCTCCACCATATGCTCATAAATGAAAGAGAAAATATGTTATCTAATGGTTTTATGTTAGCAAACTATTCTAATTGATTTATTTTTCTTAGTAATTGCACTGCTAGAATGTATCTGTGCTTAGACTGTCATGAGCTCTAACATCTATTTTAAACACTGGGTATTGAATGCAAAGAATTTATCATATTGTCACAGATGATGAATTGGGGCTTTATATTTCTAATACTGTCTAAAATGATTGCACATTTTAAAAATTATCTTAATTCTAAAAAAATGTAAATATTTGTTTGAGACGGGTTATTAACCCAAAAGGCTGGGTTAACAATGAACAAAGAAAAAGTACTTACTTTTTGTCCTCTTCCTGGTTTTATGAACATATACAAAGAAATTTAATATTGCAGATAATCATATTATTCTTGTTTCAAAGCTGTGTGAATTATTTTTTGGGCTGACATTTCCTAAAACAAAGGATTGAAAATCAGAATATACCAGCAAAAGAGAAAAACAAAAGAGAAAAAAGGAGGGAGATGACAGTGAAGTCACAAAGCAGATTGCTTTCAAATCACCAGGAGAAAACTTATGAGGATAGGGGGCCTCCAACGTTTATCCTATAGTTTGTCTTATTCAAAGGTTTTATAAGAAAGCTGAAAGGAAAATCTGTTCATTTTCATGTGAACGACTGTTTGTAAAATCACTGACGCTGCTTTTTAAAATAATAAATTAAATATTAAGATGTTTCATCAGAGCAAGTACTAAGTCTGAATATGAATATAATGGATAATGAATATCTTTTCCTGGTACTTCCATGCTTGTGGAGGACACAGTGTGACACATCCTCATCATCCCAGTCCTACTCTCTGCTGCAAAAACCTCTTCATGATCATGGTCTTCAGTGCAGTTTCCCACTGAGCTGGAAGGATTGTTACCCAACAGTGTCAATACTAAGAGAAAGGCCCAGCTTCATCATAAAACAGCTCTCAGGGAATGTGTTACAAATGTGGTCTAAGGCAAAAATTATCTTTTTCCTGAGTACAGCCATGATCCAATACCTATTCCAGTTACTAACAATCTCCATGGACTTTGATCAAGCACTTAAACTCTTGTCAATTTTTCTTACAGCTGGATTATACTGTCCTTATTTCCCATTTGTGAGCACAGCTTATTTGAAAGTTAAAAAAATCCTTTGATGGATTCCTGCCGGAAAGGTCAAGTCATATATCTGCATGTAATTTTACTGACCAAGTTTTATATAGTGAAAATGGATGGGGAATCACCTGTTGGAAAAAGTTGTCTAACAATAATGCCTGGAAAACTTACGGCCCCATTAAGAATGGAGCTCCTTCCCTAGTGATATCCAGATGGCTGTGTAACATCACAACACACTGCGACCTATCATTCAAGGTGTAAAATTCATTATTCAAAGAAAGCAGGTCTAGGTATCTAGGAAAACTCTTTATGCTGTAGACAAAGCAACAGCAGGAAAATGATAATTTGAAGAACACATTGAAGTTATCCATGAAAATGGCTGTAGAAAGAATCAAAGAAGAAGAGCAGAGTGTCAGTTAACCAGCTGTTGGTTGTGAATTTTCAGTATTTAGCTCCCCTGAAGCACTCAAGTTAGGAAGTATCTCTGGGGGATTTGTAGTCCAACACTCAAAGCAGAGCTAACTGCAAAGTTAGATCAGGTTGCTCAGATTCTTGCCCAGCTGAGCTGGCAAAGTGCCCCACTACAGCCTCTACAGGTTATCTCTCAGACCAAGCTGGGATGGGGCTCTGAGGAACTCTGGGTAGTGGCTGCCATCCCTGCCTATGGCTGGGTGTTGTGATCTTTAAGGTTCTTTCACACACAAATCATCCTATGATTCTATGACCTTTTGGGTCCAGCAGTCCAGTTTTCTTTCTGTGACCTTTGTGCTCCAGACTGTATTTTCTCTGGTTACTGGGCACTTATTGGATAATGTGTTTAAAGTCCTGCTAACTTCTGGTGAACACTTATAAACCACCTCTCATTCACAGACTCAGACATTTCATTAGAGCAGGAACTCAGATGGATTAAACCCAACTGATCTTAGTAAATCAGAGGTAGCAGTTAAGGATCACATTCTTGTCTTTCATGTGCTTTCCACAAATCATGTTTTTTTCAATGCACTAATACTGGACCTTGTTCATTGTCTTGTTTTATTCTTTTAAATTTCTATTCAAGTCCATAATTGACAAAATCATAATGAGAATAACATATTAAGAAGAATGAACTAATGATTACTTCTCACTTATTTGGAGTTTGAATTGATTAAGTCTCAAAGAAGTACTTGATAATCGGGAATCTAGCTTTAAACATGTTTTAAGTATTTTAAAATCCTCTGTAATTTTTTTGTGTCTCGAACATGAAGAATTAAATAGTCCTATTTATATTATTTATACTGAGATTTTAAATCCACGTTTTTCAGACTAAGATATCAAAATTTTAGCACCTGGATCCAATGTTACTATTCAGAAAGCAATTTGATTTTCATAGGTTTGACTGTTCACTTTTGCAAACGTCTTTAATTTGCCCGTGTCTCTCAGCCAGTTAATTCCCCCCCTGACTCAGTAGGATACAGACTGAAACTAAGTGTGGTTTTCATACAGCTTTCTGAACAGCCAGCAGACAGGAGATACATCTTTGCTCCTACAACCTAGGCCAGATATTTTATGTATAGCTTAGCAGTGAATGGCTCCATATTTCATTAGCAATCTCCAGCAAAATTCTGTTCTCCTTATGCCTTTAGCAAAGTGCAAGAAATTACAAGGATGACATGAAGTGCAGGAGAGAGGAACATTATAGAAGGACCTAAGAAAGTGAGAAGTGGTGCTCACTTGCTTAATATTTGTATAAAAACCTCTTGAAGATGAGAGGAATAGAAGCCTCCTTTTTTTTTTTTTTTTTTTTTTTTTTTTTTTTTTTTTTTTTTAATGCATTGGTGTGTTGCACATCCTAATTGAAACTTGTGAAGCAGAAAGCTGATCTTGCAGTAATGTTTGTGGATACAATTATGGAAATCCTTTGAGTGTGATTAAATTATACAGTGCCTGCATATTGAAACCGTTTTGATACTTAGGTCTGCGTTAGAGTCCGTGACAAAGTATGAGGTGACACCTACCTAATCAATCTGTTTGGGAAGAACATAATGTGCAACAGTTTTCCAATTAGCAAGTTTTTTCCAGTAGCAAATAACATCCATAAAAGAGTCAGTTTTGCATGGTCTGTTGGACAAATTTGAACACAAATTATCTGAGGACATCCTTGAAAGACCGCTAAGAAGATATGATCAGTATAAAATGGTCATATAACAGAAGAAAAGGCGTGTTTTAATATTAATTAGAGGAAGAAAAGTTTTTAGTTTATTATTAATTGCTTAATCCAGGTCTTTTAGTACCTCTTACAAATCTAGGTTATGGAACTTGGAACAGTTATTTATTTGAGATATGGTAATTTATCCACCACCACAGAAATATAGGTTGATTTAGTTCTCGTTTATCTCAAAGAGGTGGCTGACTTATTTTTGTAGGTAAAGAATGTTTTAAATTATTATCTGTTATGAATACCTGGGTAAGTATCCAAAGCTTCAGGATTTGTTGTTAATAAACAAAACTGGAGAATAGAAGAAGAAATGTTTTGCATAGAAAAAAAAAAAAGGAAGTACTGTCTAGCACAAAGGTATACTTTAAAAATAGTGTTTCCTGAGAAGAAATATGGTCCATCCATCCAGAATATTAAAATTCAAATGCTTAACAGTTCTGTTTTTATGAAAATCATTAAACTCCAGAACAGTGTAGGTTTTCTACAACATTCAGGCTCTTAAAATTCACCAAAGATAGTCAGAATAAAGCCTAGATTCCCAAAGTACCAAAGTAAAGTCTGGCTTCCCAAGCGAAATACTTTAGCTGTTTCCTCACTTATAGAGAAATTAATTTTTTAAGGCCATTGTAAATTTGATAATCTCCATAACTCAGGGTTAGATTTTACCCAGGAAGTGTTTTAATCACCTGGATAACATTCAGTTCATTGCAAACTCACTTGATTCTCATTTTGGAGGAGAATCACCTGTGGTTTAAGGGCTGTGGAGGAAGGCATATATGCTATGTTTATTAGTAAATGGTTCAAATGGTTATGTTCCCGATAAAACATTGCATCTCATTTCCAGTTTGAAGGTTTGGCTCTCAGCCACTGGGTCTTGTTATCATAGATGAAAGAGCCCTCTGATATCAGGCACTGCTCCCTGCGTAGGTGGAATGTTCCCCATGTTGTCCATATTCATTGCTGTTACTACATTATCTTTCATCAGTTTTTCTAACTGTCAATTTTCAAAATAGTGCTTGTTTTGATATGCTGCTTGTTTTTGTAGCTGAGAATCCATGAAATAGCTGAGGAGGATTTAAAAGAGATCATCTGGATGAATTATTACTGATGGGAAAAAAAAAAAAATAATCTACACCTTTGAAGGATGTCTTACAGTTCAGACTACAATTTTCTAGCACCTCAACAGTCTCATGTTTGTTTTAGTAAATGACTGAAGTGCCTAGACATTTATTTTTCTATGTCTGGTTCCCAAAATGGAAGCTGGAACTGGTGCCATGATAGGCACTTTTGCACAAGTTTTTCTGGCCTAACTTCCAGCAACATCCTCATGATTCCTACTAGCTATGTGCCTTGGCAGTGCACATCTGGCCAGGAAGAAACAGAAGGCAGGTGGAATTTAGGAAAGGTCCTAATGCCTGGAAAGTGTTAGTCACTGCAGGGTAATCCATGCAGTGTAGCAGCAGTGTAGCAGATAGCCCTGGGAACTGACTGTAAAGCTGCTTAATATAGTGGAGTGTCTGAAATTCTTCCCCTCCTCTGCAGCTTAGACATACAGCTTAGAGCTCATAGAAAAGAGATGGATTCCAGCATCCAAAAACCTCTACTGTGAAGAAGCCTACAGAAACACTTCCCAAGAACTCAGAAGAGATTGCAAAATTCTTTTTCCCTTTACTCTCAAACCTCCCAGGGGTTTCATGCATTGGCCTATCAAGTGAGAAAAGAGGCTGTTTTCACCAAATTCTCATGGGCTAACTCCAGAAGGCTCTGTGAGCACAGGGATGAGGCCCTTTTTGTTAAAGGTGTACAACATCTTCCAGAAATATCACTTACAGATCTCTCAGGTTCCAACTCATCCCTCTTTCTCAAAAATCCAGGAAATTGCATAGTCACATTTACTACATTTACTTTCTTTTCCTTTGTTTTCTTTTTAAGTGACTTACTGAGCCGTAAGTATTTTCTTTTCCAAAATGTAAGAAAATTTTGTTTATTCAGGAGCATTTACTAACAACTCAAAAATCAATATAAAACACAGTATTGCTGTCACACTTGTATTTAAACAGATCCAATCCATAGTACAACCTTATTTTTGTGGCAAACCTTTCGCCTTTGTGAAAAGTTTGTTTTAGAAAGTAATGTAAAGAAGGGTGAAAAGAGTGACTTGTCAGAAGCTGCACTCCCAAGTTGTTTGGAAAAGGGAGAAAGTTTTGGCTGGTTGTTTTTGCTGAAATTTTTCAAGATGCCTTTTGCTCAGATGAAATTGCAAATAAGAGCTCAATTTGGATGTACTCTTGGTTGGTTGAACTTAAATTGACTATTGCAAATGAAAAGACTACCAAGAGGCCAGTGTGGCTTCATTTCCATCTTGGAATATAAGAAAAATTGTTGTTTACTCTGAATATAAGAAAAATTGTTGTTTACTCTTGAAAGATGGTATTGAAGAATGAAATAGTGCCTCATTATTTCACCTTGTTCCACTTCTACTCAGATTCTTTTCTTGTCCTTATCCCTGTCATTGACCACACCCTTCTAATGAGGGAGAATTAAGATGTGGAAGGTGGCTCAAATAAATGTGTGCCTCATCTAGGTCTGGTGGACGTCAAGACTACAGATCTTAAAGACTGGAGGTTTACCCTCCACAGACACTTCAGAGAAATGCAAAGAGAAAAAATTGAAACACAAATTTTTAATGCCCTCCGGCATTTGACAATTTGGTTATTTTATTCACATCTCTGTTTACAGACTTTGAAGCTGCTTACTGAGGTAGAAAGAAAAAACAGAAAACTTTACAAGGTAAATAACTGAAAGAGTTGAGAGTGAAAGAGGAGACCCTCTTTGGCTGACCGGATTCTAGGGCCCATAAAAAATAAGACATGGTCCTCTGAGTAACCTTGAAAACACATGAGAATGACCATGGAATTTAGTTCCTCTTTAGGGATCAAAATAAGCAGCAATGTTATCAGGATAATATAGCATTCAGAGCCTGGCCTTGGACAACATAATGTGAACTGACAGTCTTTCTGAGGAATTTTGAAGGTTTGGTTCTATCTGTAGTTGCTTCACATTTCTAAATTTGGCTCTGAACACCAATAAGAAGCATTTAGCAGAACAAAATATTGGATCCAGTTTTCTGAATGAATGTCCATAAGGCCATCCTTCTTCCTTGACTGAGATATTTTACTGATAAAGGACACAGAAGACATCCCCGACCCCTTTTCTCAGAGTTTGCATCTATTATACTCTTGTCATGAGGAAGGGGAGCAAAATGTCAGAACAAAATAAGGGAAAATCATCAGTTGATAAAAGAAAAAAATCTCAAACATGCTTGCTAAAATAAACAGATGGAAAAGGCAAATTATTCGAGAATACTTGTTTTCCAGCAAAGCTACTAGGAGAAATAGAAGGAGTATGAGCAAGTAAATATGCACAGCATTCCTGGAGGAGAAATAAATAGGGATCCTCTTCTACTGCTGCTTATGCACAGCTTGGAAACTTCACTATAAAAGCTGCAGGGAATAGAAATACACTGTATGCAAGCAGAACATCCTTGGACTTCTTATGACACTACATGTATGCCATACCCCGAGTTTCCTATAAAATACTTATTATTTTCCAGTTCAAGCTGTTTGGCTTAGCTGTGATTTCAGTAATATTTTCTTCCACAGGAAGAAGTGCTATGCTGTTGGTATAGACTGCAGTGCTACAGCAGCATGTCTTCATCTTTCTCAGATTGCTCATAAATTTGCAGGCCACAGTTATCAACCACAGATATTCTAAACTGCAAATGACTCTGACTGTGGATCTTTATACCATAACAGGGAATATATACCAAAATTTCAAGTTCATTTGTTCCTCAATTTGCACGGCTGTGTATTTTTTATCATAGATTTAAAATGCATTAATTCACCCGGACTTTGACATACATGCTGAAGTCCAGGGGGATCGCTTTTATTTTCAGGGCAAAATATAACACTGAGTAAACTCACAGGCTTTTACTACGCAAACCCAAGGTCTTTCTTGGTTTTGTTTGGAAGGATTTTCAACTACTTCAATCAAGAAAAAAATTGCAAAAGGACAGAGTAAGAAAGGTGAAACAATGACAAAACTTGAACTCTTTGGCAGAGGAGAATGAATCTTTTGATTAGGAGGAAGACAATTTGAGAAAAATTTCCTTTCCTGAGGCTGCACCTACAATCAAAGGAGGATATCAACTCTCACAAAACTCTGAGTATGGAAACAAAGGAGTTCTTGGTGAGTGGACTAGGATGGGAGAAATTCCTTGGGGTGTATCTGTAAAAGCTTCAAGGACAGAGTCTGGAGTGAGAAGGGCATACAGAGAAGCTCACTTCCAAGGATAAATCCCACCTGTGCAGAGGCTGGAAGGGAGCACTGGAGAGACCAACTGCAGTGTGTGTTAAACCCCTCCTGCTAATCTGTGCTCTACTACATTGCTTTGGCAAATCACATATTCTATTGCAGGACTGAATTCTCTTCCATTATTGCCACGGGCACACACAGAGCCCACTGCAGGACTCAGGAGCCATGAACAACCTGAAGGCTCCGTCACAGAAGGGTTGGGTTGGAGACTCTCACCTCAGAGTGTCCAGTCCATGAGCTTTTTCTCTTTAAGGATATCTTCAAGGTATTCAATAGCTTAACTGCCAATGGGAGATGAACTCAAGGGGAAATTTTGCTCCAAAGTAGTTCTTCTCTCTTTTTCTTGTGAAATTAAATATTCTCTCAGAGTAAACTATTTGATGATTTTCCACTGACTGATATTTAGCTCTGGGAAAGGACAAGTTCATTTTGCCAAAATTGCCTCTGGATTAGAGTGTTGCATACCCCATTTCTAGGGACATGGCCTACTGAAGAAAACATTACAATTTAATTATATTGGTGAATGCAATATTATTTGTGAAATAAAATTGCCTTTTTATGATATTTAGCTTTCTTGAATCTTTAGAGAATCATTAAACAAAGTAATTCCCTATTACCTCAGTGAAAAGGAATTAATGAAAGAGCAAAGTTATCAGAAAGGTCTGAAAGCAAATGATTATGAGTTAATAATGTTTCAGGAATTTAAATGTAAAATCCTGCTAATAATCAGAAGAAATAGCTATGTCGGATCAAACTATCATGCAGAGCCTCCCACAATGATTTATTCATTAACAAAATGGAAAATTATTTTCCATTACTCCAAAGACTAACCTCATAGTGAAAAATAAATTGGCATTTATAGTGCTTCATCTCTAGAAGTGAACAGAAAAGATATTTGTGACTTGCAAACAAAAATTTATTTCTATCTAAAAAAACCCAAAAAACAAAAAACAAAGAGTAATTCAATTCACTTTCTTGGATACCTTCTTCTAACATTTTCATACATTATCCATCTGTATGATAGAAAAATTACAATCTAATCATTTAGGATCATGTAAGATGCTCTAATTGAAAGCTTTGCAATTATTTCAGTGTTTTGAATGGTCATTCTCAGCTGCATGCAAATGTTCCTCTCCTATGTGACTAAAAGATCCGAGTAAATAAGTTTGGGGTTAAACCTCCTAATTTTTCTCCTGTTCTTGAGTATTCTTGGAAAAGAGACTTCACAGTCTGATGTCTGCATATGGAAAGCCTGTGAGACTAATAGGCTGTCAAAATAGAATAATACAGAACTCCCTTCAACTAATATGGTACTGCAAGAATCTCTTTGGGTATTCTGTATTCTACTTAATCTGATTTAAGTTGCCTATATTTAGAAATTTTCTGTTCTTTGAGATATCCCAGATTATTCAGGCTCTACAAGTGACAGTCAAATGCACCATCAGACTCAAAGAATGCCAGAACTCTGCCATTTTGAAAACCAGCTATTTGGGGCAGTTAATTATGGGTCATGGAATTCCACCCCTACATTTTTAGGCATGGGGTAAGTGTCTGAGCTTCTGTCATAGATGGAGAAGCTGTAACCAGAACAGTCCATGGGGTCTGCAGAAACTTTCGGATGACCTGCTGTCCTAGGGTAACTTTATGATGCTTGTATCCCCAATCGTCTGTTCTGTTTGTGCTGTATATTGAGTCCTGTGCCTTTAAGACTAGTTCTAAGAGCAAGGAGAAGCGTGGAGTTTGTTTTGAGAAAACTGCCTGACTCCTCCACATTCTGCTGCAGATGGGGTGTTCAGCGGAGGCTTGGAGAGACTGCAGGACAGAGATCTTTTTTTTTGCTTTTAGTTAGTTTCAGGTAGCTAAGGCAGAGAAGTTCCCTGGACTGTTTTTTTTTCCTTTTTCTTAGAACTGTTTAAACCTGCTCTGGACTAAAAACCCAAGAGAGCACTGGGGGCTGCACCTGCAGCCCACCGGGGCCTAAACCTCAGCATTTTCCAGCAGCGCCGGAGGGACTGAGACTGAGGAAAGACACTGAGAGAGAGAGAGCCAAGGTACACCCACGGCAAGGACTTTCTCAATTTGCCATCTCACTTCAGAAGGAGAGGTTTTATTGTTTCATATTATTCATTCTTTATACTTGTATGCACTTCATTTGTTTAGTAAAATAATTTTTTCCACTTTTCTCCAAAGAGGTTTATTTTTTACCGGACCAGTTGGAAGGAAGGGCCACTTGGGTTTGCTTCCTTAGAGGGATCCTATACAGGGGTTTTCTCCCAAATTTGTCCCAAACCAAAACATACTTCTAATTGGCGCCCACTGCGGGGCTCGAGAGAGTGGAAAAAACTTGTATTGATTATTATTAACTGCATTTTTTGGTTGTCCTTTGGGGGCGGATTAAACAGTCAGTGGCAATGTTGCTTCTTGAATTCCTAATGTCTCTTAGAATGGAGTCTTTTCTGCATTTCTGTTCCCTAGGACACCTGCCACCAGGTCTTCTTCAGAACATGGCTTTCCTTTTGCTCCTGTGTTGTGTGTGCCAACTGAATGGGAGCAAGGTTCAGATGGGGTATCAAGAAAAGTTTTTTCTCTAATCAGGACAGCCAACAGTGAGACAAGTTACTGGCAGGTGGTGTAGTCTCCATTTGTGGAGTTCTTTAAAAATCAGCAAGACAAATAACCTAGAGAAACATAAAAGGACTTCACAAAAGACTCTACAACCTCATAGATAAACAGGAAGTTGGAACAGAGACCTCCTGAGGTCTCTTCACACTTGATTTATCGCATGATCTCCCAATCCTTGCATACTGTAGAATACTTCAAACAACCCTGACACCAACTATCGAACTTCTGACAACTGCACTGAACTCTTGAGCATCTCTGGCAGTAGCTGGAATTTATACACCAGACCACATGTAGACATTTATATATTGCCAACTGAATTTGGATCCTACTCATGAGATGATGAATCCTGCTTCTCACATGACAGTTAAGCATATGTAAAGAAAGGCAAGGTTCATCAGATATATATTTTTTCCATCTAATTCACAGTGTGTTTGCCCATGTGTGAATGTGAGACACATCATGCAGAGATACTAGAAAATATTATGCCTGGTTTTCTCTGTCTTTTGAAAAAAAAGTTTAGTTGTCTTCTGTGCAATTGTTTTTCTGCTATTTAAGCCTAAGAGTAACTAAAATATAAGTGTTGTTTTATTTTAAAAACAGAATGAATAAATTGTTTTGGTTAAAACAGCATCAGGGGGTGCATTATAGTGAGGATTTAAAGTGTTCAGGTTCTGAAGCTCATTGAAGAGAAGATGTAAAAATGCCAAATACTCTATTCCCAAGCAATTTACTCTAATTATCAAGTAAAAGGGGAACAATCTCTTCTTCTAAAGAGATTTCCTTCAGAAAAGCTGTGACTGTTTTTCACATAAAGTTTTTAATTTGGAAAATCAGGAATAAAAGTAATTTTAGAAGCTTTTGTTTTGAACCAGTTCTCAAATACTTGCTGAAAAGAATCAGAGTGCTTTTTAAGTAGCTTATCTGACTCATAAACCCAAGAGCTCTGAATGTTAGTGTTGATATTCAACTCTCCATAATAGTAACTTTCCAGAACTTTGCTGCAGCTTAAGGCAAATCTAGAAATTACATAGGTTGTGCACCCAAATCTCTTTTCCTTTGGTTGATAAACTCTGTGGCTGGGCTATTGAGTAGCCACTGATAAAGAGTAGAAATTTCTGTGGACAAGACTCTGCCAACTTTGAGAGACATAAAAGAAGCATGAGGGGAGGAATATGCTTTAGTAACTGTCTTCACAACACTCCTGTAAGGAAGCCAAAAATTTTCCCAATTGTAGAGAAGAAAACCAAAGGTGCATAGGTTCTCTCTTCTGAGCTAGTCATCTAGGGCTTCACTCATATATCTAAAAATAGGAATGCAGTGTCAGTTGAAATGCCCTTACAAATCCATGCTATCTCTAGCTGTCAGTCCAAAAAGGCAAACTCTCCTGAAAATTCTGTGTTGTATACCGGTCCTACACAGACATCTTGGATTCTCCAGAATACCAACCCTGTCACTAGACACATTTGTTCAGTTGACGAAATAATTTAATATTTAATCCCTCCTTACAGTCAAAAGAAAGTAGTAAACTCCAAAATGCAGTTCATGACCTTGTTCAGACATTTAAACTGTTCTGATTCATTACAAATGTAATTCAACATGTCTTTCATAACGCTATGACAGACTGAATAATATTGCATTTACATGCAGCTACAGTTATTTTATATTATATCAGATGCTGAATTTAAACCCAGTACAATATAAGTGTGGTCATATTAAGGAATTCTTCTTCTAACGTATACCTCAACACTGCAGTTTTTTCCATAGGCACATGAAGCTACAGAGCAAGATCAGATGCTAGCAGCGAGACAAAACACCAGCACAGGGAAGCATTTGAACTTCTCCAAGAGTTTTGAAATCTTTCCCAAAAGAGTATTTTAAATTGTAGAGAAGTGTCACAACAGTCATCCTGGGATACTTCTTGAAAAGAGGCTGTTGTGTGCTGGGGGTAGATCTCTTCCCATAACAACTGATAAGACAAGGGGATACGGCCGCAAGTTTCAGCAGGGGAGGTTTAGTTTGGAAATTAGGAAAAAAATTCTTCACTACAAGGATCATCAGGAACTGGAACAGGATGCCCAGGGAGGTGATGGAATCCTCTTCCCTGGAGGTGTTTAAAAGATGCATAGATGTGGCATCTGGGGACATTTTTAGGTATACAGTTGGACTTGATGATCTGGAAGTTTTTTTCCATACTAAATGATTCCTTTTTGTCTTCTTTTAAGGATCTCAAGACACCCATATGATCAGAAAACTTCTGTGTTTCTGAAGGTGCCCATCTTGCTAATCACAGGGGAATGCTGAGAGCTGATATTGAATGAACCTGCTATAAAGCACAGACATTTACCCATAATTGTGTGCATCTGCTGGAGTGAAACAAAAAACTTTTCAATTCTCTGCCTTTATCTCATATTCACATAAATAATGGAGTTTTTTCAATTCTGACCTCATCAAGGTCAAAAATCTCTCCATCATTAGCAGGTGTTCTAAATTAAAACATTTTTTCCTTTGAAATGAAACACATGAAAGAGTTTTTTATTGATTATCTTCTCAATAGAGAAGGTTTCAATGGCAGATTATCACATCAAATATTCCTAACAGTAATGAAAAAAAATATTAATGGATAAAATGTTCTTTATTATCTAGAGAGCAGAGTGTCATCTTAAGTAGATTAATTTTGTTATTTAAATTATGTGAACTGCAGGATAGCTCATCTAGAATCTGACATGGATGAAATTAAGAGATATTTTGAAAGAAACAACGACTAATTTTAATGCTCATCGGTGAAACAAAAAATGACACATATTCATTTAGTTTCATCAAAACCAAAGATTTTGATCTATGATGAATTAATAGCCCTTAAAAAAAGGCAAACAAATGAACATTTAAAAAGACACTTTTGAATTAAAATAATCATTTTGAAAATACAAAAATGAATTATTTAGTCTCCTGATTCGGTTTTCCTCTATTTTCAGCGCAAACAATTCAGAAATGTGAGAAATTCACAGTTTTAGTGCCATTAAATCAGCAATTCCCAAATACTGACACACAAACCTTTTGACAGAAATGATCACTGAGTTTAATTCTGATCACTTCTAGCTCTCAAAAAACCCATCAACAGACTGAGATTGCAGTTTCTCGAGCTTATAATTGACTTTTACAGTTGCTCACTTTTCAGAAGGTTTTTGTTTCAGCCTTTCAGATCATAACTTTATAGGAAGCTCTATTTAACTGAGAAGGCTGGGTTCTTCTGCAACACAATTTTTTGAGTCCCCGAAATTAATCTGGCACGTCTGGTTCAGAACCACAGGTTCTGAAAACCCCAGTTGCACATGGGTTTTAAAGTTTACTGCATAATGGGTTTTTTTACAGCAGAGTTGTCACTTGTATGTATGGAAAATCATCTCACGTGCATTAGCAAAGTACTCCGCTGGGGCTAACTGGCTTTAATAGGTGTGTAAGGTATCATATAACAACACAGATTTATACACTCTGGATCAAAAATAACACAGTAGTGCGTATCGCTGTCCTCTTTCATGCTCTGAACAAGACTGTGGCTGTACACTCCTCTGATCAAGATCGTGGCAGTTTTGAACATACAACAATGCAAAGGACTCGTGGATATTTCCTACTTGAAGTTTTAGGAAAGGAACCAGAGCTGCAATTTCAGGACGGGGACAACCATAATCAAATCAAGTCTTAAATATGCAGCTGGTCAGTTCAGCAAAGACATTCAGATATGATTCACCATAATGCACCAGAAGTCTTCTCTGAGTTGGCGTCATCCTGGGGTGCATTTGAGAGCCTTGGGGAGTTTATGCCTGGGAAGCAGTCTGAAAATGTGGAAGATGGTTCCCTATGAAGAAAATTAGAAGAATCATCAATATTAAAATGCAGCTCCATTTGTAATACATATATTTTAATACATATATTTAGATTCATATATAAGATAAGTATTCTCCAGGAACAGGAAAGCACCAAATCAACTTGGTCTTAACAACAAAGATAATCCAAATTTAAAAAAAATAAAAAAATCTGTAAAGCATATGTCAGATGCACAGTAGAATATCTATGTCTGGCAGAGGAGACAGTTTCAATGAGTGAATACACAGCATCCAGCCACCTACACAGTTTTGTGTTTTGAGAACCCATCACAATATTTGACCAACTTCAATATCAAATAACCAAATTTTATTCCAAGAAGTGTACATTGAGTATGACACACATAAACTTTCCATAAAAAAGCCTCACCACAATTAGAAATGATGCTATTAATTGCTGCTTTTGAAAAATACACAAAAATTTTCCTTTTTACCAAGCTTAGAGAAATGAATGACCTTTGCAAGCCACTGCCCACCCAGCCAGGGAAGGAACTGGCAATAAAAAAAAAAAAAAAAAAAAAGAAGAAGAAAAAAATCTCAGTACATACCTTTAGAACAGTGCTGTTTTGACAGAGTAATTTTTTACACTGGTTGTTATGATTGTCATTATAGAAAAGCACATATTGCCAGTTATGCATATCTTTTTATTTTGCTACCATGCATAGTAAATACTATAATCAATAGTTGACTAACATAATCATAGCAATTACTATGCAGCTTTAATACTGAATCACTGCCAAGAATATTTTTCAACATCAAGACTGTCCTACTCTTCTCTCTGTAAACATTAGCAGTACGTTCCTCTCCAAACACTGCAGACAGGGACAACCTTTGTCCAACTCCTCTCCAAAGGGATTCAGCAATTTAGGTCAGATCCTAAACAGGCATAATGCATAAAAATAAGAGAATGTTGGTAAATCCTAAAGCGTTTACAGACTAAAGTTACAGAGAGATGTCAGGACAAACCAAGAGATGAAGAAGAAAAATTTTATTATTTAGCTAGTATTAAAATACATTCTAGTAAAAATATATATAATCCTGTGGGAATACACACATACATATACATATATACATATACATATATAGATATACATCTGTTCACACTTGTGTACCCATACCCGCAATCAAGCAAAAATGCCTGCATGAATGGACACAGATAAAACTTTTTGCATTACAGTAATTTTAAACTTTCCATTTAAAGATATTAAGCCTGAATGAAAAAATAGCAGAATAAATTCATGGCTTTGACTGTATCTTAGTAGCTGTATCTTTTCACTGTGGGACTCCCCTCTCAAATTGTTTTGACAGAGATAGGATTACTCCAAAATTGCTCATGAAAGAAACTAATCTTTTATTCCTACCCCAACTGTTAGTGTATTCTTATCTACACTGGCAGTGTTAAATCTGTAGGTAAATATGAATTTTCTGGCTACAGTACAGCTTCAAAAGATCAGCATCCTGACAGGAAAACCAATATAGCCTTGATGCTAATCTTTATTTCTATAGACAGTTGCTAAGTATAAATACACTCTATCAGCTATGCAACTCTAATCTAAAGCTGTTTATTGCCACACCAAAATAAGAAGTGGAGTAGAAAGAGTTTGAAAGCAAACCTAAACTTCAGAGGATACGTTAATGATTGATGACATTTTCTTGTGAGTTTTTATTTGTCTGAACAGATAACACTATTATTTTGGAAAAGAAAATCTTTAAAAATGCATAGGGGTATTTGAAATAGGAGCACTCAGGCATCGCAGGGTCATGCGTGGTAAAAGAGATGGGATAAAGAGGTGATATTTTGTCCAGTAACAGAATGTCAACAGAGAGTTGACAATAGAGCAGTAGGAAGAGTTCAGTATAATTCTGCCTTCAAAGACTGGTGACTGCAGGGGCTGGCTCAGGTAGAAATATCCTAAGGTGACTTTTGTGAGACCAGAGTACCATTTAAAACACTTTTTTTGGAAAAGATTTCAAAACATTTGGAGAAGTTTTAATGCTGGTGTAAGTTGTTTTGTCCCACTGCCCAGCATCTGACCATACTCTGCAGATCCATGTTGCCATGGCAAAAGCTGTGGTGTTGTAGCACGTGCACTACTGGAAGGATCCCTTTACAACTGGTATTCTATGATTCTGTAGTGAGGTGGGGGATGACACTTATGTGTCCCAACTTTAAATTCAGTATCTAATACATTAAATAACTATAGCTGAATATAAATGAAATATTAATCAATCTTTCTTGAATTTATTGAAGACATGTCAGCTTGCCTTATTAAGTTCTATGGAAACATTTTGAAGCCATTTGGAAAAAGAAATTATGTATTCCTGTTTCTTCTCTCATGATGTTATGCAGACTGGAGCTTATCCCATTCAGTCATGAAATCTGGATAGGCTACAGAGCTGGGCAATAAAGAACTGCATGAAATTTAATAAGAGAAAGTGTTGCATTGTCCACGTGGGTTGGGACAATCCTGGATATACATACAAATTGGGGTATGAGTCTGAAAACAGCACCATGGAAGAAAAGCTGCGTATTTGGGTGGATGTCAAATAAATGACTAATAAAAAAGGCCAACCCTATCCTGGGGTTCATCCAGTGCAGCATCCATCACTGGCTGGTCGAGGGAGATGATTGTCCCTCTCTGCTCTGCACTAATTTGACCTTGATTTGAGTGCTGTGTGCAGGTTTGGGTGCCTCAGTGTAAGAAGGATGTAAAGTTATTGGAGGCCATCTAAAGGAGAGGAATCAACATGGTGAAAGGCCTGGAAAGCAAGACTTGTAAGGAGCATCTGAGGTCCCTTGCATTGTTCAGCTTGGAGAAGAGAAGAGTCTGCACCTTTCTCCAAGGCAGGGGCAGGTAATGGAGGGGAGAGTGCTGATCTCCTCCCTCTGGTGACCAGTGTCAGGGCATGATGAAATGGAATCAAGATGCATGAGGGGAAATTCAGATGGAACATGGAGAAAATCTTCTGCACAGAGAGGTGGTCATTCCCTGGAAGAGGTTACCCAGGGAGGTGGTCACACATCAAACCAGTCAGTTCAAGGAGGACCTGGACAATGCTCTCGTATGATTTATTTTTAAGTAGTTTTGCAAGGAGCAAGGAGTTGTAGTCAATGATCCTTAAGAGTCCCTTCCAACTTGGGGCATTCTGTGACTCCACAATTTTAAAGCAGATATTGCAAGCATTACATATCTGCTGAGGGCTTTCCATGCCACTCTGCAGAGGTTCGTTCTCTTTTATACACTCAGACTGGTTGTGTTCAACAACTGCTGCAAAGACAAAGTTTCTTTCAACTTTAGGGGTAAAAGGCCTTTGGGGCACTGGGGCAGATTTCGCTTCAAAACTGATGGGGCTCTTTCAGTACTTGGTTCCCTAAATATTCACAAGATGAATGCATGCATGCATGCTAAGTTCCCCATAGAAAATGATCTTGGTCTCAGAGATCATGTTTCACATTTTCTTCCTTACTATTTATGTTCTCCTCTGAAAGTAAATGAGTACTAAATTGAATCAGCAATTCAGGCTTGCTACATTTCATTGATCTATGACAGATCAGAGCTTGATGCTGAGCTAATGTGGCCCCAGGCATCAACCTTTACCACTAATATGGTTTTGAAATTCTCTACTCAAGTCTATTTATTATGAATGTAATCTGTTTGAGAAAAGCACCTAAATCTCTACTAATGATTCATTCAGATGCATGCACTGTCCTCATTTAAAATGTCCAGGTCAACCCCGCTTTTCCTGATTATTTTAATAGTGCACATTGTTCTATATTACCTGGTTTGCTTCAACTCTCATTCTGCTTCAGATATTTTTTGCCTGACTCCCTCAGATGACAGACTGGGATGATTTATTTCCTTATGCAACACTCATTGTATTCTATAGTTATTTTTTGCCACAGTAACACTATATTACCTTCCTCTTCCAGCAGCTCACTCTCTCAGCCACAAGTAAAATTTAGGGAAGTTTTCTGAAATTTCTTATGATCTGCCAGCCAACATTTTATCTGGGATACTATATCCTGGATTCTTAACTCAAAAAAAAATTAGTTCTGGACATCAGTGCTTCTCCAGTGATTGTCATCCATCAACACTAACAGGAAAGTGAGCCGATTCAGCCTCCTGTCAGCAGATAGAGTTCAAAAATATTTACATTTTTCTTCTGGCTTGTCACCTTTGATAAGTCCCTTCTTTACTCCTTCAACTTTGCTTATTTGATCCACGGCATCCTCTTCAACTTCTCGTCACTTTCCACACTTGTGTTTTTTCCTCTCAAGCACAAAACAGGGAAATGGATGTTTCTGACTATTTACTAAACTAAAAAATAAAACCCTGCGTTCAACTGTAATAATAATATTTTGGTTCTAAACCCTAATATATTTTTGATCTTAACACTACTTGTCAGGTACACTTGTACATGATACCTCTTGGAGTTTTCCTTTTTTATTTTATTTTATTTTATTTTGTTTTGTTTTGTTTTATTTTATTTTAGTTCCCTTAAAGAGTACGTAATTTGTGAAAGAAAATGCCTAAACTATGAAACCTAAAAGAACATTTACTTTTGAAATTCTTTAATATATTTTTCATATATAATTCAATATATTATAATGGAATCCTCTGTTGCAAAGTATTTGCCATAGTTGGGCTTAAACTGCTTCTCAGTACAACTTGAATTCACAAAAATATGATTTTTTTCAGTGAATTTACTCTCCATAGAAAATTTGTGACCATGTCTACATACAAAAAATGAGTAACAAGATACTGTTAGTCCTATTATTGTTGTATGATTTGGCTTAAAATTTACACTGTCTTGTTAAAATAATTTCAAAATATATTCTGATTTCAATAAATGCCCTCAGTGCTTCTGATGAACAGTGCATGGTCTGCAATCAACATTGAAATTTTAAGGCTTTGTATTTAATAGGGACATTCAAATTAATTCAATGTTAGATATATCTATCTATCTAATGGCAATACCTTCCATCTCTTGAAGTTTCTTATCTAAAGGCTATAAAATAACAAAGTAGATAATCTTGCAAGATGTCTGCCCTATTGAGTAGGAGAAATATTTCCAGGCTAGTTGCTCTCTTGAGGTTTTGTTTCATGACAGATTTCAGGCTCAGCTCAAATTTGCCCTTGAACATAAATGCTGTTCACCATTTGGCTGTACACCTCTGTTTTATTTATCTGAGTTCTGTTAGGGCAGCTCATTGTTTCAGAGGAGTTAAAAAAGCACCTGAAAAGTCATGTGCAGCTCAGTTGTGCATTTCTTCTGGTTGTCAAGGAAACCACCCCAGGATTCCTGGCAACAGACTTCATCTCAATCGGTAATGGAAACACCACAGGTATTAGCCAGTCAGTCACCTCCCACCAGGTGCTATTTTGGGAACAAGTCAATAGATCAGATTCTCCTCTTCCAGCAGCTCTGAAGCTGTGTGAGGGTTTGTCGTGTGCCTTTGTCTCCATGGGGCACAGCTCTCTGGCAGTTTCTCTGGGCAGAGTCAGCCTAGAGGTGAGGCTGTTAAACACTGCTCTCAAGGTACAAAAAAGCCTTCAAAGCACTATGATAAACCTGTCTCTAACTTTCCTGAAGCCTGGAGTGAGGACTAAAAAATATCAGAGACAAGAGAGTAGTAGCCCTTGTTTCAGATGGACATTCTTTCTCTTCATGTACCAAATCTGTACAAAAAACCTGTTTACATTTGCAATCTTATATATATATATATATATATATATATATATGTATGTATGTATGTGTGTGTGTATGTGTGTATATATATGTGTGTGTGTGTGTGTGTGTGCGCGTGTGTATGTGTGTGTGTATATATATATATGCCTATCTAGTTGTTAAATGTCCTGAAGATGTTGACTGAGATCTCCAGGCCTGGGAATGGCAGAACACTATGGTTATGGTTCTGGGGTCACCTATGGGTGCTACAGGCAGTCACCCAGACTGGGAGTCAAAGTGCCCCTGCCACAAGCCTGTTCCCAAACTGAGTTTGTCCAGAAAGCATCCAGAAGGGTAAAGCATTTTATTTCCATAAGGGTGAAAGTAATGCTTTGGGTGTGATTGGGGATGTTCATTGGAAACGACAGAGCAAGCTGGAAGAAGGTTCCTTGAATGCTAAGGGGAGAAAATGGGACAGTATAATTGGGAAGACAAATGGTAGGAAGAAAAGTAAAACTGTGATGCACATCTGAGATGGATTTGTAAAACATGGATTGGAAACCAATGGGATGGGAATGAAAAAATGATAGGAAATTACACCCTGGGGAAAAATGGTTGTGGACAATTGAAAAATCAAGAACAGGGAATTTATGGTAAAAAATTGATGGGCCTGTGCTGTCACAGGACTGCATAGTGTTTCAGGGAAACACTTGTGAGGGGAAAATCTGAGGTAATCTCTGTGTAATTAAGCATTTTGGAAGGAAAATCTGAAGTAACGTGTAGGGACCAGAATGAACACTGAGGGGGAGGTGGGTGCCCCAAGTGATGCTGAGGCCATAATAGGTCACTGAAGAAATGGCTGATTCCCTGTGTGTTGCAGAACAGACATGAGGGTCGCTGAGGAGAGGTAGTTTCTGCTTGTGCTCCTCTGAGGGGACATGAGGTTCACTGAAGGGGTAGCAAATGCCCTGTGTGTTGCCAAGAGGGCATGAAGGTGACTGAAGAAATGATGGGTGCCCTGCATCTTGCTGAGGGGACATGAGGGTCATTTGCAGGGGAGGCAAGTAGCCCAAGAGTCGCTGAGGAACAATGAGGGTCTCTCAGAAGCCCTGCATGTAACTGAGGTGGTGGCAGAAGGTGCCATGGAGGGGGCGGGTGGGCCACTGAGGGGATCTGGGTTTGCCATGTGTCTCTGAGGGCACGGGAGGGTCCTTGAGGGGATGTGAGTGTGCCTGAGGGACAGGCAGCGCTGGGAAATTGAACACACTGTGTCCGCCCTGAGGTGCCAGGCACGGTTCCATGTGAGGTCTGGCAGTCGGCCTGGAGCAAACCCTTAACTGAGACACAGGAAAGAACGGGACCTTCCCAGGATTGCATGATGCTTGTGAGGGGAAAAGCTGAGGTAAATCAGACAGGACTGCAAGAACTTCATAGGGAAGGAATGGTAGAACTCCCTGTCGTCACCTGTAAAGCACTGTTGAATCCAGTCTTAGCCCCAGACTTTTTCATAAGTTTATGCCTAAAAGATTTTATAGGTGTAATAAAACCTTTATAGAATTTTGTCCTTCAGGATAAAGGATTGCAAACCAAATATATTCATAGAATTTAAATGATTTATTATAGCAATGATTAAATAAAAATATCTTAAGCATACTTGTTAAATACACAGTATAGGAGGTATAAAAACTAGTGTATAACGCACTGTTTCGAACCCATAATAAAGCAGTTGTATTAAAGCAAGCAAAAACAATTATTAAATAAAAAGTAGTGACACTCAGCCATAGTAATGGCGGCAAATATCTTTTGCATATCTTTGAGATGTAATGGAGGGATGTCCCCACATAGGGAGATATCTTCACAAACATTCTAACAAAGAATATTTTAGAAGACACACAGTTAAAATTTGGGACTGGATGGATTGAAGCTCTCCTTGTGGGGCTGTTGGGTCACCGTTCCCTTCCTGCAAGGGAGCTGGAGCTTCTTGGGCCTGAGTTTGTTGTTGTCCATTGGCAGAAGCTGTGGGACAGCGAGGCAAGGGCGAGCAAGAAGAGGGGTGGTTTGGAGCTAAAGAGGGGGCACAAGAGGCACTTTGGGCAAAGGGCGTTCCTGGCATACCTAGGGCACCTTCTCAGTGCTGGGGGCTGCCTTTGAGCTGTGTGCAGGGCTGGGTCTTTGCTGTTGTTGGCCTTTTGCCATTGTGGTCCTTTGACTGCCTGGAGAGAGTGGCAAGTCTGTAAGGAGGGTGAGAGCCACTATCTCCATATGTGAAGAGGAAAATGGAACTCTCCCAGCTCCCAGCCCACCATGTAAGCAGGGCAGGGCTTTTCTCCAGCCATGACAGCTTTCTGCCTGCTGCTGTCCTCTGGCCAGCGTGACCCCCTGTACTCAGGGTGCAATCACAGCCTTTGTCCCTGTGCTGCCCCTGAAGTTCCTGAGTGTCCAAGGCCATGAACTCTCCCTTCAGTGCAGTGCAGGATCAAGTCTGAGGCTTTTCTCCCCTGCTCAGCGGTACGGATGGCTCCCCAGCACGTTGGCTGCGCAGACCTTACTCCCTCTTCTGGGACCGTGCTCCCCTCTTCTGGCTTCCCCTTAGATGGTATGAGTGATCAAGTGAGATTGTGTTTTAGGCCCCATTTAGAAATAGAGCAGTGTGGCTTAGACTTCCCAGGAGGGAAAGAGGAACTCTGTGCAGCCACAGAGGGGTTCCCAAAAACACAGTGGTGGAGAAAGTGTCTGGCCTTGCCCCTGCTTTCTGAGGACAGAGTGAAGCTGCTTATTGGTAATGTGGGCACCATGATCCGCCTGTAGCCAGGTCCTGAGTCTCTGCCCATGCTGTATGGCTGCCAGTCCTGCTAGTGACCTGCCAGTGTGCTGGCCCTGTACTTGGGGCATGTGTCATGACGTTGTGGAGCCCTTAGTCCCTCAATGCAGGGAATGGATTGGAGGGAGGGGACTTAAATAAAGCAAAAAAGAGAATATTTTCTTGGATGGTAATATTTACCGTTAAGAGAAAACTAGACTTAGAGTTTGGAGAATCATCTCTTAGCTTCTTCCAGTGCTTTTCCATGGAAAAACATGTGCCAGAAGTAAATGCTCCCAGGCCTAGATGACCTCAGGTGGGCTACTGGAAGTCCCAGAGTTTCTTTTTAGCTGAAGAGGAATCAATTCATTAAAAGCCCCTCTTTCTTCTTGCAGTAGTCTAGGAGAAGTTATCTGTAGACATATCCAGAGTAGCGTCCAGTCATATTGATGACACGTATTCTTTGTTCTTTTGTGCACTCTGCTTTCTATACAGGAAAATAAAAAAAGTGCGGTAACTGAAGGAGTCAGATAAACAGTGATTATAAAGGGAAGCAGAGTAACGAGGGAGCTGTGAGTAATCATGGCACTACTTGCAAATCTTTGCAAGGAGCTTTATAACCTATTAAGTTCAAAGTTTGTGGAAATCAGTTCCTGGAAGGAAAAGTTAAACAAATAATCGCATTTACCTGAAAGTCATCAACAAAATAATAGCCATAAACTGAATATGTAAAAGTAATACAAAATTAAACCTAATTTCATCTTTAGAGTAAGAGGATGTATGGAGAATGTCCCACATTACATACCTCAACTTCAAGATCAAACTATTTGAGAGTCTTCTACAGTAATTCATAAAAATAGAGGAAGGAAAAATGTAAGTAATTTAGTGCATAGCATAGGGAAACATGCTTTGAAAATGATGTGTAATGATGCAGTGTTGAAACTGAAGGATGAATTTAATGTTGTAACTTAAGGAACAGTTTTGAGTCTGTTGCTGTTCAGTATTGTCAGCAACAAGCTATTATGATCTTTGCCATTTTGCAGGTGGCATTGATTCGAAGGTGCCTGAAGAACTGGAAGGCAGGAATCCATGTGATGCTATTGAACTGTGAGTGAGAATTGGCAAAAATGCTGATACTTCATGACTGGGATACAGATACTGTTCTTAGGCAAAACCAGTCAGGTCTCCTAATACAGGAGAGTGAAGAAATAGTTGGGCTGCAGGTTTATAGAAAATATATTTTTATTGTTTACAAATGACCATGAAACACAATGGCAGGTTGTCGGAGAAACCCCACAAATTAAAAAAAAAAAAAAAAAAAAAAAAAAAAAAAATTGGTATAAGCAGGAGTTACCCTCATAACACAATCCTTCTCTTAATTCAGAACAGGGGGAGACCTGAACTGGAAATCTGGGTCAGTTTTGTTAGGCAGCCAGGAATACACTGAACCAACAACCAAACTGGCAAAAGTGAAATGTTGCTCCAGCTCAAATTTGTGGTACCATAGGTGTATTTGACAAGGTGAAAACAATGAGATAAAAGAGGAGAAAAATGATCTATGCAAAGAGGAATGCAGAAAAGGAAGAAGAACTGAAAATTGTTACTGTTGAGGTTTGTTACAGTAGTCACACAACAGGCTAGTGCACCTTTCAACTGAGAAGTTGAAATTAGAGGGGAGTTTCTATTTGAGAAGGATAAAATCGTCATTACAAGAGAGAAAGTTGCCATATCTATTAGAATAGTGGTGTTTTGTTTGTTTGTTTGTTTGTTTTTTTACATCCGTAGAAACTCAATGCTACATGATCTTGAATGTTGATAGTCTTGTTCTCTAACAAACCCAGGAGGAGACATGTTTCAAGGACACAAAACTAAATTTGCAAGACTGTGTCTAAACTGCAAGAAGCCAGTTTGGGAGATACATAGACAATGTATCATGTGTATGTTTGTACTTATCTCTGAAGAAGAATTCTATGGAAGCCTTTTAATTTTCTATCACAAAATGAGCAGGGCTAACATAAAGGAAAAATCTTTTGTATTGAGTACATGTGAGTTAAATTCATGACTGGCCCTTGGCAGTTCCCTGTAAAGCAGTGAGCATGACTGGTTGTATATGCTATGCCAAAATTGATGTTAACCTTGCTGCTTCAAAAGGCTGGTTAAAACACAAAACCCAAAAACCTGAAAAATATTTATTGAAGTAATAATTGATAGCAACAAGGAAAATTTTACAGTTAACAATAGTGAAAGAAAACAAGAAAAATTTAAAAGCTTAGTAAAAGAATGAAAGCAGTTTTTTACACTCTGATAATAAGAGTCCCTTGTAGTCAAAAAGAACAATTATGTAACCACTGTTAACTGTATTAGATAAAAGCACCAGAAGATCATCAATAGGGAAACCAGTGCTGTGTTAATATAGTTAGAAAGAAACTTTGCTCTTATTCACTGTTTATTCCCCTGTAATTTTAAGAATTTCATATGTATAATCTTCTTTTATAAACCAAAGAAGGAGATTTATGCCTGTTTAAATTTATCTCTCCATCAACTGCTAATTGACCTTTGAAAACTTGAATAACCTCACAGTTTGCTTGTGTTCCCCTGCAGATCTGTGTTCAGACCCACATTCTGCAGTCCCCTCATTATTGTTCCCTCCATCCATACCTTCCTACACGTCACCCTCCTAAGGAGAAAGTTATGGGAATTTTTTCCAACAGTGGGTTTCCTACTAAGAGATGGAGATTTGTTCTTTCAAAGGCTGAAGAGAATTTCATGGTTATTAACATGCTGGTTTTTTCAATGCAACTTCTCTAAGTGCTTATTCTAGGCAGGGCTGCAGGCATCAGCTTTTATTAAGCTTATTCAAAACATTCCATTGTGGCACCCAGTTTGCTTATAGACTTGAGAAAGCTTTGGTTATTTCAAACCAAATTTGTCATGTGCAGTTTGAAACAGTGATTTTATATCTTTCTAGACTCAAAACACTCCATTTAATATTGCACAGATACAGGAAATACAGACAAAAGAATAGCAGACAGAGAAAACAGTTTCACATCTATGACCTTCATCTGTGTAGACCAAGAAGAAAAAAAAAAACCAACCCAAACTTGGCCTGAATTTTTTGTAGAGCAAAGGGATCCTTTTTAACTCCTGAAAGAGCAGGGAAATTGCTACTGTTACTCAAGGTAGGAAGCAATGGCACAGAGGGTCCTAAGTGTTTTGAGTCTGGATATCCTTTGAGAAGGAGGACAGTTTTGGGTTATTCGCATTCAAGAGTTGTCAGGGTTTCCAGGACACCTCCAGGACTCCCTCTCACTGTAACACTGGAGACACAGATGTTTCTCTAACACAGAGCTTCAGGACAACAGGCAAAGAATTTAAATTCAGTTTTCCATAATTCATTTTTGAGACAATCAATAGATAGGAGGAAGAAATATCAGGGAACTAAAATGCTATAGAGGGGGAAGAAGATATACAAGATGTATGTCACATCTTGTAAATCCTAATACAATGTTATTCAGAACTTTATAGATATTTATGTCTTTAGCTACAGCTGAACACTGATTTATAGAAAACCTGAAAACTCTTGGCAACTTCAAACTTAATGAATTGAAAAGGAATAGGCTAGATGCTGTCAGAATGATCTCAATGACAAAGCAGAGCATGGCAGGAGTATATTAACTCAGGTTAATGCATGGTAACAATGATGAATAAGATCATAGAGTCAAACCATTAACCCAGCACCGTTAAGAACACCATTAAACTACATCCCCAAGAGCCACAACCGCATGTCTTTTAATTCCCTCCTGGGATGGTGACTCCACAACTGCTCTGGACAGCCTGTTCCAGCGCTTGACAAACCTTGCAGTGGAGAAGTGTTTCCCAGCATCCAGCTTCTTGGCCCAACTTGAGGTAAATTGAGCACATTGCTGTCCTGTGTTGTCACTGTCAATGAACACCCTCAGGGTCCTTTTCTATCAGGAAGTTTTCCAGCCTATAGCTGTGTGTGGGGTTGGTTGTGTTTGTTTGCCTTATTGCTCCTCATAAAACTGGCCTCTGTCCTTTAAGTCAGCCTTTATAGATCCATCTTCCTACCCTCCAGCAGATCAAAATTCCCTTCTAACTTTTCATATACAAACTCACTGAGGGAACACTCGATTCCCTCATCCAGATCATTGATGAAAATATTAAATCGACCTGGCTCCAACACTGATTTTTCACCCAGCAAACAGTGCACCCATAGGAAGCCAGTTCCTCCAGGAAAATGCTGTGGGAAATGAAGTGTAAAGCTTCACTAAGGCTTAGGTAAACAGCATCCACTGTGCTCCCTCATCCTCCAGCGGGTCACCCTGTCATTGAAGGAGATCAGGTTAGTCAAGCAGCACCTGCCTTTTGTAAGTCCATGCTGGTTGTCCCATATGATGTCCCATGACCTTCTGCCACACCAAGGTCAGAGTGCAGTGAGTCAGATAGCATAAAGGCCCAATGGAACTTCTGTATAACGTTTGAAAAACCAACATAATCTGATGTGCCCAGCATGGACAGAATCAGTGATATGAGAGGTTTTGTATATTATACAGCATCTCTGATGAAAAGATGAAAGTTTTATTATTCACAGAGATACCTGAGTTTTTCAAATCCTTCTGTAAGTCTTAGCTCCATTTTACCTTGTGACAATGACTTGCACAGATTAATTACTTGACTAATAAACCACTTTCTTTTAAAAAAAACTTGCCTTAAAACTGTGTGACACATCCACATTCCTCTCTTTACTAACCATCACCTTTTATTTGTCATCTATTGAAATGCGAATAGCCAAAAATGACACTGCTTTGTATAGATAGTTTTTTTATTATTTTAATAATCATAACTGCCTTTTAAATATTTTTTATTTATTTGTTTTATTCTTCCATTTCTGCCGTGTCTTGGGGCAGCAAACCTTAGAAAATCTATAAAGTTGTCCTTCAAACCACAGTCACTCTTTGTTTTGGCTTATACTGTTTGGGCAGCTAAAATTTTGCTCATAGTTTTATGCTTTGTTCCTCCTGAGTACTTTACTTGCAGTTTCCATATTAATGTAATGATTGCCTTATTTTCAGATTTGATTTTTTAAGTTTTTGGTGAAGATGTTGCTTTATTATTTAATTCTCTCCCAATACGTTGAACAAGTAGGGCCAGTGCTACATCTCTACAATAATAACCAAAGTTACTACGTTCTCATTTCTGTAAATAACTGACAGAAATAGCAATGGATATTTGTTTTTATTAGAGTAGTTATGAAAAAACCCTGCCCTCTTGATAAAGGCTATAATAGTGCCAGCTAGTATAAAACTGGTTTACCACTGGTGAATATGAGCTGGTGAAAAATTCCCTTGCATTTTCACCAGAGAGAAACAAGGGATCAGGAACTGAAACCTCTATTAGTTATTAATAACCAGTTGCATCTCTCATGTATCACAGACCAAAGCATTTTGTTTGCTAATTTGGTAGGATACAGCAGATAATTCAGGCTTATTTGAATAAACTATATATTTTAGCTCCATCAATGGTATTGTATTTCACTGGACAAACATAACAATATGTTTGGTCATTATTCTCATCTGATCAAAGAATTAAAGTGCTGATTAGTAAGGAGAACTTCCTTGAAGTTCTGATGGAAAAAAAAATCCAAGATTTTTAATATATAAAAAAATATAAATCCAGTGTATTAAGCAGAAACACTCAGAACTTTATTAGATATTAAGGTAAAAAAGTAAGAAAGTTTGCTGAATAAAGCAATCCCATTGAGTTTTCTTATTCTCCTTCATAGTTTATTGACATGAAGGTAAAGTCATTACATTAATACTCCCTTTTCCAATTAGCCTTATTGTCCATGACAAGTCTCATAAAGACATAGCACTTCATTAGCTTCAAGATGCATTGCTGTACAGAGTGTAAGGGAATGAGACCTGCCCCAAACTGCTGTAGACTCCACATGAGTGACATAGTCCTCCAATTTCATTGTTGCACATTATTGCCTTAACTCGTGAACTAGTTGAACAAGCATCCTCTTCCTAACCTTCAATGTTTTCTGTATAAGTTCAATAGTGTCACCACTTTGCTTGCTGTCTCCTTAGTGACTAATAGATATTGAACAAATTTTTGAGTACTTTTCCCTCTCGATGCAAGTGAAAGTTACCACATGACTGGCAAACTCTCAGGTCCTGTCTGCATTAAATAAGTTCAATCAGGAATGGTGGCAATGAGACAGTAAGAGGAGCTGGTAAGTCAGATTTCTAATAGCAGGGCACAATTTATTCTTTTTTGCTGAGAAGTTATACAAGTGAGCAATAAAAGCAGTGTTTTATAGGTGGAATAACACAGGCTTAAGACAAGAAAGTGGGATTTACCTCACTTATTTTGGTATTAAAGAGTTAAGTATCTAAACATGGGTGAGGTATACTTTAGAGTCAGTGGCAAACAGTAGGCAGTTCAGATGGGTAATTCAACTGAATAATCTCAGATGCTTATTTTGAAGCAATATGAATTGCATTTGGTGCTTGGGTTATTAAAATTGTTATGGTCTAAGCCCAGCCAACAACTTGGCACCACAAAACCACTCCTTCCCTCCTCCACCAGTAGCACTGGGGAGAGAAACAGAAGGGGAAAGGAGAGAAGACTCATGGGTTGAGGTAAAGACAGCTTAATACAGGAAGGAAAAGCTACCCACAAAACCAGAGCAAAATAAAGAATCGTTCACCATTATATACAATCTGGAAAATCCCTTTGGTCACTTTGTGTCACCTGTCCCAGCTTTGCCTCCTCCCAACCTCCCACACATGCTCAGTCCCCCAAACAGCATGGCAATATGAAAAGCAGAAAAGGCCTTGGCTCAGTAATAACAAAAACATCTCTATATTATCAACACTGTTTTCAATACTCATCCAAAACATAGCCCCATGCTGGGTACTGTGAAGAATATTAGCTCTACCCCAGACAAAATGAGTACAAGGGTGTAGATAAGTTGCTTAAATTTGTGCATTCAATGCAGCTGGGTAAGTGTATTGAAAGCTTGCAAAGAGCTGGCAGGTAGAGCAGAGGAGCTGTGGGAGGTATGGCTGTATGGTGGACACCAAAATTTCAGTGTCTTTTCCTATGAGCTACATCTTGCCCTTAGGTTAGAAGAAGAAATCCCATCTTGCCCTTAGGTTAGAAGAAGAACTCCCAGAGATATAAAAATTTCTGTTTTACTGCAAAGTTAGATATGTAGTCCAAAGTCTGAGGAACAAGAGGTTTATCACAACAGAGAGATATTTATCTCCTTTCCAAACAAGAAGTAAGCAGGAAAGATCAGACAAGCTCATAGCTGAGTGGGTGTTTCTCTCTCTCCATTGCTTAAAGCTAGAACTTGGGTCACTTAGTGTTTGCAAGTACTTATCTGCAAGAAAAAAAAAAAAAAAATAATGAGAGGAATATAAGCTAAGAGTAAAACAGCAGGAGCCTGGTAGAAGCTGTCCCACCAGTCCTATTTAATCTGCACTCACTACAGCCTTTGCATAACACTGCCTCTATTTGGACAGCCCTGGAGCAGCTTAACAGCTAATACAAACCCCTCAGGTTTGATCTATAACATCCCCTAGTTTTCTTTTTGCTAACCCATGTTGTTTTAGCTAGAAAGGGATCTGTATTTTCCAAACTATGAATATACCATGTACTTTTGAGCATCAAGATCAACCAAACTGTGATCACATCATTGAAGCCCAGAAAATGATGGACAGCTGATATTCACAATACATGTAAATGGAAATGGTCAGACATGATTTTTTTTTTTTTTTTTTTTTTTTCCATTTAGGTTTATAGTTAATCATACATTTCCATTAGAAACCTAGATAGGGTAGGATAGTTCCAACCTTTTTGGAGGTTTTTTGGAGGGGTGAACTACTCCGTAGGGTTGATTGGCTTTTCACCTTGACTACCTTACAGAGTATCTAAGGCAAGTAGGTTCCTAATTTGGATGACTTAAAACCAGGTGGGAGGAATCTGGGAGTGTTTGTCAGGATACTCCACAATGTTTTAGTACCAAAACCAAGGAAAGCAGAGCCACCACAAGTAGAGGCAGCACTATCAAATTGCTCCAATTTACTAAGAAGAATTAGAGCATTTCACTGACATGCTGCAGGTATTTCTCTGGATTAATTCGAGAGAGAAAATTAACTGTTCCAGCCACCAGCTACAGAAGCTTGTCTCTTTATCTGAAGCTGTAGCATTTTGCATTTCCTCTTTAATCTAGACAGCCATAAACTGAACATTATTAAGATTTCTTCACAAGGGGAATAAGAAAGTAGAACTCACTACAGTGTCCCCTGTTTCTTTAATTTCACAGCTGAATTACCAAAGACTTGCTGAAAGAGGAAAGGCTACAAGAAAATTCAGTGCTGCTGGGAACATGTATATGTACATATAAATATGTTCAACCCTATGGGTGTTATTAGAGTAGAAATAACATCTAGTTAATGCTAAAGCTCTGTGCAATGAAGAAAAGGAGTCATGCATTTTTTAATAGGAAATGACAGAGGGCATTTCATCACTGCAGAACCATGTAGTTTTTACTTAAACTAGTTTTAAAATAGGTAGCTTAGCTGATAGTAGTGGAGAGCTCAGAAGATGCTGAGGAAGCTGAGCATTTTCCTTGTTTTTTTTAAGAGTGTGGTGGGAGGTGTTTCAGCTCACAGGGACCTCCACATGATTGATATCTGAGCCAGCTGAATCTGTTTGATCAACTTACGATAGAAAAACCAGGAAGGATGTATTGAGAATCTGCACACCAAGCAAAACTCAGATGCTCAAAGGCTTAAAACATTTGATCCTTTGACCACTGGTATGAAGTAATGATTACTTGAATTTTTTTTGACAGCTAGTCAAACAGCTAGGGCAGATAGTCCTAGCAGGTGGGACTGGAAGTCTTAGGAATGTGAAAATAGTGGACATGACTGCCAGACAGCTCATCCAATACTTTTGAAGACACAGCAAATACAGCATTTAACTTGCTCCAAGTTCTAGATATTAGAGACAGAATTGATTGTAATGAATGAAATTTGCTTAAAGCATTAAAGAATAAGTTGATTCCTATCTGTGCTGTTTTCAAATTCACCCCATATTGGAGATGATTATCTTCTGTCAGCTTCAAAGGATGTATTTGCCATGGTTCTTGGGCAGAAGTATTTTTTCTGAGATAATTTGTCAAAAAAGGCAGTACAGACTGCTGATGAGAATCACCATTAAATAAGCACATATGGGCTTATTTCACTGTAGTGCCATGGTAACATCCATACCTACAGTACAATGACAAGGTGCCAAGGGATCTGTCAAGGACACAATGCTGGTTTATGGCAGCAAGGGAACACAGAAGGTCCTAACAACCACCCAAAGACACTTGCCAGGCTCTCCTGTACGCTCAGCACTCCAGGGCTGTGGGAATGCACACTTTTTGGCAAGTTTTGCAATCATACAGCTGCGGTAGTGTGAGAGGCTATACTGGGGAAAATCAGCAATTGTCTCTCAGGGTTGGTTTCTCGCATTCTGGGTTCCTCTCTGCAACACTTGTGATTGCACTGTAGTGAGTTGTCACCCAGGAGCTCTGGTGAGAGCCAGGCTCCACCACACTCCCTGCGGAAGAAGAAATGGGCACATGGAATGATTTTAATTTAATACAATCAGGTGGAAACACCAATTAATGTAGGGAGCTTAGTATTTAGTCTCTTTTTTTTTTTTTTTTTTTTTTTTTTTTTTGTGGGAGGGAGAGATTAGGAGAAAAAACGAAAACAGGCTTAATCTTAAAAATGAACAAAAATAGTTTTATTAACATACACTAAAAGAATGAAAGAAAAATTTGAAAAAAAAGAAAACAAACTAAAACAGAATGACACTTTAAAACACGCTTCTCTCCTCTTACAAACTATCAACTTTCTTACTGAACAACATAGAAAGAAACAACTTAGGATTTTCAGTCAGTTTCATTATTTAGACATAATCACTCATTACTTTTTAGGAGAAGAGCCTCTCTAAAATTTTATGAAGAGGTTTGCTACAAGACAAAATAGTCCAGTGCTCCCAATGTCACACATCTGCTGCTACCCGGAGTTTTCGCAGACTGTGATGTTCTATCAGCAAAGCTTCTCCGTGTATCTGGGCTACGATTCATGAATACTTTTTCTAGTCTAAAATCGTCTTTGTCTCAAAGGCTGAAACCTCCCTTTAACCCAGGAGCGGGAGTTTTAAAGTTCCCAAATAAATCTCAATTACATCAGTCCTTAATTTTGATTAGAATAGCATTCTACCCAACGATACTAAGATGCTGCAAAGAACAGTTCATTTCTCCATAATTTACCTTAGAGAAGTCCAGTTAAAAATGTTCACTTCTCCAATCCTATTCCAATGTTATTAGTTCTTTCACTTCTAATCTAACTGACTTCATTCAGTGTCTGTTCTATACGTACCTCTCTGTTTTCTTCTTTCTTTTAAGGAAGAATTGTACTTTAAAAGTTCCATGTTGCTAGGAAAGGGTTACATCTGCCCGGGCCTACAAGAGCCACGTGCAAGCACTGAGGCTGCAGGAGCTGAAGAAAAAATGCAAAGCTGTGCTGATGGAAGAAGCTGGTAGATGTCCTTTTTCCTACCCCTTGGTCTTATCCAGGGCATCTTGGCTCGGAGTTGTTATAAAGTTGCAGGTTTTCTTTGCTGCCAGCGGTGATTAAGCTGGGCCATGGTTTGGCCCCTTCTGCCGTGGCCTGATCACATGGCCAACACTGCCGAGCTGCAGCTGACCCTCTTCCCTGCAAGCAAGCAAGGGAAAGGGGCTCAGCCGGCCTGGACCCTCTCTGTGCGGGCAGCGGCCCTCAGAGGCCTGGCTGAGCCTGGCCCGTCTGCCCAGAGAGGCAGCAGGGCCCAACCCGGGCCCGGCCCGGCTGCCTACGATGTTACCTCATGGCTGATTTCCAAAGTGAGAGAGAAATCAGCAGCAGATTAATTCTAAATGTCCCTTCCAAAGTGCATTGACACTTTCCATTGGTCAACCCAGCTGCCAATATGCCGGCTAGCTTTTTGATAGGTCCCTGTCTTCCCCCACCCCAAACCACTGCATGATCGGGGCAGGGAAAAAATATTTCACATTTCTCCATAACCAGAAAACAAAATTGTGCCAACCTGTGATAACACATTTCCATGAAAGTGTTTTGTCAGCGCATGAATCCTTTTGTTGCTTCTGTTCAGCTGGTAGACGCAGTCTGAAAGTTGTCTGACTGCATCACTGTGGCTTTGAGTCCAAGCCAGTACCTCAGTCTCACATGTGGTGCTCATTGCACCTTAAAGGTGCTTCTGTTGGTCTGTCCATGCTATTTTTCTGTCTGTCTCTGGTAATACTATGTGACTTACACTTCTCTCTCTGTTTAATGCATTCATGTCTGATTCAGCCCTGGTTCTGCCCCTCCTGCTTGCTCTCCAAATATCATTACTCTTTAACTAAATCTAGATGGCTAGAAATAAAGAGTCTTCCTCTGTTGATAATTATTTTATTTTAGTCAGGGAGTTATCTGGGTCAGTATTAAGCTTAGCTCCCAGCATTAATTTTCATGCTAAATATTCTTAATTTGTTCCTCCTTTATGAGAAGCTCCTTGATCCAGTAAATCTTCTTGTCCCTCCTACGGTGTCTCTAGTTATGAATTGACATGATTCAGTGAATCTGCAGAGAAACTATTTTAATTATCCTCCCTTTCTCTCTCTGTCTTCTGCCAGGATGTCCAAGTCTCCCGTGGAGGGAACATTCCTATCCTCCCTCAGCCCCCCCGAGGCAGTTGGAAATTTTTCATGTCAAGTTATCTTTTTGTCTCCCAAATCATTATGGGATAAGCACTTCTTAGTGCTGCAATGTTGATTTCTGTGGGGAGATTCCAGCTGCAGGGAAAGAAGACACGAGCTTGGGGGAAACTGCCAGAGAAAATGGATGTATAGTTTATGTGATACTTGGCAAAGCCAGAGAAAGGCCTGATCTGCTACATTGCGCTCTGGACTTCAAGTATCACAGATTTCTGTTTGATTCAGTGCAAGAAGGAAAATCATATTTGCATGATTTGTAGCTGGTATTTTGTTTTCTTTTCGGATTCTAAAACCCATCACACTTTTGGTCAGTGGTGGGCATAGGCAATGGGATAGGGAATCTCCAGATCTCAGAAGTATTGAATCCAGCCCAAGTAGTAGAGCTCAAATTCCAATAGTTCTGAAAACTGGTTTCTGGGCATCCTGAGACCTCAGAAGAAAGCATGACAAACCTTGCAAACAATTATGACTTTGGTTCATGCTCTGACTAACAAGGAAATAATTTAGTTGGCAGTTTAAGCATTGGTACAGTTAGCTGAAAAAGATGAAAAAAGCCTGGATAAAGTGCTTCCCTCTCAGGCTCAACACTATCAGTCATCCATTCAGGCTTCAGAAGTTCCCTGGTGCTCTTTGTTCAGCAAGAGGCTTACTGGAGCCACCACACACTGTGTCAAACTACCAGGAAATCCTTTATCAGTTCATCCTTTTGAAACTGTCGTTGAAGTGTATGGACCTAAAGAGTGATAAGCATTAATAATACCGTGTTCTTTTTATCCATGTGTCGCAGTTTAGTCTCAGCTGGTTTTATCTTAAGCTCAGGATTTGCAGTCCAGGCTAGTCTGCTGCAACTCCCCACCTCCTTGTCCTTTTAAAAGATGCCTAACCCATCACATGTGGATGCATAAGGCAAAAAAAAAAAACCAAACAAATTTTTATCTAAGTCAGGGTTTATGCCTTTTGTTTGTAACTTGGACTTCTTTTGGCAAGTGCATCAGCATCCTGTCCACGGCCCACTGGCATAAGTCCCATAAACAACATAGCTTGTCAGACTGTTAGTGTTGATGCTTTGCTTGCTGAATTTTTAATTTTATTTGGGGTTTGTTTGTTTGTTTGGTTATTTACAGGTGTCTGTTATTTAGCATTAATTAAACAGAGATTTTAAGCAAGGATCTGATCTGTTTCACTGGGATTTCTCATGCTGGCATCATCCGCCCTTAAGAGCATTGATATAACCATACCCAGTCATGCAAGCACAACAGGATCCAGGAGGATTAGCTGAACATCTGGGTACAAAACACACTGATCACTGTCCTGCACAGTTTCACTTCTCAGTGGCTTTGTCTTCTCTTTTTCCAGGAATCCCAAAGATTTGAACCAGTATCAAAAAATGCATTCGTGGAAACCTTTGTGTAAAGACAACTGAACTTGCAGACTGATGGGTTGTCTTTACAAGGTATGAAGAATCTGGCTATGTTTCAGCAATACATTGCCTGCCAAACATCAGGGATGGCTTTGGGCAGCTGTCATGGAATGACACAGAAAGGAAGATGTAATTCCTGCTCTTGGAGGTAGTAATAGATGATGTATGTGCTAATCAGAAATATGAGTGTAGACTTAGCCAGAATACACTGCTAAAGTAAAACCACTCTGCCAGAGATTTTACAGTTGTCAGCAGGGCAGCTTGGTGGAATTAGGAAAAGAATGCAAGGATATAATTGCAACATTAGGCAACTAAATGCCAAATATGCAGAATTTCTAATCTGTGTTCTATAAACAGAAAAAGCCAAAATACATAGAGCCTACAAATGCTCTGAGATTCTGTGGATATACTGACAGTCTGGAGCAGCTAACACCCAGTTCACAATAAATCCTGACAGGTGTTGGGCTGGCTCTAACTGTCGTGCCACTTACCTCATGAAAAGCCTTTCTACAAATATACACAATATAGGCTGCAGAGATAAACACAGGGACTGGGAAAAAAAATATATAAAAAAGGTAAATAATGCTGTTAGTGTGACTATGACTCTTTCGGGCAGAATACAGAATAGAATGGAATGGAATAGTTCCAACTGGAAGTGGCTTAGAACAATCATCTAGTCCAACTGTTGATCACTTCAGTGTTGTCCAAAAGTTAAAGCATATTTTTAAGTTCACTGTCCAAATGTTCCTTAAACACTGACAGGCGTGATACATAAAACACCTCTCTAGGAAACCTATTCCAGTGTTTGACGAGCCTCTCTGTAAGGAAATATTTCCTAATGTCAAGTTTAAACCTCTCCTGACACAGCTTTGAACCATTTTCATATGTCCCATCACTGGATACCACAAAGAAGAGATCAGCATCTCCCTCCCCACGTCACCTCCTCAGGAGGATTAGAGGGCAATGAGGTTGCCCCTACATCTCCTATTCTCCAAAAGAATGATTTTAGTGCTTCAGTGCTCAAACATTTATCTATCACTGCCCATGAACACCCATCTCAGCTCTGTGGTGACCCTGACTGGATGTCTTGTACGCACCAAAGTTGCTCTGTAATTCCCCATCACAATGGGACAGAAGAGAGAAAAAATAAAAAGGGCTCATGAGTTGGGATAAAGACATGGAGAATGGACAAACCAGACTTGACTTGGAGATATTAAATGAAGTTATTGCCAGCCAAAATCAGACCAAGATAATGAGAAGCCAAACAAATCTAAAAAACACCCTTAGCCAACACCACCCTCATTTCTGGGCTCTACGTACTCCCTCCAGTGACACATGGAGATGGGGAATTAAGGCTAGGGTCAGTTCATCACACAGTTTCTGCTGCTCCTCAAGGAGAGGAGTCCTTGCCCTGATCCAGCGTGGGGTGCCTCCCATGGGAGACAGTTCTACAGGAACATCTCCAGTGTGAGTCCTTCCCGTGAGTTATTCCTGAACTGTTCCAGCCTGGGTTCTTTTCCACAGGGTGCAGTCCATCAGGACCAGCCTGCTTTGTCATGGTCTTCACCACAGGTTTCAGGGGAATCTCAGCTCCTCCATCTCCTTCACCACTGGCCTTGGTGTCTGCAGAGTTGTTCCTCTCACATATTCTCAGTCTTCTCTTGTCTTGCTGCAATTACCTATGCACAGTAACTGTTTTCTCCTTCTTAAATAAGTTATCCCAGAGGTGTTGCTGCCATCTCTGATGCTCTTGGCCTTGGCCAGCACTGGTTCCCTCCTGGAGCTGGCTGGCACCAGCTCTGTCAGACATGGGCGAAGCTTCCAGCAGCTTCTCACAGAAGCCACAGCTGTAGCCTCTCCTCAGCTACCCAAACCTGGCCATGCAAACTAAATACAGACACAGAGCCACATCTTTAAAAAGATTGAACTGACTCTGAGACCAGTCTGGATGGAAGACTGTTCTCATTCCATTGTGTAAGAACAATGGTATCACTGGAGAGCTCATTTAGAGAGGGGATGGAAACGAAAGCATAGTCTAAAGCCTATGGGTTACAACACTTGCAGGAAGAGACCTGATGTCTAGCTCCTTTTCCATTAAAGGTACCACATGGATTACTGTAAAAAGTAAACAGTGGCTTGAGGAAGATAATGGAAAAATTGTTTTGAAGTTTTGTTTTGTTTTTAAGGTTATTGGCATGACTGAGGGCATTGGGAACTCTGCAGTGATTTTACTGCTTGATTTTTCCTTTAAAGGAAAGATTTTCCAGGAGGTAGAATTTAGGAACAGAATGATCTCCCCATGGGTCAGCTGAGAATGAAATATCTGACAGCATAGACACATAGCCTCCCCTAGCACATGCTGACATACTTATAGAAGTTGGCATGCCTAAAGGCTTCTGATTATTTATTCTGCCTCTCCTACAGTTCCTGAAGCACAAATACTCAGAAAGTTATGAGGTCTTGCTATGCTTCAGCTCTTTTAGTCCCCCATATTATACTCCTTAGGGTAACCATAGGAGCAAGGAACATCTTCTAGAACTCACAGTAGCACAGGAATTCATTTATATACATCTTATTATTGCAGACCCTTGTCCACCCTCTTTAAGGATACTGGCAACAGAATATATTTCCATACAATAATGCTGAAAAAGTTCATCAGGTTCGATGTACTAGTTATATAGATTTTCTCTCCCTGACCTAATAAATAAACAAACAAACAAACAAATAAGTTTAAAAAGTCATTCTCTTTCCAGGCTGTAAAAATTTGTTAAGTTATTACCTATCTGGCAAACTTTAATATGTTTAATAAAGGCTTCCAATAAAATATTTTCTTTAGCCATGACCCAGTTTTGGAAAAAGTTTTAGCTACAAGAAAGGTACAGTCCTGGAAGAGCACAAATATGCATGGCAATATTTCAAACAGAGGTCAATATTAATGGACTTTAAAGGCTTATCTTTATCCTACAGTTATGATAATATTATTTTTTCCATGTATAAAATGTGCCTTAAAAACAGGAGGATTTTAAAAGAGGGTCTTATTTGTGAAAATCCTAATATCTGGGTCTTGCTTTTGAAATATAAATAATATCTTCTGTTGATGCAGTGTCCGTCCTCGTGCTTGCCAGCGCGGCCACAGGCTGGCTCAGTTTATGCACTGCAGCAACGTGGCTGGGTCGGGGCAGCAAGTCAGACAAGCCGCCTCCTCCCTGTGGGTTCGCAATTCCCCCACGCCAGCGACGAGCGGATCGATGGAGAACGCAACCGCGGCGGCCAAAGAAAGGGCGACTCCTCTAGGCAGGGTATAACGGTGTTTATTGCAGGGAGAGGGAGCACGGAGCTCGGCACTCTCTGACCCCCTGCCCAGAAGAGCCCCGGGAGCAGGTGTGCACGAGCTTAAAAACAGGGGAGGGAACCGGGGTGGTGACAACCGGTCAGCCAATTACAATAATGAGGGGTATAAACCTAATAACTGGGGGCCAACCAAAAAAAGAAGAGAGGGGATTGCCAGGGCCCCAGTCTATCACTCGACCCTCTCCCTGGAGCTTTCTAGAATCCAGGGAAGGGTCCTGGGGTGACAGACAGGGCACCCAAGGAGAGAGAGAGGAGATTGACAATTAGGTATAAAAGGGGGAAGAGATGACTGGCATATAATGGACTTTCTCTAACTCCGGGCAGACAGGTTACAACCAATACTAAAAACAGGGGGGTACAAGGAACAAACCATTACAGAAAACTCAATATAAATTACATTAAATAGATAAAAAAAACCGCACACCACCACATTCTGTAGTGTTTATGTCTGTGTGTAAAGATTTACTTACACCATCACTACCAAAACCAGTTACTCTGCAGTTTGGTGAAACATTGATTTGCTGCAAGTCCATCCCAAAAGGGACACCTTTGACTCTCCTGTAGTGCATTATTTTGTCCCACACTGAAGCTGATGATACCAAGGAACCAGAAGAAGCTGGTGGTACCAAGGAATGGACAGTTCTACAGTACTTTCTCAGTCATGAATTCTCTGTGCCTTTCATCTTTCATCTAAGTCAGGCATCTTTTCTTAAGCTGCTCTTCCATTTCCTCTGATGGATTTCTTGACTAAATACTCCTTACATCTCTCCCTTTCTGCTCTCACTATCCTTATCCTGCTCCTCTCTCTTTATACATCCAATATTTTCCACTCTGCTGCTGCATCTGAGCTCTTTCATGTGTCCCCTTGTTACTCATTCCCAGTCACTTGTCTATCCTCCAGGGTTCCACATTTCAGCTCTTTGGACTTATTTTTGACAGGAAGACCCCAGTCAATTAGAATACTTTCTTATTGTGCACCTGCTTCTGTTTCCATGCTTACTCACATTGTCCTGATCTTTTTACCTCATTGTTTCCCAGTCCAGCTCATCTCTATGTTATATAACCCAATACTCCTTCTCAGTCACCTCTAGGCTATAATCCCACCAATTTTTTTTGTGACAGCAGTTTTTCCTTATACAGACCTTGGAACTGTTTTTCTCTGCTCAGTTTTCTGTCTTATAGTATCAGACTCCAGCTCTCTTCCCTCTCTGCATACACACCACTGATCCTGATATGTGTGGGGAACCATATTGGTGGGTGTAGAGAGACAGAATTCATGCTATCAAAAATTGCCTAGAAAAAAAATCTTCTTCTGTCCAACCCTTCCCCTAAATAGACAGAATAAAGAGGAGCTGGATGTGAACCATCAACAAGGATTTGCTGACTAATATTGTTCCTTAGCAAGGTGAACATGAGGACAGTAAAAAGGCTGATATAACAGTGTACTTCCTTGCCAAGTCTCTTAATTCCTGTTCTACAGTGAAAGGACATCGGACCTTCTCAAAGGTTAGTGGAACTTTAATATGGATAAAACCAACTTTCCCCCCACCACCCAGTTACATTCTTGGAAACAGCTGAATAAACTTACCTATAATTATGAAAAACAGCCAGAAGCAGATACCAGCATAGAAAATGTCACCTTGAACAGTCAAATTTAAAAACATTTCAATTAGTAAGTGAAAACATGGGTAATATAAGAGGACGTGTCACCCAAACCTAATTATAGATTGTGTTTTTGTTCTTGATGTAATATGATTTAAATTCATTATCCATCTGTACTGAGAGAAAAGATGCATTTTAATTCATATGCCACATCTAGCATTTCTGGGTTTAAAAACTGTGATAGATACCAATGGATTAGAGGTTAGTCTCACCAGGAGGAGGAGTTACTGGTTATCTATTCAGTGAAAAAAAAACCCAGAAAACCCTTCCAAACCTTCTGAGAACTCTCTTTGGTAGGAAAATCTTTAAACAATGTAATTAATTCTCCATAGAGACCCTAATTTAATAAATACTCTTTTACTTCCTGAATTTTTTGCATATTGCTAGAGCTGTCTGTGATTACAATATGACTATTTAAATAAATAACATAAGCAGGTCCTCAAATTCTTCCAGAGTGATGGTCAGCTATATTTGTTAAATTTAAGAGTGGTTGCCAGCCTATGTGGTTTAGAAAACTTGGATGCTCAGTGCAAGTATCAAGCCTTTGCTGAGGTATATAAATAGTGTAACATTATTTCTCTCCCTCACATGGTCATTCTTTTGAATAATTTAGTCCAGACCTTGAAGCCTGTTACACTTTCCATTACAAATTACTACAGAGACCAAAACATTTAGGTACTTTTAAAACTGGATGAATGCACTAAAAGTGATGCTGTATTTGCATAAGCTCAAACTATTGTTTGGTTGTTTGTTTTGTTTTGTTTTGTTTTGTTTTTTTTCCACCCCCCCCCCCAGCTATTTCAGCTAAGAAGCCTTTGTTCTTTTTTTGTCTGCTTAGCCCTTCTCTTAGCTATCCCTCATTCTCTTAGCTATCCCTCAGTATCAGTTTCTTGAGCTGATTAAAAGCATTAACATGAAAACCAGACTGGACTAAAGCAATGCACAAACACCCCTTGGAGATACTTAAACTTTTGTAATGAAGTTGAGTTTCAGAATGTGCTGTAGTCTATAGTCCTGTACCACAAATGTCACTTTCATGTCTTTAGGAAATAATTTTTTATACCAGTACAAAATATTATGCAGTGAAAACACACACATGCTTCCTTATGGCTTTTCAGTACTTAAAGAAAGCTTATTGAAAAGATGGAGAGGGACCTTTCACATGGTCAGATAGTGACAGGACAAGGGCAATGTTTTTAAACTAAAAGAAGGGACACTTAGATCAGACATTAGGAAGAAATTCTTTACTATGAGGGTGGTGAGGCCCTGGCATGGGCTGCCTGGAGAAGCTGTGGATGTCCCATCCCTGGAATCGTTCAGGTCCAGGTTGGATGGGGCTTGGAGCAACTTGGTCTAGTGGAAAGTATCCCTGCCTGTGGCAAGGGGGGGTTGAATGAGATGATCTTTAGGATCCCTTCCAACCCAAATTATTCTGTGACTCCATGATTTTACAGAACACTCTACTAGAGTTTATAATGAAAGTCTCTAGGATAGGATATAGGAATTGACATAAATTCTGTTGTAGATGCACTTACATCAGTAGTTCAGTGATGATTTGCCCTAAATATACATCTGACTCAGTTCTCCATAGAAAATGGGAATACCTATCAGGAGGAACAAAACAATACATGCCCTTGTTCCCCACAGAAAGGACCCAGAAACCACAATACCCAAAGCAAAACAAAACAGCCAATCCCCCCCACCTCCCAAAAAATTCCAACCCAATACCCAACAATTAACCACAACCAGCCAACTGACTGACCAACCAACCCACAAACCACCCAGTGGCTGGGTGTTCATATCAAGACAGCATCTTAAAACAGAATTTTATCTATTTTTGCAATATAATGTCTTTGGATCTGAGCCTTCATTACCTAGTGCAAATAAAAACTCAGAACTAGTAGCTGTCCAATAAAGATCTAGGCAAAGCTATATGATTAGTCTGGCACAAGTTTCCATCAGAAATGCTTGTCAGGCCTCAAATGATACTGGGCAAGAAAGGACTTGAGAAAATAAAGGGGAATGCAGCCAAGCCCTTGTCTATTTAATCGAGCACAAGATGAAGTGAAAGACGTAATATGAGCTGGTTGCTGCTCAATTACTGTTGAAGTTCTGTTGAATGAGTTGACTACTATCTTATTTACATAAGAAAATCTCCACTCATGCTTCACTGAGCCTCAGCCAGACCTTAATTGAGAATTTATGGTTGAGTTCTTAGTGGAGGTGAAGAACTGGAACGTTAATTCCAGGTGCAGTGGTTGGCCTGAATTCAGTCACATTCATGACACTGATGAGCAGTGTCCATTCATGCAAAATTCCTGTAACAAGCCAAGACTTGAGGTGAAAATAGACAAGCAGCTGCCTATAGCTTGAAGCCAGGCTTGACTGCAGTTGGATTTCCCTCTATTTATATATACAGCAAAATTACATTTTCCCTGGCTTTTTTCTGGCTCATGTGTGAATGCTTGTACTGGGAATTTTTTCAAATTAAGTCAATAGATTTTTGGAAATTGTCAAGTTTGTTACACTTAACAAAGAGAAGAGGGTTGGTTTGCCACTGTTTAAAGTTCCACATGGGTTGCCCTTATCTGTTCTGCATTTCATATATAAGGATTTTTTTTTTTTCAAGGAGTGGTAGAAGGACTATTTATCTCGCAATGGATTTTGATATGATCAGGAAGTTCTGTATCTTTGTTGATAGCTGAAGTATGGGTTGTTTGGGTTCAGTTCTCCGCTGTGACAATGTTTCCTGAGTGATCTTTGGTAAACTATTGAAGACCAGCACCCCACTTCCCTCCCCAAAGTAAGTAACTTTGAGGACGTGCATCAAAATGGAAACAAGTTTTTAGGTTTAAACTATATTTAAAAATTTGTTCCCTAACCAACTCATTGGAGTAATTCCATCTAAATTTAGTTTTTGGCATCCAACCATTTACCAGAGGGCCAAGTGGTTATGGATCCTGCAGTCATTATGTTTGGGGCTGATTTTTGGCTCAGTTTCTAGATGAGTTGTGCCTTCTGGGCTCCAGTGGTGAGGGGCTGGATTCAGTTGCCCAAACACAGGCTGAAAAGTTGATGCCTTTTCTGCTGCATGACTTTCTCCATCACAAGTTTTCAGGGGTTAAGGCTTGTGAAACAGCAAACACATACATGATACCTGATCCCAAGCAAAGCTCAAAACAGGGCCATAATACAGAAGAAACCCTCAGAAACTGGTTGACTCTCATACTTCTACTCTCTGACAGGGTGTACCCAAAACTCACTCGAAAGAAGATGAAAAACACATCTGCAAATGTGACACAGAGGCCCACTTTGGAAATCACTGAGTCAATGAGATCAAACGGCAGAGCAGTGACTGTAACAGACAGAAACACAATTTCATTCTAGTTATGGTTAAGCTATTGAATTTTCTAAATATTCCACTTTTTTCCCTCAGAGATACCATTTTCTTAGCAAACCTACCATACATAATTAAAGATTTTAGTGTTCCTTACCAGCTGAGAATAATACTGAATCTACAAACTTTTTCTAGTAAGCCTGGTTTATTGTTCCCTAGAATTTTATTCTTAGATCAGCAGCTTGTTATGGCCCTAAGACAAGCATATCTTCCTCCATCTTCTCCCAGAATCACCTCACCCTGTGCAGCAGTCTGTGTTCCTGTGTCCATCACTGGGGCAACCTGTTCAGAGCATGCTGGCAGGCATGTCACAGCCCTCAGAGACTCAAGTACCACAGGGAAGCTCCAGGCACCTGCAGAGCACAGGTGTTCTCTAAGATGGCTATTTGCTTATAATAATTGAAGGAAGCAGGAGGAAGAAGAACCAGTGGAAGAAAGCTGCCTTTTGTGATTTCTGAAGGTTGGGTTACTTTTCATTTTCAGTGACTGGAATAATGTCACACAAAGAGAGATAACTGAGTATTGTTTTTTTAGAACAATTTAATTAGGATTTTCTATTTGCATGGTGTTGATTATGTGCTATATATACATGACGGGCAGGGAAGAAATATAGAAACAAACAAATAAATACTTCCCACCCTCCAGCAAATTTCTATGGAAGTACACAGGCTGGACCTTAATGATTTCTCTATCCTTGGGGATACATTACATCCTCTCTGGGGATACCTCAGTTCTGAAATACTTTTCTTGGATATCCACAGTACTCACTGGAGCAGTTCTCTTGAGTGAGGAATCTGCTGTCCCCAAAATGTTGTACTCCACCTTTGCTCTGCAAGTTCCAGGTCCAGAAACCTTCCATATTAATAGAAAAACTTCAGGTAGTGGGATGTGCCTGAGGTTCTGCCTTAATTTTTTGCTCACGTGTCCATTCTGAGCCTTCCATGCCTGGCTATCAGTTACTTCCAGAGATGAATTACTGCTGGAAGAATCCCTACACCCATGACAAGGTTTCCATGCTGTACGTCTTGGTTCTGGCTACTGAGAGCAGCAATGACAGAGCCAGGTTTTGGCACTCAGAGCACCTGGCATAGCATCCCACCTGGCACAGCTCATGTCACCCAGGTTGGCACTGCTGTGCATCTCACAGCAGCCATGCATTGAGAGTAGGGAGCAGAAATCCCACGACTATCACAGCCTCTATGGTGAGTTCCACTGAATTCACTGATGCCTCGGCTTGCATCCAGAAACAGCACTTCTGCATTTGTGGGGTACTGCATCCACAAAATTATTAAAATTATTTGCTCAGGTTTTGTAATCAGTTCAAACATCTGCACCCATGGCACAGAATTTCCTTTTAGAAGTTGCATCTTATACACAGTTTTCAGATCCAGTTGCTCGAGGTCTAAATGCAGCTGGTCCATTCCCCAGCCCAAAGAATTATGCCTAAACATTGAGGGCATACCAAACTGAAATCTTTTGGAGTGCTGCTGTGTACCAGTGAACAAGGATCTCCTCCAGAGCCCAGTTCCTTTAGAGCTTAATCACATCTACTGATGGAAGCACAAATTTCACTTTTCAGTTACAAGATTAAAAAAGGCAAGCTGCCCCTGGGAATTGATTTGCAGAATGCAGTATGCAAAAGAAGAACAAACACCAAAAATTCCCTGCCCTGTGCCTTTCTTTTGGTTGCAAGATTTATACTCCGGTAAGATTTAGTCCTGCAATATCATCTTGGCATTCACAGAGATATAACCTATGAATCTTACATCATACAACTAATACCCTCAGCTTTGATCTTCAAGGGGTGAAAAATGCTAATACTTTATACTACATTATTTAGGGGCTTCCTAGAGTTCAATGTATTAACACAGCCCTGTTATTCAGCAGTGAATAGATTTCCTCTTTAGGAAGGTTATATTCATCTGTGCGGAGGAGAATGTAAGAAATAATCCCCATCCTGTCAGGCAATTAAAGACGTATTATTCCTTGCAATTTTAGGTTTTAATTTACTGTATGAATACCTGCACTATTAATTCAAATATTTTTATGGAAAAAATCAGTGAAGTTTCATGTAACAACATTAAAGGCTAACACTTCCTACATATTCCTTGTTATAAGAATATTATGGTCTGGTGCAAAACCAACATACTTCAATTTTTAAACAGAAATTTAGGAAATTAGCTGTATTGTTCTTATAGACAAATTAATTATTTAAAGAGAGTTATTTTATTGACAAAATTTATAAAAGGTACAGTTAAGGTTAAAATGTGATTTTTGTTCTCAATTTCTCTGTTTTTTTCTGGTTTTATTTCCAGTCAGTCATTTGTAGCATTTTGAAAATTAAATGGTGAGATGGAATTTTCCAGTCCTATTGACAGCTCAGCAGCAATTCTTAGGAGGTGTGATGTTCTAAGTAAAATTATGACTTCAGACCAAAAATCAAACTACATTCTTCAGCAGATTGAAGAATCAGCAGACTGAAGTACCACAAATCTTGAGTAGATTCCTTTAATGACTTTGTGGGTTTTCTTTTTATGATTATAGGCATAAAAACCCATTGTTTCATAGGTGCACAGAACAATTTTCTATATGGATTATTCTTTAAAAAAAAAAAAATTAAGCCATGTTTCAGAAACGTGCAGCAGTAAATTCAACTGGTATTTTCTCATTACATGTTCATAGATCAAAAATACACACTTCAGAGACAACACACCAGTTATGAAAAATTTTACTCTGTCAGAGAAGCTGGTAAGAGAGGAGGGAGAAAGGCCATAATTAGCCTCATTAAGTAAAATCTTTGCCCAGTGTCTATATCTGAACGTGAAAGCCTCATCCTTCTCTAGCTAGTAAGAGAAAAGCTGCTTCTAAGGCATGAGTCAGATAAATAAAGAAAGAGATGAGTAAACCCACCAATTTCCCATCATCAGTTAAAAAAAGAGAGTCAAATTAAGATGCAGGTGTTTGAATTGTATGTGTGTGTATTGGGTCAAATATGCCTTCTAAAGATATTTTAATTGTCTGAAAATTTATTTGAAAAATAGCAGCAAGTGTTCAAGTCACTGTTTCAATAAACGTTTAATGTGCTAAGAGGATCAGACTGGCTAACCCTAAAGCAGCTGGATATGAATAATGCTTATGTGAGCCAGGAAAGGATCAGGTTCAAAGAGAACATGCAAGTGGATCAGTCTTCAGTGCTCCTCTGCTTCACTTGGCCACAAAACACTTCGGGTTTGTCTGAGATGTGTTGGAAATCCTCCCTGATCTTTGAAAAAGAGAAGAGGGAAGAATGCGATTAATATAATATAAATAAATTCAGGTAAGGTGATGTGAACAAAATTCCTCTTAGTGATGTATTAGTGATGTAAAGACACTGGAAAATGATCCAGATTATTTTTTTTTTCCAAATACTGGCTTCTCTTTGTGACATTTATGATGAAATTGTGCATTACAGTGTAGTTTCCTGCTGTACTTACCTGTTTTGAAAATGTGTCTACCTGTCTGTTAGGGTAAATAAAGTGAATTTACTGAAAATTTTGTGCCTGCTTTCACACATAAAGAAGGAAGACCTAAAAAATCGATATACCTGTCATTTTAACTTTGACAACATGGCAGATACTAGAACAGACTGTTAAACAATCAGTAGATAAGAACCAAGTGCAACATGCAGTACTTGAAAATGTCCGGTGTGGATGTATCAAATGAAAATCATGTCAAACTTATCTAATTTCCTTCTCTGATGAAATCTTGCTTAGCATACAGAAGAAAATCTGAAAATGTGAAGTGTTCTGACGGTATTAAGCTTTTAAACATTCCATATAAGCAAAATCGAAAATTATAGCCACTGTGTGTCAACCTTCAACAAAAAATTAGCACTTAGGGAGTGATTTTCATTCCTTTGTCAAAAAAAGAAGGTAGGTTTTGCAGGGCACTCCCAAGATATGCCTTGGTCCTAGTCCTGGTTAATCTTTTTATTTGTTGCATGGATGAAGGAGAGGAGCACACGTACAGGGAAGTTCTTGGGTGAGGAGGGTTGTGCGTACTTTGGAGAAACGGATCAGAATTCATAACCATGCTGTTAACTGCAGCAAGTGTTTGAAGCATGAGGATGAAATTCAATAATGACAAGTGCTGTGAATAGTAATGCCTGTGGAGGAAATCTGAAGTGCACAAATACAAACGGGAGAATAGCTGGAGGAACAGCAGTATGGGAGGAGAGGTCCAAGGTCATCATGGCTCACAAAACTGCATCTGAGCTGACAAGATAATGTGGTTGCACAAAAGGCAAATCTCATTCTGGGCTGTATTAACAGCATGACAACGGAAGTAATTATTTTGCTGTACTAAGCAGTGACGAGACCTCAGCTGGTGCACCATTCCCCAGTCTGAAAACAAGACAGGTGTAAATAAACTGGACGAACTTGTGAAGGAGAGAAAAAAAGACAAAAAGAAAGCTCAGTTTATGTCAAAAGGCTGGAAGAAGTCTACTTACTTAGTAAAAACAAGTACCTTAGTAAAAACAAAATCAGGTGGAAGCATAAGGATATAGGAAATGGAATGAAGTAGTTTTAAGATGATGATGGTCATTTTTTTTCCTCCAAATACTATATATGTGTTGCAAGAAATGCTGATTTAATTAAAACCAAAATATTTGAAGCAGAAATTTCAATATAAAGTTGTAAGTTAGAGTTAAGGAAAATTTGTAAGGTTTGTAAGACCTTTGCACTGATGTTTAGGTAAACTACTGGGTCTTCTATGATGGAAATTTATAATAAATATTGAAGAAAACTTTTTAAATATTGCATGGATTTATATTTTTCTGCTTCGTAGGAAAAGGGTAAACAACTGATCACTCAACATTCTGTAACTCTTATGTACCTATGAAAATATTGCTTAAGCAAAAATTATTGCAATAGGATATTTAATAAGTCTGTATGCTTCAGTTTTGTACCTGAAAAAGAACATGAAGAATTTTTCATAGCACAGAGAGTTCATGGAAATTATGTTAAATTTGCACTTTGGGATGTCAGAGTAGGATTATGTTTTATTAGAAAATGTCAGTATAAACAAACAAGCACATGAAACCTCCAAAGACTAAATTGTCTTTTTAAGTAGAAATGTCATATTCCCCAAACAATTTTATTTTTTTTAACAAAAACTAAAGGCTTTTGTAGAAACAGAATCTTTCCTCAAACACTCAGTGGAGCTGAAAATACATTTTTGAAGAGTTTTATCTAAAAAGTTTTGAACAGTTCTCTTTAGTAGTGAAGACATTGGCATTTGCAGCCACGATCCTGTGGGGCAATGATTTTGTCCTGTTTCAAACCTTACTGCCTTTGAATTATCAGAGCTTTTTGTTCTTTCCAACATCCTTTTTTTTCCTCAGGGTTTTTTTCTTTCTTTTGCCCACACTACCCCAGATAATTCTCCCTGTAAATGGCTAAGGGAAATTAAAGCAGACAAATTCAGATAAGTAGATAACAAGAAATCATGGAACACTTCCACAATGGTCTCTTTGTTAAAGCATTTGGAAATCTGTCCTTCACTTCCCAGAACATCCCATCACTCTCGGCAGATGTGATGCTGCTGGGGCAGGAGATCTTTGTGGTATGAGGTTCTGAGAGTAATTCAGAAACAACAGAATAGTTGAGGGTGACAAAACATCCTGTCAGGGAAAGGATCAGAGATGTTGTACATTGTGCCATGAGTTAAAGTCTTACTTGTACTGTTAGGATAATTAGCCAGCTCTTACATCTTTTGCAGTCTCACTGCTGTCTTTATAACCTCAAATGAATTGGTTCCCTCATCCGCAGTAAATTATTTGCAATAGAGATAATTTTTTCAATATTTTGTCACAGTCCCCGCTACATTGGCTGCAGGCTCATTAAGAGATTTTTGTGCTCTTGTAATATGAATAAATATCTTTTAATATATTTCTTTTTTTCATGTACATAAAAATATATGAATAAAGTTCATCAGAGCTACACTGGCTTGAAGTGGAGCAATGCATGAGTGACTCAATCAGAAACTTATTGCTAGCTCATCTTAACAACTTTGTGCTAGCACTGTGAGGGGCAGCATAATTGTTCTCATTTTTCTGTGTCTCTTGTAACATTTGAAAAATGAAAGGCAATCTCTTTTACAATTTTCAGGGGTGCAATGGGCTTCTGAACCCAAATTTTCTCAGCTCCAAAACCCTAATGGCTGACCTGAGCTTTCTCCTGATGTATTTTTGCCAGAGGCTCTTGTTCAGGTTGTGCTCCCTGGCCACAGTGCAGAGCATATTTTGCACAGCTTTTCCTGTCTGGACAGGCTCAGGAGCCACCATATCAGCTGTCTTCTGTTTTAGATGCTTAAAGGCTTCCTGTTGCTCAAGAGCCCAGTCAAAATAGATCCTTTTGGGTCACAAACTGATTATAACCTAGAATATGTAATCTCCAGGATCCCACAGGGCCTAGGAAAGCTTGTGTTTCCTTAGCTGATGGAGCTAAGGAAGTTACCACCCTGTTTATCACATCCCTGTGCACAGGACATCTGAAGGGAATTTATTAAGATACTCAAATGAAACATAGTCCAAAAGGTGCCCTCCTGAACAAAGGGAGGTGCTTTATAAAACGGGCCAGGCCTGATTGCTGTGCTGCGCAGAGACAGATTTTAACAACAGGTGAACAATTCCCATGCTTCAGCCAAAATGTCTTGTTTATGTTCAATTATCCCTCAGAAGAATAAGGTTCTATGATTTTTGCAAAGGTGATTTACCATTTGTTTTCATGGTACTGCTGTCCTGCCAATCTGCACGTCTTTTAAATTTCTACCATGGTTGTATTTACACATCTCATATAGGTAAAAACATTCATTATACTGTTTGAGTGATTAGGATTTAAAGCATAGACCTCTCCCATGAAAAATCATTCCTGAATTCTATTCATTTTGAGAGTAAACAATTCAAATTTTAAGTCATGGCTGTTACAAGCTGAGACATTCTTGTTATTACTGATTTTAATGAATTCATGAAAACTGCAGCTACTCAACAGTATGGCAAAAAATGATTCAAAATGTAAATCTACTGAAAAACAAAGTATTATCTGCAAAAGAACCATTTGATGGCATTCATTCTGTTTAAATAGCAGCTATTAAGCTTTTAACAGTTTTATGCTTTAAAGAATGATAAAAATCCTACTAAATAGTTCTTCTGGACCAGTTTTAAAATCAGCTAATCATGTATGATTGAGATGATAGCATTTATCACCATTGTAAGCTGGTGACAGCAGCTCTTACTGTATTCTGCCTTTCCAATGTCTATCAAATCCTTGGAAAATACTAATGATGAGATAAACAATGTATCATTACATATATTAGAACTTTAGAAAGCTGCTCAACAATGCCATATGCCTCACATCTCCAACATGTCACTTATTCTCATGATTCACATTTGATATTTTCTGAAAGCCTGAGTTTTCAGAGACCTGAATTCTAAGACACTGTCTTTTTTATGCCAGAAATCAAACAAGTAGAATGATAAAGAAAACCTCAGAAATGTAAACTTCAGTATAAAAAAGCAAAAGTATTAAATCTTTTAATTAAGAATGAATAATATTAGGATATATAATTTTCATACAAGTGTATGTAGCTTTAAGAAATACACAACCCTTATTTTTGCAATAACATGAAAAAAACCCAACAAAAATGCTGCTTGTTTATTCATGTCTAGCATTCCATGGAGTTTTCAGTCCAACAGAGGTTAGCCAATGTCTGTGTGAAGACACAGTGTCCTGCTAAGCATATCTCTTTCATCTATTCAATTTTAGATGGGTCTTGGGGACATGCTTCATTGCAGTACACTACCAGGGCTCCAGATCTATAGAATGAAAGAACTTCTTTTAGTATTTCACCCTGTGTTGCTAATTTGGGATGTGGAAAGGTGTTAAAATGTTTTAAAGACAGAGAACAGCGTTTGAGCTGATTGATTTTTCTACTTATATTAAAAGCCAAAAGAAACTTCTAACAACTGCATCAAAGTTGCTAACAGCTATGGCTAATTTTCTGTCTCAAATCCATTGGGCTTTTCCTCCAAGGTTTAATTGCATTTATCCTAAGTTACTTGCTTAGAGAAACCTCAGTTAGTGTTTCATGGTGCTGCACAGTCTTTGCATCTTTGTGACTGATGAGAAAGGTCTAAAGAATGGACATTTATTGTGATACATTTTTACACAAAGCACTGACATTAATTCTTGCAGAGCTGGGTTGGGTTGGTATAAGCATATTACCCATATTCTGTGGCAGAATAGATAACTCCATGTCAGTTTTAATCTAATTAGCTCTTTAGACAGGCAGCACAAGAACCACAGCAACACGGACACCAGGGCAGGCAGCAAGAATGCTGTCCAAGGAGTATTGAGCATCCTCATGAGGCCATTGTGTACTTACTTGCTCATTATCACAGCCAGCTTGACAAAGCCATGCATTTAGGGGTTTTTACTATGCGTGGCTCCTATGCCGTCCTTAGATCCTACCCAAGGATTCAGAGGAAGGCAATCAGTTTGAAAATTTTTTTCTAAGCTAAGACTGGCAAATCTTATAGAGCCCTTTTTTTTTCAAGGGTGAGCAAAACTGCTGTCATCAGCCAATAAATCAACAAGCAACCTTTGCAAATGGTATGGCCATACTAATGGACAATTTCCATGGTCCAGATACTGCTGCATCTCTTCCCTCTTCACTGCACACTGGAGAAGGTGGTGTAGGGGCACTCAAGCCAGAGAAGAGCACGTTATAAGCAGGAAGGGACTAGTCAGATATTCACAAAACTATGACCTTGCTAACAAGCTCTGATGAGTTTCAGAGGCTTAGGTTCAGGGTCATACTTGCCTGACATGCTGCATTCAAACCTGTGTTGGCTTCTGCTCATTTAGTGTCGCTAGCTGAGGCTGGTGCTGGGTTTGGAGCTCTGCAGTGTGCTCTGCAGAATTCATGATTCTTCAATTCATGATTTCTTAGCACAGTCCCTCAAACTTTAAGTTTTGCTTCTTCTGCCTGTCTGAGAGGGGAATATCAAGATTCTCCCTATTACCAGCTGAAACCAGGGCTTACTTTCCAGTTTCAGTGAGATATTGATACATAGCACTGCAGTTGTCTACTAAAGAAGAAAAAAAACCCAAAAAACAAAAAAAGCAGTCAACAAGTAACCAGTGCCCTTTTAAATTGACATATTAGGAAAAAACCATTTCCAAAGGACGGTGTTTTAAAATAATCCTGCAGTATTTTGGAACAGAGCAGAAATCGGGAAACCTCTTCCGTAGGGCCTGTTCTAGTCTTATAGTTCAGTCCAGCTTATTTGGATACATCACCAACTTGTGCACCTTGTAAAGGGTAAGTTTTACTACATTCAGTACAAAATCAGAAGTTGTCCAAAGCAGCATAAAGATGACTCTCAAAACACAAACATACTCTGAATACCACTGGCATAGCCACTGTACTCAAAATTGATCAGCAAATGGCAACTAAGGTGTGGTTGTAAAAAGCAGAGTAGGAACTCGGGCAGCTAAGTTGCACCCTTCTGCCATGACAAGCTGTTCTTTTTCATTTAAAGCCAAATCAGACATGTTATGTGATTTGCAGTCAAAAACACATAGAATCCCAGACCAGTGGTACTGTTGCTATGTCCTTTGTGGTCTCTCTGAGATCTGGCTTCACCAGGTCTTGTCTTCTGCATGACTGGGATTCAAAAAAAACCCCATCTCAGAGCAACTGGGCAAAGCACTGCTGGTGTCAACAAGCAATGAATCACATGCCAAAGGACAGCATGCTTCCTTGGGAGAAAGACGTGATGCTCTACAGGAATGTCAGATTAAAGTCAAGTATGCTGTCTTTCGGGGCTACCAGAGGAGCAAAATATTCACCTCTGTGCATCACAATCAGTGTCTAACTCAAGAGTATGAAAGGGTAGGGAAAAGCTTGTGTGGATTTCAACTCTGACAGAGCTAAGTTTGTTTTCTAAATGGGTAGGAGAATCTTCTGGAAAAAGCTGTCCTGATTTGGCCCCTTTCCTCTTCTTTCCCTAGCAGTTTTGTACAATAGGCCAATTAGAATGGGAATAGAAGGAGGGTAAATGATGGCAAAACTGGAGTTATTTTGCAGAGGGAGGAAATGAGTAGACAGGCCTGGCTGCTTCTTGTGGAGTGCAGGCATTGTGGAGAATCCAAAAGGTTACTGGAGAGGAGGACTGGAGCACATGTGGGGCTATGACAGCTAATGGTACAGGCATTAACTAGTACAAAAAAGAGGGGTGACCAAATCTAAAACTTTTGGCATAATTTAAACTCTTTCTTGCTGTCTTGCACAGGTGTGGCATAGACATGAAGCCAGGTTTTCTTAAAGAATTGGACTTAGTTGATCTTGCTTTGCTGGTGTGTCTGCCCCTGCTGATCTTTTTGGTTTGGTTAATTTTCTCTTTTTTTGAGGGGATGAAAGGCATCACGAAGTTACCGTTTATGATGGTATACAAGAAGTGATGGCCAGGAGTGACAGAAAGCTTCATAGTGTCCTGTGGCCTCCAGACTGCCTTCAAACATTATTAGACCTCAGAGAAACTGCTCTGGATGCAGCTCATCAAGCAAAGCTTGAACCAATACTTGTAATCAGCCTTATCCAGCTTATTCAGTTCTACTGCTCCTGCTAATGTCTCCTAGTGGGACAGATCTCCCATTCATTTGTGTTATCAGGATTTGTTTTTCCTCCTTTTACCTTCCCATTCTTTCCCTCCATAGAGGAGATCTCTTTTGTTTGACAACAAATGATTCTAATTAATAATTTTGTGCTGCTTTTGAATTATACAGCTCTGATTAATTTGGGGAACTGGCTATAGGGTTGAGCTGAAGTGATAGTGAGTTGTGAACGCAGGCTCTATTGTCTGTAACAGCACAAACTGCTTGTGCAGAGTGGTTTGAAAATGTATTTCTTCATTCTGTAATATGCTATGCTTGCTTAAAGACTTCAAAGCAATGTTCCTGTTATATGCAATGAGAAGCTACCCAAAAGTTAAGAAGATAATTACTCAAGCATTGGAGCATTATAAGTCAGAGGCTAGTCTACTGTTATTTCAGTCTTATTGAAGACTGGCATTATTGTTATTGTTATTAATACTCATAGGATAAATTTAAGAATTTTATTGTATTCAGGGACTGAATATGATTTCATAATGCTGGGTCCTCTGACTTCCTAGAAATTTCCTGCTGTTCCATTCCAGCAAAATTTCTTTTCCATTTATGTAAACCTTCCAGAATAACAAAATAACATATGAACTCATATAAATCATCTAAGTCATGTACAATTAAAAGTGAAGAGTTGATATAAGAGGTGTGAGTCCTAGTAGGAGTAAGAGCTATCTGTATGATTTTTATACCTTGATTCCAGTCTGAATTTCTAATTCTGACTTTGTACTGAAGTACACCGAAGTGTGCATCATATATATACAACCATCCAAATACACATATAGAGAAAAAACTACAGGTAAAGGACTTTTTCTCAAAAGGGATCTGAGTTTGAATGTGGCACTGTAAGCTGTGCAGCTGCTGCTGTGGAAACTGGTAATGGATAAATACTTTCTTCCCATATTCCACTGCTCTCAGTTGTATCAGTGAGGACAAAAGGGAAGATTTTCCCTGGCAAACATCCAACTCTTCAAGCTCTGACTTCCCTAGAGTAGGAGCCTTCTTAAATTTTTGAATGTAGAAATGTCTGTGTATGTGCAGTTTATTCTGGTGCATAACTAAAACTTCTAGGGATTAACACAGCACAAATACTAATGCATAATGAACCATTAAAAGCAAAAAAGATAACTTCAGAAATCAAGAAATCATAGAATATCCTGAGTTGGAAGGGACCCATCAGGGTGAAGTCCAACTACTGGCCCTGCATGAGACCTGCACGAGACACCCCAGGAATCCCACCATGTACCTGAGAGCGCTGTCCAAATCCTCTGTGGGCTCTGTCAGGCTCAGTGCTGTAAGCACTTCCCTGGGGAGCCTGTTCCAGTGCCCAGCCACCCTCTGGGTGAGGAATCTTTTCCAAACTAAATCTGGCTCTGTTTCATGCTGTTTCCTCCAGTCTTGTCACAGGTTATGAGAGAGACAAGATCAGAACCTGCCCCTTTGCTTCCCCTTGTGAGGACACTGAAGACTACAATGATCCAGGTCATCTCTCTGTGTTCCCCTGACAGAGCTTTGCACACCTATGGCAATATGTAAAATTTTCTTTACTCCTCAGAGCTCACACAGAATTTGGTTTTATTTGCTGTTATGAACTTGAACTTTCTATGTTTTGAATGGAAATATAAAAATTATCAACTGACATATTTTTTTCTTGGCTAAATGTTGTTCTCTCAGCTGAGGTAAAGGTAAAGGTGTCAGGCTGACTCAGGAATTAAGAGAATAGTGATGTGGCTGTGAGGTTGATACCAACATAAAAACTTCTGGGATTTTACTATCTTGACAATCTATGATACTTTCCTGACAGAAGGTCAGCAGGCTGGGAGTTTGTTTGGAGACCGTGCTACAGAAATGATGAAAAGTGAACAGCATCTTTGTCTCTGAAGCCTCATGTACTTATACCTCTTTAGAAATTATAATACATATAGTATAGTCTGCAAAGAGCTTTAAAAAATCCAGATAGATAAGACAGATAGCAAGGGACCAGAGATACAAATCCTTGTTTCATTCTTTAAAGCGATTAAGCATAAAATCACAAAATGAGAGACATTTTCTGAATATCTAAAACATCACTTATTTCCTATAAATGATCAGCTGAACAATTTCAGTGTAAGCAGATTTGGAAATATCTGGAGTGATTTTGTTGGCATCAAGTCTATTACAGGGTTTTCTTGCTGGATTAAGAAGAGAATACAAAGGAAATTACAGAGTTGCTATTGCTCCATGTTAATATATTACTATTATTCTAATAAATATATAACAATTTTTGTATTTGACAACAAGGAAAGATTAACAACAAAAATCAACAGTGTGCAGGTAATAATAGGATAATGTAGGTTGGAAGAAATACCTGGAGAGCATCTGGTCCAATCCAAAACAAGATAAATTTTGATCACACTAGAACTGAAACGTAAGTGCAACAAGTGCAACATGTTCCATGTTGCAAAGCATGTCTGCAGTGATGGAACAAGAAAATATGGGGTCCATATGATAATTCCATTTTTGTGTGTGGCACTCAAGTCCCTTTGTGTGTCTAGTCTTGAAGCCATCCTGCATGACTGGCCCCATGCTTTTAGGAAAATTGAACCCTTGTCTGATGTAAGAACTAGAATTGATTAGGTATTATTCAATGAAACATTTTTGGTCCTTAAATTCTCCTTTTAAGCTGTTTCAGGACCAGGATAGAATTTCTAGTGGATCGCTGATTGAATCATCTAGTTCACTTCAGTAGCACTAGGAGAGAAGGAGAACAAAGAACAATTGTCACTCCTTGTGTCACTTAAGTAATAGAAATATTGGAACAAAATCTGTTGAGTAATGATATTCTGACCTCTTGTAACTCAAAGGAAATTTTGTCATTGAATTCAGTAGGACTTTGTTTCTCCCTTCATTTCATTTGTATAAATATTCATTTCATTCTTACTAAAACTTTACATTAAATAGTGAATTTGGCAAAAATCAGGTGCAAAATGTAGACTCATCTGTTCTCTACTGATGTTGCTTGCCCAAGCAACAGAGCTATTTTAAAACTATATTTTTCCATCTGTGAAGAGATTATTAAGGATATCTAAAAATACGCAAGGACTGTCATATTTGTTGGTTCAGTGATGTTCAGTCCTTGTTCCACTGAATATTTGGCCAGCATTCATGTAAAGATAATTTTATTGGTGTCTTATGTTTAATGTGTATATAAGGCAGCAATTTCCAGCCTAGGTAAATGATCTGAATATCTCAATCTTGCTGAAGTAAAGATGAAACATTCCTGCAAACTAATTTGGGTTATCTTTATAGGTGAATTTATGTTGTTATGAAGTTATCTTTAATTGTGACTAGGGTGGAATGAAAGGAAAGGGCTTATAAAGTCAGTCTCTATCATCCTAGAGAAGAAACAGTCTGTTCAGTTTCTTCCTGAGTATTCAAACCCCCTCTCTGCCCAACGTTCTCTGAAAATTTGGTAGTATGGTTCTGTTTTGTTTTTTTTTTTTTTTTTTTTTTTTTTTTTTTTTTTTTTTTTTTTTTTTTTTCCCTTTTTTTCTTTTGACTATAGCAGTAATTTAGCATGGCTGCACTCCTAATAAGGAACCTCCCTTAGCTGTCCAAAGGAAATTAAACCTTTGAGACTACCTAGTTGTCCTGGTTTGGGACAAATTTGGGAGAAAACCCCTGTAGAGGATCCCTCTAAGGAAGCAAGCCCAAATGGCCCCTCCCTCCAACTGGTCTGGTAAAAAAAAAAAAACAACAACTCTTTGGAGAAAAGTGGAAAAAACTATTTTACTAAACAAATGAAGTGCATACAAGTATAAAGAATGAATAATATGAAACAATAAAACCTCTCCTTCTGAAGTGAGATGGCAAATTGAGAAAGTCCTTGCCGTGGGTGTAGTTTGGCTCTCTCTCAGTCTCTCCTCAGTCCCAGTCCCTCCGGCGCTGCTGGAAAATGCCGAGGTCCAGGCCCCGGTGGGCCGCAGGTGCAGCCCCCAGTGCTCCCCTGGGTTTTCAGTCCAGAGCAGGTTTAAACAGTTCCAAGAAAAAGGAAAAAAACAGTCCAGGGAACTTCTCTGCCCTAGCTAGCTGAAACTAACCAAAACAAAAAAAAAAAAAACCCCCCAAAAAAACCAAAAAAAAAAAAAAACCCAAAAAAACTCTGTCCTGCAGTCTCTCCAAGCCTCCGCCGAACACCCCGTCTGCAGAAGAATGTGGAGGAGTCAGGTAGTTTTCTCAAAACAAACTCTGCGCTTCTCCTTGCTCTTAGAACCAGTCTTAAAGGCACAGGACTCAATATACAGCACAAACAGAACAGACGATTGGGATACAAGCATCATAAAGTTACCCTAGGACATTCCACCCCTTGTATCCCCATATCGTCAATTTACTAAAACTAATATATACTCCAGCTCTACACACACATACATCTATATAAAAACAATATGCAATATACAGCCACATACAGTGGCAGTACCATTCACCACACAGTGATAATTACACACGGTTCTCACCCAACAATCAAATCTCCTTGGGGTACACATCGTGTGGTTCCATCTTTCTGCATTACCCACCATGTGCAGCCTGGCCCCTGAGCAAAGACAATCCCACGGATGGGATCCTCTGTACTTGAAGCAGAATTGATCCAAACTGTCTTCCCTAACAAACCTCTTACATGTACTACTGGGACTTTCTCTCCATCTACTGTATGTAGGGACTCAGATTGGGCAGGGCCTGCTCTGTTGGTGGAACCTCGGGTGTTAACTAACCAGGTGGCCTTTGCTAGATGCTGCTCCCAGTTTCTGAATGATCCCCGACCCAGTGCTTTCAGGGTGGTTTTTAGCAGTCCATTGTATCTTTCTACTTTCCCTGAACCTGGTGCATGATAGGGGATATGGTACACCCACTCAATGCCATGTTCCCTAGCCCAGTTGTTGATGAGGCTGTTCTTGAAATGAGTTCCATTGTCTGACTCAATCCTCTCAGGGGTACCATGCCTCCAAAGAACTTGTTTTTCAAGGCCTAGAATGGTGTTACGGGCCGTAGTGTGAGGCACAGGGTAGGTCTCCAGCCATCCTGTGGAGCACGTAGCGCTTGCCTTGGCGGGTTTGGGGAAGGGTGATGTCTTTAACGTTCAAGAGACCCTGAACATTCTCCAAAAGTGATGCAACTGACTCAAAAGAGAAGAAGGAAAGAAGAGGCTGAAGAGCCTCATCCCCTACTCCTCCTCTAACAAACTGGGTGCAATTGTTGATAAATCCCCAAAACATGCGGCTGGAACTAGGACGCAGGGTAGGACGAAAAAACCGTAAACTGAACATACCCAGAACAAACTCCAGTATCTTTATAAGCTTCTTGTAAACCATAATCACCGAACCCAGCAAAATAACTATTCTAATTTGTGCATCCCTAATGTAAAAGCTGTATGTTAGGGACAATATTGGAGCTATTTCTGGGTAAGAAAACAAACCTAGGGACCAGAAAGGTATTAAGACCTCAAAAAAGCCTAGGGACCAGAAAGGTATTAAGACCTCAAAAAAGCCTAGGGAACAGAAATGCAGAAAAGACTCCATTCTAAGAGACATTAGGAATTCAAGAAGCAACATGGCCACTGACTGTTTAATCCCCACCCAAAGGACAACCAAAAAAATGCAGTTAATAATAATCAATACAAGTTTTTTCCACTCTCTCTCGCCCCGCAGTGGGCACCAGTTAGAAGTATGTTTTGGTTTGGAACAAATTTGGGAGAAAACCCCTGTAGAGGATACCTCTAAGGAAGCAAGCCCAAATGGCCCCTCCCTCCAACTGGTCTGGTAAAAAAAAAAAAAAACCTCTTTGGAGAAAAGTGGAAAAAACTATTTTACTAAACAAATGAAGTGCATACAAGTATAAAGAATGAATAATATGAAACAATAAAACCTCTCCTTCTGAAGTGAGATGGCAAATTGAGAAAGTCCTTGCCGTGGGTGTAGTTTGGCTCTCTCTCAGTGTCTCTCCTCAGTCCCAGTCTCTCTGGCGCTGCTGGAAAATGCCGAGGTCCAGGCCCCGGTGGGCCGCAGGTGCAGCCCCCAGTGCTCCCCTGGGTTTTCAGTCCAGAGCAGGTTTAAACAGTTCCAAGAAAAAGGAAAAAAACAGTCCAGGGAACTTCTCTGCCCTAGCTAGCTGAAACTAACCAAAAAAAAAAAAAAAAAAAAAAAAAAAAAAAAAAAAAAAATCTCTGTCCTGCAGTCTCTCCAAGCCTCCACCAAACACCCCGGCTGGAGAAGAATGTGGAGGAGTCGGGCAGTTTTCTCAAAACAAACTCCGCGCTTCTCCTTGCTCTTAGAACCAGTCTTAAAGGCACAGGACTCAATATACAGCACAAACAGAACAGACGATTGGGGATACAAGCATCATAAAGTTACCCTAGGACACCAGTGAATGGCTCCAGAAGATGATGTTGATTTCTTTCTCCTTTTCAGAGGTGACAAAATAGTAAACATGGTTCTGCTGAAGAGGAAGTGTAAAATCTCTGCAATTAATGAAAAAATGTCTTTATTTTCAAAAGGTCAAGCAACTCAAATGTTGCTGTGGAAGAGCCATTATGCTGCTTGCTCTAGCACTGTGAGAATATAAGACTTTGAGAGGAAAGCAACATGTAGGCTTTTGATAAACACTGTGAAACAGTTTAAATCCAGACAGTTTAAATTAATAAAGGTAATGATATCAGAAACACCTAGACCTTAAGCTTCTTCACAAAGATTTTTCTAAATATTGCCCTAAACTGTATTCAAATAAGATATAGAACTGAAGTGGTGCAAAAAGAAAACATCAAGAAGATCAGCTCATGTGGAATAAACCATTTAATTACTGCAGGTGAGGGATTGGGGTTGCTGCTGCTTGGTTTGACATCCCAGCACAAACTTCTTTCCATGAAGAAAAGCAAAGCAATCAAACAAAAATGAGATCTAGGGAATTTTAAATACTGGCTGCTCCTTGTCATATCATGAGAAGGGGCAGCCAGAAGGGAAGGGAGAAAGGTGGAACATTATTGACCAGTTCTGTTTACAATAAGCAGCTGCGAGCAACTTGAACAGATTTTAAGGGTGGGAATCCAGGCTCAGCAAATGAACTCAGATGAAGACCAGATGCGCCAGTAAGAAAGAACAGTGATATATGATCTCAATATAAGAAGTGAACAGTTAAGATTTGATCTTTCTATAGCAAGATCTGGGACCTTATACAATTTTTGGGTCATTTCTAATTTTCTCCATGGAGAAGTGAAATTATTTTAGAAGTGGAGTTTCCTTGCTGCATGTTTAGATGCTTAGAGTGATTTTCTTGTTCCCTGAGTTCTCTGAGATCTCTGTTTTTTGTCTTGTTTTCTGTCTTGCTTCTGACATATAAATGCCCCAAAGCAGATGATCCAAAGCTCAGCTCTGCCACTTACAATCAGTCCTCAGGGAGAATCTCTTTGACTCACAGCCTTTAGCTGCCACTGAAGCACTGGCAACCCAACCAGAGCTTTAGGCAGTAGATTCTCAATTTTCAATGCAGAAGGGGACATTTGATTTTTCCCTTGTCTGCAGCATCAGTTCCTTGCAATTGACATCTGCCTTTAACGTCGCCTGAAATAAAAAACCTAAATGGATTCCAGTGTAAGATAGAAAATGCCTACATTAATTTAAAGGTAATATGATAAATTTCAAATGACCAAACCATATGGCAGTTTGACATAAGGGTGGGCTAAATGTCACATTCAGTGCAGCTGATTTGTACCACTGCTGATGGAAGCAGTTTTCCTTTTTCCCCTGGGTCTCAGCCAAGCAGTTGGTCACCCACTCTCCTAAAGTCAGGACATGTGTTTGGCTAGTCTGACTGTGGTGTTGGAAGCATAGATGGATTTGTGGATTTGTGAGTGTTTTTAATCAGATAGCCTTGTGGGAAGCTCTGGGAGCACACAGCTGAGAATGGGAGGAGGGGCAGACCCACCCCTTCCTCCAGGAACCCATCCACGCACTGGTTTAAACAAGTCATGAAACTGCATCCCCAAAATGAAAAGATTAGCTAGCCAGCTAACAAGAACTTTATGTTTAAAGAAGTCAGGTTCTTAAACTCAAATGAACTCCCATGGATTTTGATGAAAATTTAATCAAACTATGCATCTTGAACCTCTTGCTCTAAGTTATTATATAATTTTTCTCTTCTACAAGGCCTGGTCTGATAAATCCATTTTATTAAGGAAAATTTGCCTTAATATATCAGTAAGACAGATTAAAAAATGAAGTGATTAAGTTATTTACAGCTCACAAAAATAAATCCAAACCAAAGACAAGGACTTTTCTAACCTGTGGGGAATGACGCACACATTTAGTTTTGATGTAGCAACATTTTTTCTCCTTGTGGATCTTCAAGCAACTACTAAAAAAATATCCTTTAGTCAAAGGTAACTTTAAGTTCATCAGACTTTTCTTTGCAAGACCTGCAATGTAACAACACAGGCAAATAGAAAAAGCCAGTATTTCTGTGTGTGTACCTTTGCTCTGGACTGGTAATTTTCAGCATCTTTAGCACAGAAATAACACACAATCTGATGATATTATACTAACACCTTCATTCCTGAATGCTGGGTGCCATTCAGAAATAAAGATATGACTTAATGTATTCTCTTTTGCCTTACATACTGAAGAGCCACTGTAAAGTAAAGCTGATAACATGGAAGTACAACTGCAAGAACTTTTTTCTGGCTTAATTGTTAAGATTCAGGACAAATATGTGGCATAATTCAAAAATAATTCAAACGGAACAAATACTCCGAATAATTGAAGGATGTTTGAATAACATGTGGGTGGAGAGCCGCTAGTAGTTCTATTCCTCCATGGCTGGCCTTAGACCTACTGAGTGTACACAACAGAGCATGTTCTTACCCCTTGGTATAGCAGCTAGCTATGAAATCTATAAATAATTGGAGGCTATTGCTAAGGGATAGATCATCATACAAGGAAAGGGGTTTTTTCTGACCAGAAAAATACAAAGTAAGTACAGTACAAGGTCTTCAATTTAGAGATTCATTGAATAATTCATTCTGTAGTGGCTGGGCAGCAACAAAAGAAATTAGATATCTTTAGGATTCATGTTGCTCTTGAGACAAGAATGAATTATTAGGGTGGTGAGGTCATGCAAAGATATAATACAGCTATTGGATGTATCAAATTAGAGGGGGTTTTTACAATAACAAGTAAGATTTTAAGATTTTGCATAAACCTTAAGATGGCCTGATATAGAACCATGTATGTAAATCACATATCAAGTAGAGTCTATAAAAGTCTCTTTGAATAATTGGGGAAATACAAAACACACTTTAAAAGATTAATCAGCAGAGCTTGGCTTATTTAATCTTGTGAAAAGGAAATTAATTACTTCATGTAAGTAAGTACATTTTGGCATGAGAGGAAAACATTTAACAGTAGCAATAAGGTAGAAACATTTATGTTAGATGATGATTCTGGCAGAAAATCATATAGACAAACATATCACAGATTTGTTTACACCAAAAATTAACTGACATCACAAGTATTGAAAAAGCTTCCCAAATAAGACAGATAAGGTCTGAATGTTGCACTATTCCAACATGAAGCTAATTAAACTTATGGGGAAAAATTATAGGAGAGGTGAATCCAGAATGAAAAATTGAAGTCTCTGAGAGGAAGTTATGGATTTTTAATGTGTTGATTCCCCAGAATGCAGGCAGGAGGATATGAAAGAAAACATAACTGTGATTTATATGATAAATCCAAATTACTGCTGTTTGTCTCACAAGGCCACAAATATATTTTCTGTTTTTTGAATAATGTGACTGCCATTAATTCTTCCATTCCTCCTTTAGAAAGAAGATGAGTGAAGACAAGACGCTGAGTGAAGAATCCTACTGCTTTTAGTGCAAATGAGAAGTGTCCCATGATCACGGTCAATGGGATTTGCTCACAGTAATCTCATTACTCACTGGATTTTCCCACTAACAGACTGTCTAGTGGTTTTCTTGCATTTGTTTCTATGGGGATCTTGGTTCACCCTACAAATCACCTGCTGTTGCAGGAGTATAAAATGTTGATAATAACAGCACAGAAGATGTAACAAAAGGCTCTTAGTAATTTGCCGCTCATAGCACCAATGGATGCTTAGTGAACAAGGCATGTGTCATAGTTTTAATTTCAAACCGGGCGGAAACACCAATTAATGTAGTGGTTTCACGTTCACTAAATTTTGGTCTTCGTACTTACTTTCTGTGGGAGAGAGACTAGGAGAAAAACAGAGCAGGCTTAACCTTAAAATGAACAAATAGTTTATTAACATACACTAAAAAATAGAAAAAAAGAAAGTTGGAAAAAAAAATTAAAATGGAATGAAACTTCATAACCACTTTTCCCTCCCCTTACAAACTGTTCACTTTCTTACAAAACAACATAAAGAGACAAAACTTTGTAATTTTCAGTCAGTTTCACTATCTGACAATAGTCTTCATCAATTCATTAGGGGAAGAGTATCCTTTCGAGTCATGGATCCCACTGACAACCTAGAACAGTTCTCTCGTGTGTTTTAAACTGTCACAAAAACAACCGCCCGGAGAAACCTGCCTTTGTGACCCTCCCAGGAGCAGTTTCCCAAGCTGCTTATGGGTCATGGGTCTTAGACTTTTGCATACTGGGGTGTCAGCTTTTAAAGATGAATAAAACCAAAGCAAAGGATTCTTCACCTCAAGGTACAGAGATATCTTGTCACTTCTTCACTGGCGCAGGGGGCTTCTCATCTTCATCTCTGTTCAAGCATCTTATAGGATATTACTTAGTTCATCACAAACACCTTTGCTTAAATCCACACACAAATCAAAACAATCATCTCCCCAAATGCATATCTTTCCCATGATTTAAAGGAATGACCTAAATATAGAGTTAATTTCCATGGCTCAAGTAAGAATAGAACAGCCAACTCTTCAACCCTCAGTCCCAAATAGTCTTTTCACTCTTGCTCTACTGACTTCATGCTGTTGTTCTTCATGTTCACTCTGTCCTTTCTTACTGTCTCAGAGAAGGGCTAAGCCCTGGAAGCTTCATGTTGCTAAGAAAGAGTTAAATCTGCTCGGAGTCTTTGTCTCTCTCTCTGTAGCTTGTGGTGTTAGATGTTCTAGGTGAGGGAGGAAGAACTCAGAGAAACATCAGAGATTGGAGCACTCAGGCAGGCCGGAATCACAAAACACCAGACAGGATCACAAATGCCTTCTCAGCCCACCCCTCGGTGTCAATCAGGGTGGCTTCAGCCCAAATGGTGCCCATAGCTCTCATCAGGGCCCAGCAGAGATCTCTCCCTGCTCCAGAGAAGTCTGAAGAACGTAGCTGTTGCAAAACAGCAACCTCTCCTTGCCCCTCTTCACCCGGGAGCCGATGAAATCCAGCCAGGCCTCAGGCCAGCTCCCAAAACAGGGGAGCAGCAGGTCCAACTCGATGTTACCTGTCTCTCTCTGGCCAAAGGAAGAAGAAAAAAGACCCACCTACAGGCAATTCATGGGGTTTTATATGGTACTTCCCAAAGTCGCAGCTAACAATTTCAGTGGTCAGTACAGACGCCAATATTCCAACTGACTCTCTGATAGGTCTCTGTCTCTTCCAAAGCAATTCCCAGGTGCTGACCTGGAGAATTATTTACATTCTTTTATAACTAAAAACCAAACTATATTAACCCATGACAGTATGAAATATTTCCTTAGCTATGTTTGGGAGGTTTCTGAAGAAGGATTTTTGTTCCACAATAACTTTAAATGGTTATATCCTCTATTGTCTTTGAATCAGAAACATCATAGATTTCATAGGCTTTTTTCTGGTTTTGGAATACAGTTTTTGTATCATTTAATCCTTTGTGATCTGATAGTTGTGAAGGCAGAAGGCATGAGAAGGACTTGGAGTGGATGTTTGAAGGACTCATCAGACTAAAGACTGCAAGCATGAAGGATTAGCACTGATCTATGAGTCATACTCATCTTTTGTTCTTGCCTCATTTAAATTAGTCAGTCTTCAGGCCACCCACAGCTTTGTTTAATAAGGGTTAGCAGAAGTAGTCAATAATTAACTTAAAGAAGATCAATTAGAGAAAAATAAGGACACAGATTACACCCATAAACATGTGGCTCAGGTGTAAAACTTGCAATTTTTTTGTATTTGGTGAAAAACAAGCTGTGTACAAGAGATTTGATTATAAACCCATCAACTCAGTACCTGATGCTGTACATAATAAGAAGTGATGAAGTGTGACGGCAGCATATATGGTACATTATCACAGTAATTTGTAGACATGCTGGCTGGAGAAATGTATTGAATTATAAGGCTGCCATATCTGAGTGAAGAAAAAGGCTGTGAGGGTGTTTATGGGTGATTAGGGCTTTTGGAAATCACTGCCTTTGCAAGGCTGCACAACATGCCCTTCAAAAGCATGATAGTGGATCTACACCAGTATGAGCAAACTAGCACCTGTCATAACTATTAATTTTTCTTTTCTTTCTTGATGAACAGAAATAAATGTGATTGAGTATGCACTTCAAGATTAGTCTTTGCCCAAAATGTACTGCAGTTAATACAGTAAAAGATTTAGAACACAATAAATGAAAAAATAATTTTATTATCTTAAAATTACTATCCTTTTCCTCTAGCTCAATTTCCCCCCATGAATTTCAAAGTTCTGAGGAAAAGTAGGAATGTAATGTTATCCAACAATTCCCTGTAAAAATATTACACTCTTTATTATTGCATATTAAAGTCTGAAACAAATCTAATGGAAGTGAAGCATAGCCACTTGTCATTCCAAACCCAGGCCAGGTATTAAAGGTTAAACAAGGTATGAAAATGGGATATTATGCAGCTGGTTTTGTACCTTCTCATTTAGCCTTTATTTTGAAAGATATCTGAAGCATGCTGTTGTCTCTCTATTCTGAAGCAACCGGTTTTTAGGCAGAGTTGCTCCAAGTTATTTTCTCTATATGGCTCTACAACATGGTACAATAAAGTCTTACCAAGAGAAAGTCCAACCAGTAAAGATATAGCAAACAGACTCTGTCTCATTTGTACCCAAAAGCCTCATGGTGCCATCAGCTCCTAGTTCATTTGAAGCCAGCTCCAGGAGGAGCAGAATGTGGCTTTTACATTGCTCAGGTCAGTGAAGTTAGTCTGTGTTTACACTCAAGACAATAAAATCAGAATTTTTTCTCAGTATTCTAGAAGTGAAAGTCCCCAGACATCATAAATAAATTTTCTATACAAGCCCCAAGTACCTCAGAATGCTTAATCTCAATAAAACACAGGCATGAATGTCAAGAAATGACAGATTATCACAGTCTCTAAATAAGCAGTATAGGCCACAGCAGTGCTTGTCTCCTTAGTGTGAGTTTCTTTACTAAATGCAAGCAAGTAGGTTACCGTAAGTCCTGTTAACAGTTTTATGAACATTATAGAGACCAGTTAATAAGTCACTGAGCCCCAATTCTCTCTCTCATCCCTCCCTTTTATAATTCTGCTTGTGCTGCTGGACAATACTGTAAGAAATTAGCAGAGGCCTTTAAGTTGTTCATGTGAGTTGAAGAGTTGTCATTAAATATATTCACCCAGAAAAATTGTCAACTGGGATATGTGCATGAATGAGACAGAGGACCACAGGCAGACAGAGCAGAATTTCATCGAAAAATTTGCTTATGCCAGTGCTAAAGGTTTACTGTATTTATGGCTCATGGTAGTTGGTGCTCTAACTAAAGATGTTAAGGACTATTTTGACCATTTAAAATTCACATATAAATCTGGTTTTGTGGGGAAAAAGAAAGCATTTCTAGGCCCTTGGTATCTTTAATTTATATTGTCCCCAAGTCAGGAGACCTTTTTATTTATTTATTTATTTATTTAACTTCAATATCACCAATTCTTCTTTTGTTAATGGATAACATAGTATTCTGTATTGAAAGCTGAGCTGAGAGTAACAGGAGACAAGCAGCAGGAGGGAACAGGAAAAGGAAAAGGAGAAGGAAAGAAAGAAGAGTGAGTAGAGGATAGGGATTGAACATATGAGGGAAAAGAAGCAGAGAAAATTTGGTGGGTTTTAACAGTATAACGGAAGTTTTTCTCCAGAAAACAAACAAACAAAAAACCAAACCCAAACAAAAAACAGGAGTCTTGTGGTTTTGACTTCAGCATATCTGAGGCTTCAGCAGTTAGATATCAGCTTTAGTTACTACTACAAATACATGTCTAATGCCTTAATCATAAGACTGTTCAGAGATTATTTTGCCTTAAAATGTTCTTTCCAAAGCAGGTGAACAAATTCTTTCTAATTCACACTTGTAAGAAAAGTAAGTCTGATGCCCCAACTCTGTTTCTCCATGTTTAGTTTGCCCTTGCTACATGTCCTTCCTGCATGCAAAGTGATAACATTTAGAGGAGGTATTTGTATGTTGCTGTCAATTGCAATCACAAAACACAGAACAGGCCTTCATGAGTTTGTGTCCTATGTCTGCACAGCATAGGATAGCTTATTAACATTAGTTAAACATGACAGACTGGCACAGAAAGGCCAATTGTTTTCTTTAGAGGAACTACACACATGAAGAAACAGATCTTCCAAGTACTCAATTCATTGCATCATCCCATTCTTCTCAATGGATCCCATCTTTTTATAAGCTGGTTACAATCCCTGCCCCAGTTTTGACCTCAGTTTACACTCCAGGTGAGAGATGTTGGATATTTCAGAGTAGAGACTGACAAGGCACAGGTACTCTAAAAGACATACTAGAGAGACACAAAGGTTCCAGATTCAGACTGAAAATCTACCAGTACTCTTAAACTCCTGTTTTGGGAATTTAAGGTAGAAGCTGACATACTGCCCATGCAAAATTGCTAACCTTTGAGCAGCTCAAGGTGTGTCTTGGCCTTTTGTTTCCTAGAATCTGCAGGCATGTCTGTGCTGCTGTGTTAGATCTGTCCTAGAGTTCTGCCCATCCTCTGAGATGTCTAAAATTTAGCTCACTCTTGTCTGTGAATCATTTAGCTGCATTATCATATCCATTTCATATGGAAAATTTAGTCTGTGCCTGTGGCAGTAAGAATGAAATGACTGTGCCTGCAGAGGAAACCAAGGATGCAAATAGCTCTTACCCAGCGAATTAGATCCCTGAATTTCCTCCATTTTTCTGTTTACAGTCTCAGTGAATATTCTCTGCCTTTCTGTTTACAGTCTATTCCCTGCCTTTTTTCTTTCCTTTTCTTCCCTGTAGTCTGAATTAAATCTAGTCCGCTCCAAAGATTTGGTGTGTGCCTGCTTGGGATTTTTTGTTAACCTATGTTGCTTGTGGCATCACCCATTGCAGGCACAGATGAGGGCTAATACATCATTATCAGCATGTTGAATGAAGACGCCTACTTGTGGAATTGCCTAAGTGATACACCTGCTTATTTGTATTGTAATAAGGGCTGAAGACAAGAACCCTCCAGGTCACTTGTTCTGAGTCTTTGCAGAATGTTAATTTGGCTGTAATGAATTGCACCTTGTACAGCTGGATGCAAACCATTCAATTACTTCAACAACCTTTAGAAACCAAAGCCCACCTGTGCCCTTCCAGAGGCTGTCAGTGTCTTCACTATACATATACCATGGGATACCTCAGTGCTGGAAATTCAGGACTATGTTAATTTAAAAAAACTGGAATTAATACCAATAAAACTCTGAATGCTGGGAATAATGTGACACAGATTAATGCAGCACTGGGATTAATTTGTCTTAATTTTAGGTACATAGATTGTCCACAGACACGCCTGTGATAGTTGTCTGGATTCCCTTTTTTGTCAACTAATGGAGAGTCACTGTTCTCATCTCTCGACAGCTGAAATAAGCACAACAAATTACACTTTAGAAGTGTCTATTAGTGTCCACTGAGTGTAAAGGAGTTCAGAAAACCAACTCTAATTTAGACATATGTATTGAAAACTTTTGGAGCAAGATGGGACAAATCCCACTTCACATCTTTTGAAATGAGACAGGAATCTAATTTTTTTTTGCATTTCTTCTGTATGCTATCCAGACCATTTGCTCTCTACAATGGATGGGACTCATTTCACATAAATTTAGACAAGCCTGGTGTAGACATCTATGCATAAATGGATCAACCCAGGCTCCAGTTTTCATCCATGAAAACAATTAGACACCTGCACTACAGATATTTGTATATGTCAGATGAATTGGAGACGAAAAGTCTTTATTTTCTTGCTCTGTCTGTTGAGGTTAGGAATCCTGGAAAACAGAAAAATAATGGGCAGGTTAATGCAGATTCCCACCATTTAAGGTTCTCAGAGAAGATGGTGCCTTGCACTCTGAGTGCATGAAGAAATGATCAAGGGGCAGGTGTCAAAAGTGGCAACAAGTGAAATTCTGGTTATAAATAAGGAAAAAAGTCTTCACTTAGGACATTTAGTTTAGTTTCAGAGGTTCACAGAAAATACTTTGTCACTGGCACCAAAAGCTTTTCAGCTTTTTGTACTGCCATGCTGGTGAGGGGGCTGGGGGTATATGGAAAATTTTGAGGACAGAGCCCAGAGTGGTGACCCAGACTGACCAAAGGGATTTCCAGACCATATGACATTGTGCTCATTACATAAAGTGGGGGGAAGAAGGAGGAAGCAGAGGGACATTTGGAGTGATGGTGCTTGTCTTCCCAGCTCACCATTATGCATGATGGGCCCTGCTCTCCTGGAAATGGCTGAACACCTGCCTGCCCATGGGGAGAGGGGACTTCCTTGTTTTGCTTTCCTTGTGTTCACAGCTTTTGCTTTCCCTATTAAACTGTCTTTATCTCAACTCATGAGTTCTCTGTCTTTTACCTTTCAATTTTCTCCCCAATCCTCTGGTGAGAGAGGGAGCAAGGGTCTGTGCAAGGCTTGGTTGCTGTATGGGGTTAAACTACAACAGCTGCACTCTCTCAGTCTTTCTGAGATAAATAAAAGCTGATCACAGAGTCTTAATGCACAGACTCAGGAGAGGCAGTTGTGTTGTGCCTCAGTGAGTTACTGAGCACCAGTGATGCTCTGTATTGCTGCTGCTTTAATTGGCCTGTGGTTGACAGTAGGAAAATGAGATGCTCTAAAGTGCATTAAATTTCAGTCCATCCAGTGCTTGTTATTTTCTGTCTCCACCCTGCTGCTGTTTGCTGCCGGCTTTTGCCCTGGGTATCCCCCCTGAGTACAGAGGGTTGCACCGAATGTGAGCTGGGGCACAAGGTTGCCCTTTGCTTTAAGGGCCACATGAACCTTCAGCCACTGAGGCTCAAAGCAGCATGAACTACTTACAGCATCAAGAGCTGCTGGCAAGGGGAGGGATGGGTTGTGTGCAGCACAAAGCTTTATTGTTATGACTTCCAGGGACTGCTATTTATCACTGGCCTAGCAGACAGCAACCTCTCTTTTATCTTCTGTTCCTGGATATTGCAGAGGCAGTGAAAATGGGAACTGGATTTACCTGACTTGGCAGTGCTGGGTTAATGGTTGGACTCAGTGATCTTAAAGATTTTTTTCCAACCTAAATCTTCTATGATGAAGAAAATCTGATTTGTTTATCAGGAGCTGTGAGAAATGGGGACTGTAATTTGTGCACTTCATCTAAACATGTACAAGGGTGTTAACTAGCATATTTTCACACTGCATTTTCATTCTTCTCTTACTAAATGCACATGGACTTTTAAATTCAGATGATTTTTTTATCAAGAGTTACACCTTAAAGATGAACTTGTTGGGAAGATGACCAATCTGTCTAAACAGAGAACTTTGACTGGAACTCAGGGAAAATAGGAGAATTAATGGCCTTTGGAAGAAGGGGCAGGTGACTCAGGAGTATTACAAAGATGTTGTCAAGCTATACAGGGAGAAATTTAGATGTCCTAAAACCCAATTAGAATTTAATCTGGTTACTTTTGTACAAGAGTATAAAATATTTTTCTATACATATATCACCAGCAAAAGGAGAGCTAAAGGAGCTTCTCTATTCTTTATTGGTGTGTTGGGAAGCACAGTGACAAAGGATAAGGAAAAGGATGAGGTGTTTAATGCCTTCTTTATCTCAGCCTTTAATAGCAAGACCAGTTGTCCTTTGGGTACCCAGCCCCCTTAGCTGTAAAACAGGGACAGAGAGCAGAGTGAAGCCCTCATAATCTAAGGGAAAAGGATGAGTGACCTGCTACACCACTTGGGCACACAAAAGTCCATGGGACTGGATGGGATCCACCAGAGGGTACTGAGGGAACTGAAGGAGGTACTCACCAAGCCACTTTCAATCACTCACCAGTGCTCCTGGTGAACCAGGGTGGTCTCAGGTGACTGGAATTGGTATATGTGATACCCTTCTACAAGAAGGGCCAGAAGGAGAATCTGGAGAACTTACAGACCCGTCAGCCTGACCTCAGTGCTGTGAAAGGTCATGGAGAAGATCATCTTGCGTTCCATCACACAGCACGTGCAGGACAACCAGGGGACCAGGCCCAGACAGCACAGGTTTGTGAAAAGCAGGTACTGCTTGATCGACCTGAACTTCTGCGGCAAAGGGACCTGCCTAGTGGATGTTGTCTACCTGAACTTTAGTAAAGCCTTTGACACCATTTCCCACAGCATTCTGCTGGAGAAACTGGCTGCTCATGGCTTGGATGGGTGCACTGTTGGCAGGGTAAAAAACTGGCTGGATGCCTGGGCCCAGGTAGAGGTGAGGAGTGCTGCCACATCCAGTTGCCAGCCAGTCACCAGAGGGGTTCCCCAGGGCACCGTGTTGGTGCGAGTCCTGTTTAAGACATTCATCAATGACATCAACAAGGGGATTGAATGCACCCCAGTGAGTTTGCAGATGACACCAAGCTGAGAAAGAGTGGTGATCTGCTGGAGAGTAGAAAGGGTCTGTAAAAGGATCTGGAAAGGCTGGATCAATGGACAGAGGCCAATTATGCGAGGCTCAAGAAAGCCAAGTGCCAAGTCCTACACTTGGGTTACAGTAACCCTGTGCAATGCTACAGGCTGGAAATGGAGTGTCTGGAAAACTGGCCAGTGAAAAAGGACCTGGGCATGTTGATCAACCATGGCCGAACATGAACCAGTTCATTCTCAGAAAGCCAGGATGACCAATGGCACCCTGGCTTGTAACAGAAATAGTGTGGCCAGCAGGACCAGGGCAGTAATTGTCCCTCTGTGCTAGGCCCTGGTGAGGCTGCACCTGGAATTGTGTGGTCAATTTTGGGCCCTTCACTCCAAGAAAGATATTGAGATGCCCGAATGTGTCCAGAGAAGGACAGTGGAACAGAGGAAGGGTCTGGACCATCAGCCTGATGAGCAGCTGATGGTTCAGATTGTTCAGCTTGAAAGGAAGTTTGGAGGGAACCTTTTGCTGTACAATTCCCTGAAAGGAGGTTGTAGCCAGGTGGGGGTTGGTCTCTTCTCCCAAGTAACAACTGACACGACAAGAGGAAATGGTCTTGAGGAGGAGGTTATATTGGATAACAGGAAAAATTTCTTCACCCAAAGGGTTGTCAAGCACTGAAAACGGCTGCCCAGGGCAGTGGTGGGTTTACTGTCCCTTTTTAAAAGCCACTGTATAAACAAAATTACAATACAAAGAAAGTATTTAAAAGATGTGTAGATGTGGCAGTTGGGGATGTGGTTTAGTGGTGGACTCAACGGTGCTGGGTTAATTGGATGTGATAATCTTAGAGGGCTTTTCCAACCTAAATGAATCCTTGATTCTATGATCTACAATCAGCCAAGAGATTATGATATCCATAAATCACAAAGAATAGAATGAGACCTCTTTTTGGAGAAAATACTGTTCAATTGGGCTATATAGGAGAGGCTGATATGAAGACATTGATAAAAACCTGGCATTTCTTTTTGATTTCAAAATAACATTTGATTAATGGAGGGTAGATTTTGATGGAGAGGCCTGTTAGCTTCCCTAGCAACATCTCCCTAACTGCCTCTGACCCATCAAGTGGAAAAAATCAGGGGTTTTGTTCCCCTTACTGATTTGTCTGAAGCTCTAGATCCTAAGGGAGGGCATTTTTTGCCCTGTTCAGCACTACATGAAATCCTTGTAGGAAACAATGAGCAACCTATTGTTTTTTGCACATGCCTTCCTCCTACATAAACCACTCAGTAATTAACCAGCAACATCTTCAAAGCAGTGATATGAGAGATAAATCAGAAGGAACAGAAATGACAATGAGATAATACCCATGTGTTTTGATGCAGAAATGACACGGTAGTAGTATCAAAACAGTTCATCATCCTTTATGATCTTGCTGGCATTTATCCCGGTGTTCAAGTTTCACAGGAGATATCTTGTCACACATGCCTTATGTGCGCTGCATCTGGCTGTTCCCACCACCACACTGCTCTCTCCCCACTGCCAGGATTCAGCTGTGGGCATAGGGAAGGGAAAGAATCTTTTTCCCATGGAGTCACAAAATGCTTTGGATTGGAAGGGACCCTAAAGATCACCTAATTCAATCTCCCCTGCCATGGGCAGGGACAGCAGGGACACCTGGTTAGAACAAGTTGCTCTAAGTCCCATCCAACATGGCCTTGAACCCTTCCAGTGAAGGAATTTCTCTGGGCAACCTGCTTCAGTGCCTCACCACCCTCACAGTAAAGAATTTCTTCCAAAGATCAAATCTAAATCAACCCTATTTCAGTTTAAAGCCATCACCCTTTGTCCTATCACTACATGGACTTGTGAAAAGTCCTTCACCAGCTACCCTGCAGGCTCTCTTCAGGAACTGGAAGGCTGCTCTAAGGTCTGCCTGGGCCTTTCTCTTCTCTTAACAAAACAACTCTCAGCCTGTGTGGTCATTGCAGTGAAGCTCCAGCCCTTTGGACATCTTTATGCTGATCTTGTACAACAGTTGGTTCTTCACTTTCTCAGTCTCTTCCTTTGCCTTCTGTGACTTGGGCAGTGTGTCTGGAGCACTTGCCAGTGAACACTGAGGCAAAAAAGTCATTGAACACCTCAGTCTTCTCTGCATCCCAAGTAACCAAGCCTTCTGTTTCCTTCTGAAGAGTGCCCACATTTTCCCTAGTCTTCCTTTAATCAACAGCACACCTTTTCTTTTTGTCCTTGACATCCTTGGACAGATTTTACAGAATTAAAGATGATAATCTACAGGTATTTGTGCTCACTGGACAAATAAAACTGTTTCTGAAGCTGTACAACTTTGTACAAAGTGTTCATAAGAGGATGTTCCTTGTACAGCTTCCCTCAGTGGTGCAGAGGTAAAATAACACATCCTAAAATTAATATTTTCTGTGTCTGTGCTCTTGACTCCTATTTATCTGAGATGAGAATGCTGATATATTTAGGTCTATATAAACTATATTTATTAAATATACATACTCAAGAAGTTTTCTTGACTAGTTTTTATAGCTTCTAGATCAAAAAAACATAGGGAGTATGGGGCTTACCAAGTTTTTGAGTAGATATTTTGTCAATTTAATATGTAACAATTTTCATAGGCTTTATCTTCCATTTTGCACATTTTCCTGAACTCCCTTATCACCAAAAAAACATTTGTACTGACAGAGCATTGAAATATCTTTCTGTATCTTACCAAGTTTACATATTGGGTTATATTTCTCCTCTCCAGCTCTCAGCTGGAGGATTGGAAGTAAAATCCATTCTGTACCCATTTAGGGAAGAGGGCAGTCAGATCAATAATCCATGGTAGGTTCTTGGCAGAAAAAAAACAGATACATTCACAAAAGTATTGATTCCATTAATCCATGCTCCACTGCAAACTGCCAACAGGTCAGGTCAGTCACATTTCTCCTCTTTTTTTTATTGAAAACAAATTTAGAATAGATTGAATAGAGTAAGGACACTCTTCTCAAAGCACCACAAGAAGTTAAACCACAGGATTTGTGCTCCTCCAAATCACAAGACTCCCTTAAAGCTTGTGATATTTAGAATTTTGATAAATGGTGTCCTGTTCTTGTGTATGTGTGTGTGTTCTCTGTTTAAAAACCTTCTGGGTTTGCATATGTCGTTTTGAAAAACCGACAGAATAGAAAAAATAAATGTCAGGCCTAAAACCCCCACATCAAGTCTACACTAAGAGTTTGTATATGACTCTTCCTTCTCTCTAGGAAATTCTGAATCTGTATATTCTGCTCTGGCTCTTGGTAAATGTTTTCTTCCAGACATATGTGCTTCTGCTTTGCCCTTCAGCTTGCACTCTCCCAGTTTGAAAGATGAGGTAAAGAAATGTTCTCATAAAGACGTGCAGTGTGTTGCCTTTCGCCATCACCACTTGCCAGTTCTTGTTATTGCTGTGCCTATTCTTTGCCTGGAGCAATATTATTTTTATATTCTGTTAAAAAACCTTGACATCCTCCAGGAAAATAAAGAGCCTGAATGACAACAAAGTGCATGTGTGTATGAGCATGTGGAGATTTCTTGGCAGGTTCTGTGCCTGTTGCTTTACTTCTGATCATATCAACATTATTTTCCCTCCAAGCAAACAAAGTGCTTTGAAGTGATGTCTCTCTTGACAGGGTGAGCCATTGACAAGCTGTCAAGAGCAGACAATAGGGAAAAAGGGATGCAATGTTGCCTGTGAGGGAGCTGTGCCACAGCTTTGGCTACCAACTGAAACTCACAGGGACCATCACATGTGTGTAAAGGACATGGTGGCAGTATCAGCGGGAAACACTGAAATGCCATTTGCTGTATAAAAAAATATTCTGTTTATACGCAGAGAAAGTGAATGGGAATCAATCAAACAAAAGGTTGAGATACAGAAAATGCCAGACAGAAAACAAATGGCCAAGAGAGAATCAGACAGGTAGAAACAATTGAGTCATTATTTTCTCTTTACATTTATGGAATCATGGAATCTTTAAGGTTGGAAAAGACCTCCAAAATCATAGAGTCCAATCATTGAACTGTTAACCACTACTGATGGAGCTGACAGATCATACTCTTTCGTGGATATGTTGTAATTGGAAAACTTCCTCAGAAAGTGAGAACCCTTGATTCTCAAGGAAATCACAAACTAATGGATTTTATCCCTTTGTAATTAATTTTGAATAGCGCCTACTTCATTTTTGCCATCTCTTCTGAATGTTAGACAACTGTCTTGTTATATAAGTGGATTCTATCTCTGTCAGAAAAAGAGGTTATAAACCTCCCAGCCATGCTGCAGCGGACAGCTCCTTATGGCAAGCAATGGATCAAAGGGGTACCAGCCCCCTCCATTTCTCCTATGTCATCTGAGTTATAGCTCAGATTACTGCCCCAAAATTAATGACTCCTAGGACAAACAATAGATCAAGAAGTAGACAGCCTTACTTTGTGGTTTCATCTATTTTATGACAGAAAAAAAAAATTCAGCATCAAATTTTATGTCTGAATAAACCTTAACACCGGCACTGTTGCTCTCCCTGGGCTCAGGGAGGTAAATGAGTGAAGAAGAGACTAATCCTGCCTGTCTTCAGGCACTAAGCAGCTTGTAGGTTTCATAGCTTTGGGGATTATTGCAAATCCAGGAACAGAAATGTGGTCACTCGAGACATTTCTGCACAGTCACAGAGGTCCCTCTGGGTTTGGCTCTGGTGATTTTGTGGTTCTAAATTTTGTACTTTCACAGCCAAATGACAGATAGGCATAGAAACCTTCTCTAAGGCCCTTCAGCCTGTGCACTCTAGTTAGTTGTCAGCAGTCCTTTCTTCATCTATTTACAGATGACACAATCTTTGTGGCAGGGAAGGTCCAGATGATGAATATGTCTTAACTCCCTGCACAGAGAAGCATGTAAATTTAGTTGGTACAACAGAATTAGCATAATTCATGAATTAGGTCAATTTCAATTACTTTTGTATAGAAAGTAGATTTTCTCCTAACATGATAAATCTAATTTAAAAATCCTATCACATCTCTTTTTTCCAAGAGACATCCACAAATGGGCCTTTGCTGTTATCAGATGTGTGAAGCAACATCGCTGTATATTTTCACATCTAGCTGATTACTTAACCATCTGTTCTCTTCAACAACAGAGGATACAAGATGGGAGGAAGAAAGGGAAGATAAATAAATGGAAATATCACTGTGATTGTTTTCTAACTTATCTCTTAATTTTTCATTTGAGCCATAAATCCCAGGACAGTTTTTATTATAGTGGTATGTGTGTTAAAACAACGCCTATTATACGTATAAATAAACCTTTTATAACTCTTCCTTCTTTCTTTGTTTCTCTCACACACACCCCCCCCCGCTTTTTTAAAATCAGAATAATGGAAATGTATCACAACTTTCTTCATATCCTCTCTGGATGACTATAAAATGGAGGTGGAGGGAGGAGAATTTTGTAGGCAGAACATTATGTGCATTACATAAAAAATCAGTTATTTAGTAGCTCATACTTAAAAATATTCACACTTGATTTAACTCAATTCTCTAGAAAGACTGTGGGGGTGTTAATCTTTGGAGTTGATAAAATCATTCATCTAGATGGACAGTTTAAAAATTGACATCAAATTTTCAGTTACCTTTGTTCTAATGTGTCCTGTTTGGCTTAAATTTATTTTTAAGACATCATTCAAAAAAAGTGCCCCAGATAGATTTTATACATTGGGTTGAGTTGCACATTTTAAATTATAGACCTCACGATTATTAAAAACTATCAAATAACCTTATAATATTTTTCCTTTACATTTTCACTCAAATATAAAACCACACCTCCTTCATTTTGATAGACTTGTCAAGAAAAAGTATTTTGCTATTCCCTGCTGTGTTATTTTCCTTTATAAATGTTGAATCAGGTTGCATATAGAATTATGAAATAAACCCCCAACATAAGAAATTTAGAAATAGCACAAAGGACTCTGTGATCACAGATTCTCATTGAACATGCTTAATACACAGGTGATACATCAACCTTTGAAACAGGCATTGTGTACATATACACATACATATACATACATATATATATATATATATATATGTATATACACACATATATGCAGCACCATTGCCAACTTCATAGATAGCCATTAGAGACTCTCCAAACCAAAAGCAGAACTTTTTCTAATTTTCTTGGCCAGCCAAGTTAACAGATCTGTGTGCAAGTCAGAGAAAAAAACCATGGAAGTCACACGTTAATCATACAGAGGCATTCCTGGCAGGAGTGAAAGTTGTCCTATGTTAAAAGACTGACAAAAGCTAGTGATAACTGAGGTTAAGGCAAACCTGAATTAACTGGGTTTTAGCCCTTACCTAGCTAATCAGATGCCCGACTCTTGCAACTTTGGTACATTAAATCATCATTACTCAAGGGCAGCAGCAAGTTGGGATAATGTAAATGGTGTCTCTGGTTTGAGTGACTGGGGAAGTCATAAGAGTAGTGCCCTCTGAACTGTCTGGGGTTTTGGGATGCTCAAAGCTCTGTGGATGCTTAGAAACAGCAAGTTTAATGCAAGAGAAAGTGCTTTCTTGGTGCTTTTTTGTTCAGAGCTCTTTTCTGTCCACATAAAATGAAAGGAATAGGTGTGAGGTTTCTCTTTTACCTGCCAGATACTGAACAAATGAGGTGAGGAAGTCCAGGGAGATTTTGGTTGTGACTGTAGGGCAAGATGGGTGGGAATCACATCAAGGAAGCTTGGAAGTATAAGAGATTCCTGGGAATCAAAACTATAATGGAACGTTACTTACAACCCAGGAAGTCATTGCATTAACTGGAAACAATCACAAAGTCAAAGCTGCATCTTGGGGGATCAGGTGAATGGGAGGGAGTTGTGCACAAATGTTATTCCTTTCTTGTCTTTCCCCTTTAGGCATTTTGATGGTTCTCTGCCAAAAAGTGAAATAATCTAATTATTATGCAGTAAATCCTATATTTTGTGTTTCCTTGAAAGTTCACTGCTGAGAAGGTCTAGACAGAAACACCTCAATGTTTTAGTATATTTTGGATCTTTCTGTACACCTTTGCTGGAATGGACTAACAAGGTTGACATCAGAGGCTCTGAGTAAATAAATCTGTATTGAGGGAGGGAAAGATCTGTGCCCTCAACACTGTGGGACCAGGTCTTTGTGCAGAGGAGTGTATGACAGGGCCCTCTGCTCAGAGTCCACAGAAAGGACGAGGACTAGAGTAACAGAATAATAGGATTGTTTAGGTTGGAAAAGATCACTGAGTCCAACTGTATTTGTAACACTGCCAAGTCCAACACCAAGCTATGTCCCCAAGTGCCACATCTACACATCTTACGAATGCCTCCATGGATGGTGACCACCATTTCCCTGTGCACCCTGCTCTAAGGCCTGACCATCCTTCTGGTAAAAAGCTCTTCCTGAATATCCAATATAAACCTCTCATTGTGCAACTTGAGTTCATTTCCTCTTGTGCTCGTTACCTGGGTAAGAGTACTGACCCCAACTCATCACACTCTCAGGTAGCTGTGAAGAGTGATAAGGTCTTCTCTGAGTCTCCTTTTTTTCCCAACATACTGGAAACTAATGCACTTCCCTCAGCTCAAGCTATTGAACTACGTTTGCTACATGTTTTGAAATGGAAGCCCAATTTTAGTATCCGTTTGGTAGATTAGGAGATGAATTTGATTAGCAGGTTTACCTATAAACACTGTCTGAAAATGCCTGCACTTGCTTTGCATTCCTCCATATTATAATACTTGAAAAATAATACTTCCAAGAGTAATAGCTGGGTTTTGCTTTCCAGAAAAACCCTCCCACAAGTCTGTGGTTTAAAGCCATAAGTTAGGTTTGCAGTCCATCATATTTCAGATCAACACACTACAGAGAGCTGACACAGATCCTGCACAAAGACAGATTGCGCTTTCAAGGGAATTTCATGCCATTTAAAAATGGAATTAAGCAAGACGGAAATGCTAAAAATACATGAAAGATAAATTTTAAGCCACTAAAGGGAAACCCTGTGTGTTATTCTGCTTATTAAAAGACAGCAAGCTGCCACAAAATAAATATTCCCTGCTAATTAGCTAATATTTAATCAGCACACTGCTCTGTTCTGGAAAAAAAAAAAGAAAAAAAAAAAAGAAGCTTCTGTGGGCCACTTTTTGGTGGTGGTCCTTTAAAAAGGTAAATAGAAAACTCAAGCATTCTGTATTGATATTACTCTTTTTATTTTTCTTCTGTGCAGTGAAGCAGGAGCAGGCTCTAGTGCTTCTCATAATTTTATTTTTGACCCCAAGCCCTCAATCTCAGAGAAAATGGAGGTTACACTGCTTCTTATACATGTTGTCATGCAGATATGTGAGCTTTTAAATGGGGTGTTTACTTCTAAATTTCAAAGTAACATATTTTTTAATGACTTCCACTTCGGCTTGTTTTTTGTTGGTTTTTTTTTTTTTTTTGACTCCACAAATGGAACTGCTGTTGCTTGTCTGGTTCATTGAATATGGAAAGGATCTCTTCCCTGAATCCATGAGATGTTAATGTGCAGGGGCTAGGTAGAGTTGTCTATATCTATTTGTACCTTAGGGTCCAGACTCCACCTGCAGATTTCTGCAGAGGGAGTGTACCAATGGAGGAAGGACAACAAAACAAACATTGGCAAGAAGAAAGGAGATTCTTCTGAAGAACTGGATAAAGAGTAAAAAAACCTGACACAGTGGTAGGCTGAATTTTGATAAATTGCCTTCCACTTCGGCACCTAGCTTTCTCCCACCTTTGCGGGTTTAAAATCGATCTTTCAATGAACTTCTGAATAGCCAGAAAATGTCTAATTTCCTATTTACAGCTGTGACTGGTGTATGAAAGAGTATTTCAAGCTGTGCAAAATATCACCACCTGGATAAAATTTACCTAACACTCTCTCTCTGCAATATACTTTTTTCCCCCAGCAGGCCAAAAATTTAGTGCTGCTTCCCTTCTTCTCAGTGGATTTTGAATATCCCATAGTATTTCATCAAGGGCAAAAGGGTTCTGGTAAGTTATTTAATGTTTCAATAATATGTTAGAAACTAAATCAAGATATCTTCTAAAGTTGCCATTTGCAACATTGAGACAGAGATATAGTGGTGTGCACAAAAAATTATAGATCTTCCACATGTATTCTTGACTCAACAAGATCACTCTGGATGCTCCCTATGGGCTGGAATAGGGCTCTCTGTGTCAGTGCAGGACATTTCCTTCCTTCTGTTTCATATCTCATCCTTCCTTCTGGGCAGCTTTCCTTCCTCTGAGCCCAGAAAATCTTAGTTTGTATTTCTTGAAAGAAGATCCTTGGTTATTTTTGGAGTCTCTTTGTTCAATCTTCTGTGAACTACTGGAGGATGTGGTATCTTCTGGCTCCAGCCAGTTACCTTTGAAAACCAATTATTTGATCCAGAGTACAGCTGTTGAGTTGTATGATTTCCCATTGCATCCAGACTTGGAGAAAGATTACATTTTGCCTTGTTGGAAAATGCTAAATTTAACATGCCCAGAAAGGAGTCTGGTGATACAGCAGTTTTTGTAGCAGTGTCCTCTCATTAGCATTTCAATTTCTTTGATTTTACCTAAAAAAATTTATGAAACTCTTACACCAGGCAAAGAAAAAAAGAGGTTATAGGGTCAAAAGGCAATATATTTGCCTGTTTGCATTCCTTCCCTTCTCTAGAAGAATTTTTGCACCCCTTACTAAAATTGGAGGTCACAATGAATAACCATTTTCAGGTGTAGGAAGTAATTAGAGAGGTTCAAAGTTTTGCTGAAACGTGTTTGCTTCTGGTATTTTCAGCTAGACATTAAAAATCCTTTAAGTTGTGACTTGACCAAGTACAACCTCCTTGTTTTGGAGGTGATATCAAGCCTGTTTTTGACAGAGGAGGTGCAAGGACTGAAAGCAGTGGTAGCATCTGAAAGCATTTGAGATCCTCTGATATCCTCCCTGACCTCCAGCTGATGCTCTAGCACATGGTCCTCCTACAGGTCTGTTATGTCTGCTGGCTCTCGCCAAAATTCCTGCACATTTCCACATAAAACAGAAATAAATTGATGTTTCTGCTTGCATAACTGAAGCCTGTCTTAGGTGTCTTCTCTTATAATCTGAAATGTTCCCCAAGCCCCAATTAGATTACATTAACTAGATTTACATCAGCTATAATGGAACTTGGATTGTCTGCTCATATAATGACAGCTGCAGACAGACATTTAAATTTGTAGATAGACACTTAAATTAGGTGTCTAATCTTGTGCCAAATCCAACCCCAAATTATTCATCACTAGGAGTGAAAGCAAGCAAGAAATCAGCTATGGTCAGAGGAGGGCTGTACAAGTACTCTTACAGTCTTTTCTCTTTTATCTGTTGCACATATTTTTGAGTTTGATGAGTTAGTTGTCCTAGCTTTTATTCTAACAGAGCCTAGAGCCTAGCATTTTAAAATATCTTTTTTTTTTTTTTTTTTTTGTGGAGCTCCTTGTAGAAGATTGTCTAGACTGTTGCCCTCACTCAACATTAGATCCACTGTATATGTGAAATGTGTTTGTACAATGGACCTATGACTCTGGTGTTCTCAGTTTCCCAGGACTCTGAGCACATGAGGCAGATGCAATTTCAAAGAAATGAGACTGGGATTGAAGCATTTCCTATCCACAGACCCTGTCTTGGGAGCAGTGGGGTCTTTGGCTCTTCTAGCTGATGTTGGCTTTTGAATCGTGTCTGGTTCAGCGCACTAGGCACTAGCCAGCGTTCCAGCTTTTTTACCGATCCCAGTTCTTACAGCCATTAGCTCCTGCAATAGTGAGGCTGAGTAAGAGCATAGATTTTCAGGAGGTAAGTCTTCACACTGCCACTTGATATCCAGATAAAAATATTCTTACAGCCTTTAGAGTCTCATACAGACCTGGATGTTATAACTCTTTTTTCCACTTCTCTTCAGTCTACTGACTGAAATTTACTGTGTAATGTTGCTTGTAATTTTTCTAGCTTATTTTCACATCTGCGCTTTTTTCTCATTCATGGGGCCTGCCTGGTTGCAATCTCTCAACCCCTTTGACAGATGAAAATCTTCAGTATGTTGCATTGATTTGTAAGCTGCATTATCTCTCAAATGCATGCTGGTTGAGCAAGACTCCTTGCTAAGCAGGGTACAACTCAGTGCAAGTGGTGGGGTTAGAATGAGACTCTAAATGTAATTATTACAGAGATACAAACCAGAGTGTCAGAAAAGACTGAGGACCACCTATCACAAAACCAGCTTATCTACTTAAATAAAATATACCCACTTTGGTGCCCAAGTAGGTATAAATTCCCCTACTAGATTGCTGTTACTGTTAATACTAACACAGCCCATATTATGGGCAGTGTTACCCTGTTATGGACTAGCCAAAAAAGTAGACACAGACTGTCCTGGTTGATAAATCACCTAGAGACAGGCTAAAGAGTAATGAGCTACTGAAGCTTACCCCACACAAGTAAGGAAGAGTAAGAGACAGCAGGTAGGATTCCCCCCAGAATGGTACTCACAGCCCTAGGCATGCTCCCGTCAGATTTCAGAAGATTAATCTCAGCCCTTGTGTTGGTGTCAGAGATCAATAACTCTTGCTTGGACTTTTATTTATGATCTCTTTACTGAAAAGCTCTGTGACTCAGCTCATGCTGTTCTGATTTCTGTTCTCTTGTTCCTGTGAACCTCGGTTGAGAAGAGCAGACAACATGCTCTAGAGAGATGATAAACCTTGAAACTCAGGATATTTAGCCACTGCCTCTAAGCAGTAGTATTCTATTGCTTTTTCCTTTTAAGTTTGTTTATTGCACTGGATTCATGGGGAACTGATCTACATTGCCTGTAAGGTAGAAAAAGTATACTGGCATGTGTACAAAAACGATTACAGGTGGATGCAATGTTTTGAAGCCAAATTAATTTCCTGATACAGCTGAAGAGGGGACAGGCGTGCCACAGGACCAAGAGTAAATGCTATGGTGAAAGGAAAGAGAAACTCCTTTAGGTAGTGCTGCTGCTGCACCTTCTGTGTTTTAAACAATTATGAAATTCTTTATTCAGGCACAGTGGTAAATATGAGAGATCTAAAGATTCTTTTCTTAAATAAATACAATATACACCCAAAGGGACTGCATTAGCTGTTTCCTAACCAGCTACGAGTCGTGCTTTGGGATTTGACACACACATCTGCCTGCCAATACCTGTACTGTTTGCATGCCATCCTTGCCATGTTTGGTATCTTGTGACTTAGAAATTGAAGTAGATTTTATAGGGTTTCTGTCCTTAAATTGAGGTTGGGGCAGTTAACCTGCAAGTCCCTTGTTCTTAATTTGGTGGTACAGATAATACAGATAATACAGATTTATCCATATTTACCCATCTAAGAACAAATCTTCTGGAGCAATTGAGGACTCCTCTGTAAGTTGTTTCATATAGTTTTTATTTTTGCTGGTCTTGGCTCTGGTAGAGTTAATTTTCTTCACAGTAGCTGGTATGGAGCTATGGTTTGGATGTGTGCTGAAAACACTACTGATAATTGAAGGATGTTTTTGTTACTACTGAGCAGGGCTTATACACAGTCAAGTCTGTTTCTGCTCCTCACCCCAACCCACCAGCAAGGAGGCTGGGACTGCACAAGGATTTGGGAAAGGACACAGACAGGACAGCTGACCCCAGCTGAACTAAGGTATATCCAGACCATATCATGTCACGCTCAGAATACAAAGCTAGAGAAAGAAGCTGGAAGAGGAGACCATTTGGAGTGATAGTGTTTGTCGTCCCAAATGACTTTTATGCATGATGGAGTCCTGCTTTCCTGGTGATGGCTGAATACCTGCCTACCCATGGGAAGTGGTGAATGAATTCTGCATTTTGTTTTGCTTTTATCTACCCATTAAACTGTCTTTATCTCAACCAATGAGTTTTCTCACTCTTACCTTTCCAATTACCTCTCTGATCCCACAGGGGCAGGGCTGGAGTGAGCAACTATATAGGGCTGAGTTGCCAGCTGAGGTTATCCAGGACTGTTTGCATATTATTTGTAGCTGTATGGGGAAAACAGAAGGCAGGCAGTAGTTGCTGAATATGAAATGTGCCCTAAAAACCATCTGGAAAAATAGATACTATCCAAACGTATTTTGTGTAGCAGGGGAGGTTGCTGACAGAGACTGTACCAATCCTATTCAAGGCTTATATAGGAGTTGTACTTTGCAGAGGCTGCATGAGAAACTCTTGACTTTGCAAAGTCAAGAACAGGAACAGCATCTTGGTCTCAAGGTAGGCTCTGTTATTAGATGGTTTTCAGCTACTTGAATTAAGCTATCTGCAAAGGAATGCTTAAAAAAGTATGTTGATGAACAGCATGACTATTTACAACATACTTAACAAATAGAGCGAGCGCAGTTCCTTTGAGTGTCAGTACAAAGTGGGATTCTGTACAGCCTTCTACGTGCCAAGATTGTTTACTCATTTATCCAAAAGCAGAAGAAAAATTCGGGCTGTGTAAAACAGGCAGAACTAAATTTCCATTGGTTACAGTGCAAAACAACTTTTATCTCAGGTGGGAGTCCAGCTACAAGGTTTCGATAAAAAAAAAATAAAAATAAAAATTGCCCAGGTATCATTGCAATAGCCACTGGATAACAAGTTGGTTGCTCTGATAACTCATTATTTAATGTTTGAATGGTGATATAAATAGCAACACTGCATATCTAGTTTGTCATGCATTATCGTGGTAAGTGATGTAAGAGATGTCACCAAATTCAGTTTTGTGATTTCTACAAAGCACAAGACATTGGTACATTTGTCTGTGTGAGAGAGAAAGGGCTCAGTCCCTTTTCTAGTAATGCAGCCCCAGAGTAAAGGCTGAATAGAAATATTATTCCATTCAGATAATACTTTGAAATGTCATCAGAAGAAATATCTTTGGTACAAGACCACAAGAAATTAGAAAAAAAAAAAAACCACTACAACACCCCCCCCAAAACAAAACAAAACAAAACAAAACAAAACAAAACAAAAAAACCACACAAAAAACCCCAAAACCACACACACACACAAAACACCAAAAAAACCCACCAAAACAAACAAACCAAAACAAACAAACCAACAAACAACCAGCCAACCAAAAAACACAACCGCCCCCCCAAAAACAAACAAACAAACAACGCCCCCCCCCCCGCAAACAAAAGAAACCCCAGAGCTCTACTTTCCTAAAATAATGGAAGCTGTTCTATTAGAAATCACAGAAACACTGCTCTCCAAGACAGCCTAGATTTAAAGGAAAATAAGTAGTCCAAATTTTTAATTTAAAAACTAAAACACAAAGAGTGAAAAAGATAAGTAGTACAAATGAGAACTTTAGTTCCCATTTACTTTAGTTAGGTAAGGAGCTGGGTATAAATGCAAGGAAGAGAAAGACTAATTTTAATAATAAAATGCGCTCACCTCTCAGGGTGGGTACATGCCATGATAAATGATTTCAATCTATAACCATTTTAATTCTCAGTAAAATTGTTTTCTTTTCCAGGCAAATCATCCACCATTGAACTAAATTTCCCAAATTTCTCTGAATAGGTGATGAGAGTCCAAAAAACAGGCTCTGAACACATGCCTAGAGTACTCAGTCTAATAGTGGAATTATTAGAGGTTATCACTACAAAATTTGTCATCCATTAATAATAAGACATTAAAAAAAAATTACACAAAGTTAAAAGAGAACTGGCATCCTTTGTATAGTTTACAAAGGGTATCACTCTCACTGGGGAGTTAGCAGGGTTAGTGGACATCTCAACTTTGTACAGTCCATTCATTGAATAGTGTTGAGAGGTAATTACAGTAGTAAATTATACATATTTGAAGATGCAGGTACTTTACAGTGCACCTCTCTGTGTAACTGCTCCTCACTGGTGATAGGTGGCTGAGTATCTGAGGTGGCTTTTCATAATTCAATACTGAGCTCAGCCTGGAGCCCAGTGGAACGCAGCATGTCTTGAAACCAGTTTACCAGGTGTGTCTTGTAAGTTGTGCTGAACTTACCATAATTAGATTCACACTCTTCTCCAAATCAGTTAATTTTAAATGTCATTTTTTAAGCTCTAGTCATACAGATTATGGCAGTGTAACCTTTTATGCAGTGATACAATCACAGTAACCAAAACAGCTTGTGGCTATGCTATTGCTCTCCCACCTGAGTTGCATCCATAGATTTGAGGTGTCCAGTTTCTCTGTGACTGTTTCAGGAGTAAAAAAAGTGTTCTGAGACAAAAAAGTGCTTAAGTTCACTCTTCTGATTTTTTTGGGGGGATGTTAAAAAGTAATCACAGACATGTCAGCTTGTTAATTCAGCTGCAAGGGGAGGAATTATTTTGTTTGCTAACATACTCCTTCCCACTGTCCTTTGTACCTCAAAACATTCATACTATGAAAAATAAAGATGATTTTATAGGTGCAGTGTTTCTTGATGACTTTTTGTAGGCAGCAAACCTTTCCTATGAGTACTTTCATGCGACTGTGGTGTGAAGTTTTGACAGCACAAAGGTAACATATTTAATTAGAGCTTATTTATTTCCTCTCTTATCTAGAAAAAACCAAGAAAATCAGCATCATGTTTCTAACTAGCAGGAAGTAAAGGCAAAATTGGTCAGCCAATTCCAGCTCTATATTCACTTTTCCTTTCTCAAGCACAAGAAAATCAAATGATTGAAAACATAGAAAATGCAATGAGAAGAGTGGGTAGCTGACTTCTAAGCCATATTCTGAGGAAGAAAGCAGGAGAGAAAGTGAAATAAGAGGATGCAAGCAGAAATCTGAGCATACTCGAGAAGACACTAAGCCTTCTTCACAATCTGTCCCCTTTGACAGCAGACTGTCATTCGCTCAGTGTCGGCCAGATTAGTTTTTGTATGTATTGCACTTCTTTCAAAAGGTGCTCCATGTTAATAATTTCTAGGTTCAGGAAGTATTATTTGAAAAACTTCAATAGTATTGTTTTTGCTATCCATATTCATTTCTAAGAGGATGGATTGCATTGCTGTTTGAACTCATACTTCAACATATTAATGGCATTTTTTGCAATATACACAGAGTTTGCTTGTTACAGAAATTCCTTTTCTTACTCATTTCACATAGTAATTTGTATATCCATTAGTGATAAGATGTTTCAAGGGAAAAAGTTGTAATTGCACATATTTAAAGGGTACATCATTTACCTTTATTACAACTCTAGTTGCAGCTGCGGTCTCAAAAATTATCCCAGTGTGCACTATGCCGGTGCAATTAGAAGAAACTGGTCCTTTGTCTTTATAATCCTTCTCTGGATGAGAAATAAGAACATTGATAGAACAGAGAAAGCATTGTACTGTATTATAACTCAATAAGTCAGCCTGGCCCCATGACAGTTCCTGGAGCAGTAAATCAGACTTGGAGAATAGTTTGGGAAGGGAAACCTAGTTGGAATGTTTGCAGTAAATATAAGAGCTGATGCGTGGGCGTTGCAGCTAAAATCCTGTTATATGCTAATATGATTTATGCGCATAACACCCAAATATTATTATCAGAGTTAACCCCTGTGTACCTGATGTATTTAAAATTAAAATGAAGTGATGCTATTTGCACTTTCGGAACAACTGATCTATATTACACATGAACATTTAATAATTTAGTTTATTTTTGCTGACTGAATACACTGTGCCAGATCCCAGTTCTTTCATTTGAGCAGTGATTGACATTCTACTTGAACCTGATGAATCTTGAATTCAAAATGAACTATCTTAATTGCAATTTCATTAAAAAGATATGAGTTTTAATGGAGGTATTCCTTAGCCAGGGAATGAAGGATATCATAGGGAACAGTTTGATACCTTGTGCTGTGTGAAACGGATGTTTAGCAACAATTTTTCAACACAATCTTAACTCTGGAGAGAATTCTTAGTAAGTGGACATGAGACACCCAACACAATCAAGTAAATGATCACCTTCCAATTTAGAGCTCTCTTCAGGATCATGGTGTTGTATACTGACTTCATTCTCTGGTCCAGGAGAAACAGTATTTATTTTCTGGACCTCTTTTTGCAGAACTGTTTGCACCCTTTTTGGTTAACGAATTGGCTTTGCCCTCTCTGAATAGCATTTAGGGCAGTCCTGAATTTGATCACTCCCAGACAGTTCTTCACTCAGTTTGTTTTGTGTGCCCAGCCAAATACGTGTATGGACCAGCTTTGTTTAGGAAAAAACCTTGCTGATCTGCAGCAGAGAAAAATCCTGGCTGATAAAGTTGTGGGCAAACAGAAGACTAGAGAGTGATCCAGCTGCTGGTGTTGACATACTCACCTTGAACAGAGCCATGATTAGTCTTTGGTGTAGCAAAGCACTCCTACTCCATTTTTATTTAATTCAGTGACTACTTCCCTTTACTGGGGACTGACCTTCCTTCCTACAAATTGCTAGGGGCTTCTGAGAAAGATCTGTTAGTGCAAAAAATGGAAAAATTATGCCTACATTTTTAAAGACTAATGAATTCTGGAGTGCAAATCCATCTGCACACACCCTGAGAGCAGAAATTGTGGCATTGCATATGCCTTCTGTGCAATACTCAGTCCAAAAAGCTGCAGCCTTCTACACTTGTAAGTGATGACAGATATAACTCTATTTTGACTAGCAAACAAAAAAATGTATTGACTTAGGAAAGCAGCATTTTTCATTTTGAAAATGTCAAAACAAACTGTCGGCAATTTTGAAAAAAAACCTCCCTAAGATCTGTTTGTTTGCCTCTTCTGATTGGAAACAAAACTTACAAAAAATTGCTGTGAGAAGTTTATTGTTTTGTTGTATCTTTATTTTCTGAGAAGAAAAAAAAAAATTAAAATCTTAGCCATCTTGCTAATTCCTGATTTTTGCGGCTCTAATTTCCATAGGTAAAGAAGCATGTTCTAGTGATTCTTGGAATTACATATGAATATTTTAGTTTGTCATCTTGAACTCAGATCAGATTAAAATTCTATGACCTTCAACTGTCAGCCTCTTTCTGTGAAGGGATTTATTCCTTTCAGTTTGACTCTTGTGCTCTTAACTTTGATATAGGTTTTTGCTTTCATGGAAGGATTTCTATAGTAACTCCTTGTTAACCAAGTTATATATGGATTTGTAGAGTTTATTATTATACTCAATTCAGTTTGAGAACTCCCATAGTAACTATACCTTTATTCCACATCTCTGTCTTGATAAAATACTGAAAGTTTGTGATGTGATAGAGACCTACTCCCTCATCTTGTACCTGTTACTGAACCGGTTAGAGGAACACTGTGCTGGAATCCCATTAAAATGATCAAGAATGCAGCTTATATCACAGAACACCAAACAGAAAACTATAGTGGATTCACACAGGAACAGGCTGTTTTTCCAAGAAAGACCTACTCCAACACACCTGACCTGGCTTGCATTGGTAATACAGGTTATGGCCTGTCCTTAGCATGGGCATCTCCCATAGCCACTACTGAGGCACAACATGGAAACACTCTTCATACAATGGCTTAATTGAGCAAACTGTGCCAAGTGCTGCATGTGTTGGTTTCACCACAAAATCAAGAGAGTTCATCTTAAAAATGGTAGTTTCAGAGTGCATGGTGGTTTCAGCAATATTCAATCCCTCCCCTGGCTCAGCTGGACGGTTAGCACCAAAAGTAGTTGATGAAAGCCTGTGAAAGACACATAAAATAATCTGGAAACCAATTAACAGTTTAATTGGCAAATAAACCTATCCTTTACCCCCAAATGTTTCTGAGGATTGTGCAAGTAATGAGGTGGAAAAGATTAGCATCAATAAAATTCCAAAAATAGGACAGTGAAAAAAGTGTAAGACAGTAAAAGGTCAAGCTCAAGGAACATGAAAACCAACATTAAACCTTGACTTGTCTGGCTGGGAGATATATTTGGGTTGAAATCTTTATCTCTGACCAGCATACAGCATAAGGCCTGAAGATTTTGTAGTGAGATTGCTCCCATTTACCAAAAAAATTAAAAAACATTAGAAGGAATATAATTTTTTAACGGCAAATAATAACCCCTCAAGCTCACTAGCACAAGATTTTACATGGGCATTAACAGGATCCTGATAAAGATTAGTCCTCCCCAGAAAAAGCAACGGCTATTTTACAGAAAATGCAAATCATGAAGCCGTAAGGTCCTTTCTTCAGGGCATAAACCAACTGCAGACACAGGAAGTTGAGAACAAACTCCTCCCTATGAGCTGATTATTATTTAAAGAACCATCATCATTTTAGTAATGAATGAATGATTGGAAAATTAATCTATTTATTTTCTTATGTTATCATACTAACTTGAAGAAAAGAAATCCACAGGAATCAATGGTCAATTTTTTGAAGATCTAGGCAGTAATCTGCTGCCTGTCAGGGCTGGAATTAAAACAGATTTGCTCCCTTGCAAGTTACATTAGTCTGTAATAACATGGAAAGTATGAAAAACTTCCAGCTGTGATACAATGATAAACTCATGCAAACACATACAGGTTTTAACTATTGCATGTATCTGGTTTCTTGCACTTTTACATGGTTCAGGTAGAAGAATCACAACTGTGTGGAGTGATACTGTCTCCAGGGAACCAGCACATTCAGAGCCATTGAAGGGGTTCCCAGGAAAAGTGACATCCAGCTGGTCTTAAAAAAATAGTAAAAGCTGCCTTTTTTAAAAAATAAAAATACATATGGCTATTGAATATCAAGTAGCAATATGAGCTGTTTTTTTCTGTAGGCTCAGAAGGAACTGACTGATAAATCTCATTATTTCCGTGCTTAGACAGTTGAATCTGCAGAAAGACTTAATATTAAGTTAGATTATAAAAAAACTGTGGGACATGTCTAGGCCAAGCCAGAAAAGCAGATTCTTCAGGGCTGCAGACTGCTTCCACCCAGCAGAAGTAATAGTGGAATCAAGCAAAGAACAAATTCTGAAAACCAAATTAAGAGCTTCTAGCTCTTCACTCTATCAGATGTTAATACAGAGAGAAGCAAAAGAGCAAAGCCAAGTCCCCAGAAGGCCATAGGGGAATATTTGTTTCCTGATGAGGACTTCCAAACCACTGTAAGACTCTTAAAAAAGGACTTCAAAACAAACCACTTAGCTTTCACTCAGAGATCTACAGAGAACTGGAAAAAATTAAGTCTCCTTCTCCATCCTGTTGCAGTAATTTCTGGTTTTACCTCTGAGGTCCCGTTCTCCACTATGACAATTTCCAGTGAGTAGTGGCAAATTAGTTCTGCCTCTTGAGTGTGAGGTTTTGAGAGATACCAAGTATCACTTTCCTTTCAGAGAATTTGGGCTTGACTTCTTTCATAGATCAAAGTGAAAGACTTTCTTCAGAGTATGTCCTCTGCCTTCACTCTCTATAGCTCTAGAAAAAGACAAAGGGAATTGGAAGAAAGGACTCAATCCCATACAGTAACAGAAAGTGAGAGGATGATGAATACCACCAGTCTTCCCCAAAGAAGCAGAACGACAGACTGGAGAAGAGTATTGAGAAAATATAAAGTGGTTGCTGGACAACCCACAGCTTCCACAACTCATGGCTCTGATCAGGTTGATTACAAATGCCAAGGTGTTCAGGGAGTAAAACATGGGATAAGCCTTTCACAGTCGGTTTCAAAAGAATCAGTTGTGTGTTGAGTTTCCTTCCTATTACAAATGCATAAGAGATCAAATAAAATGGAGAGGTGCTTCACCAGGTAGAGCTACCTTTCTCCAAAATGCACTGCAGCACCACATCCTAGCAAAATGTAAGGTCCAGGATAGCAGGTAATATATTAATAGATTATAAACTAATATGTTTCATTAGAAATAATTTGAATCTAGGAAGTTTCAAATGAGCCAGAACAATTCACTGAGCAGGCTGCAAATGAATCCAAGCTCAGCAGTAGGTGCTGTCTCTCACAAGTACAGTCTGTCTTCAGAGTATGAAAAACAAAAAATTCAGCTCTACTGTTCCAGGGCTGCAGTGCAGGCAGCTGCATCAGCAGCCTCAGCCTGGAGTCTTGAGAGCTTCCTCCCTCTTATGAAATTTGAAAAATATCAGGATCACCTGGGCTGAGCTTCCAGCCATACAGGTGTAGTTTAGATGTCTGCAGGACTACAATGGAATTAGTCCAAACTCTGCTTCTGAATTTTGCAGTTCTTACTTGGAGCTCCATCAGTCTTCCAGGGCTAATCTAGCTGTCATGCCTGAGCTTTGACTTCCCAGACTTAAATTACATTCTTTACATTTTTTTTACAAAACTCCTTATTGAAGTTGCTTTCTTTTTTCTTCCCTGTAGAAAAAATTTGAAATGACTGTTTTATTATTTCTTTTAAGCCCTCAGAAACAGAGCAGTTTTCCTATCTGGAGTTCACTACAAAATCTATACAATTAAACATGTCTACACTTTAAAACTTTTATTCCCCCATCAGCTCTGGTTTCTTTTTGCTCTCCTTAATTTTGTTTTGTCATTGTCATTGTCATTGTCATTGTCATTGTCATTGTCCTTTCCTTCCTTCCATAAATGGCTGAGACAAAGGTCTATTGGTTTCTTCCGACTTCTCTTTTCATGCATGTCAGTGAAGGTGTGTTTTCATGGACAAAGGGGCAGTATTAAATTTTCAAAACATTTTACTCTGTATTTGAAATGCTCCAAGGTGTTTGCGACATCTACCCTCTGCAGCAGCAACTGGAAGCCACATGAGATATTATGTCTAAATTTTTTTTTTTTTTTTTTTAAATTCTGGGCAACTAAACCAGATCATCATCTTGCTGCAATTTCAGAGATTGCTCTGACACCAAAACACCTGCACCCAATGGCTCAGTCATCAGACTTGAGCCCTGTGGTGTTTTATTGGTAAATGCTGATGTATTTCAATAGCTATGCTTGTGGTACCAGAATAAAGTTGGTTTTGGCCTTTGTCACGTCACAGAAATAATCAAAATAGCACTCTGTAAATTCTTTGGAGCCTTTCCTGCTACAGGCAATAAGAGATTTGCCACTAACTTCAGCAGAACCATTTATGAGTGCCACGTTTAATTACAACGTAATTCAGAGTGTCTAATAGGATTGATGTGTATCTGAATTAAAACCGCAAATAAAATGGTGCTAAGGGATAGAAGCAGAGAACAGACTAAATCTCACTTCAGGACTTGAGCGTGAATGGCAGAAAATACCATGGGCTTCACAGACAGGGAAGAACTTGGCATGAGATAAAAGGCTTAAGCCAGGATTCATCCAACTTCCAGCATTGCTCAAAGGATGAAATCATCTGAGATTTATATATTCGTTCCTTGACTTGCCCACACAAGGCTTTGAATGCCATTTGAAAAACTGACACAAAACATTGTTGGATGAAGAGTGCAGGAGGCTTCTGGTTAGTCCACCAGGCTTCTGAGCAGTCAGACATTTTGGGATAGAGAGTGGTTCTCTTCCAGATTCACATAATCTGTTTTGGAGCTTTCCCTCTGTTAGAATGCAATGTGAGACAAGCTTTCAAGCCCTTTCCTCTGGTGCTAATCCTCCAGTGAATATTGACTCAGGGTTTTGAAGAACTGCTGAAAAAATGACAAGTCAATGAGCATTGCTCCCTTCCCTGCCTGTCTGTTCAAGTGAGCCTAGTGGGGCTAGGAGGAGGAGAAATAAAAGGAAAAAAACAAACCCTTAAGCAAAACCACCATATTGCTGTTTAGATTAGGAAGATCAGGTCAGCAGCAGGATAGGCTATTTGTGACAGCTTAAGCAATCCTATTGTTCTTGCTGTCACTGTAACTCTGCTGTCTAGACCAAAGCAAGTGGCTGCTGTACTGTGTAACACATCTCTCCCTCATGCCCTAATGTCAGGGTAGGAGAGTGCCACACTCCCATTTTTTAAAGAATTGAACACTGACAAAATAACCCTCCCTTCTCCTCTTCCCTGTGTTTGGAGGGGAGCAGCTGCATTCACCCCACCCGCTGCCCCTGCAGGGATGCACAGTGTCACAGCCAGCCAGGAGCCTCATGCTGCTGGGAGAAGCAGCTGCTTCTGCTTTTCTTGGAGGGGTGCTGAGAACAGCCAAAAGCCACCTTGCCTCTTGCAGAGGTGAAATCCTCAGGTTGCCTGTTCTGTCCTAGTGGGTGAGAGACAGAAGGAGCTCCCTGTCACAGGACCATGACACAAACCAGCAGCCAGAGCTCCCAGATGGGACCCAGGGAAGCAAAGAGGTGCATAAGCTCAGCCTTGGTGTCTTGCCTGTATTTAAGTCCCAAAGGGCTTCCAGGCTCAAATTAACATTCCTTCTTTCTTTCCCTCCTGCCAGTTTTGTCTCTGCTCAAGTCTTCTCTCTTGTTGTTGGTTTAGGAATCCCCACCCTCTAGCAAGTGTTGGCTGTTATCTGGAAAAGTGCAGAATTCGCAGCCCTGGGAATTGAGATTTTCAACACACTCTTAGGCCAAGCAATAAGGGCCTCTTTATGTGTGTCACAGGGCAATGCTGTGTGGAGGATCTAAATTTCCTGCATTGTCTCCTTGATTCCCTGATTACTCAGCAGGGGATATCATCACTGAGAGGCAGAGAGGCATTAATACCTGATACTTAAACTGGGGAAAAGCAAGAATTGTTATGTGTATTAAGAGGTTACTAACTGCTGACAACCTTTGCAGCCAGCTTTGATTCACACTGACATACTCTCCATCCTTTCCTCCCTCCATCCCTCCTCTCACTTTCTTCCACTTTCCCTTGATTTCTGTTTCACTTGTTTTTTTGTCTTTTAAAACTAAAGATATAAAAACCTTTCTCAATTTCTCCCTCTTGTAGAAAATATCCTGAGAGCACAGATTTTAGTCAATATGTCATCAATCCTTAGCGAGAGATTAATGTTCCATGTATAATATACAGTTTGTTACTTTGGGTTAAGGAGATTATTACAGGTTGTATATAACTATTCTTGCTTAGTAATTTTATCTAATAATAGGTGCAAAAGTGTAGCAAAGATTAATTAAGGAGGCAAAGGAAAATCCAGCAGGAATGACGTCTGAAACAATGGTATTTGTTTTATGTGAGGAAAAGAATATTTTGCTCTTCATCATAAAATGGAAATATCAGGAAAGTAAAAAGGAGAAGAGCTGGTAGGGGTTTAAGGGTGGTGTTAGTGGCGTGACTAATCAAGCAGAGAGAATAAATTGAATAAGAGTCACACTTTCTACAGAGTCACAAAATGATGGAAATAGAACTGTCATTACAGATGCTAATTAACAGGGCTCAGTATCTCTCAGCTTTGGAGTTCAAAACAGTGGGAAGTCTTTGCAACAAGCAGCATGAATTTCACACACCCTGACTTGTCCTGAAGGAATTCCTTGCGGCTGCCAGTGGTGTAACATTATCACAGACTGCTGTTATTATTATTTTTGAGAAAATATTTTTCCATGCAAAGGCACCATATTAACTTTTCAAACTATCAAACATATATATGTAAAACCCTAATAAGTTTAAGTTTTCTGTGCCCATGTAGACACAACATTAGTAAGGTCAGAACTTGATTATTGCATTCTTCTTCTGGTAAGATGTCTCAAAAGGTGAAGATCTAAAAGACAGCTCTCCTCCTTAACTCCATGTTAAGAAATACCTCCAGAAGTCTTCCAGCCAGGAAATCCAGGTTCTTGCACTTGGGAGTTTGTTGCATCAAGAAACTTCATGGTCCATTTTCAATAACCACTGAATAGGAGGAAGTTCAGAATCTTGTAGGGATGTTGATGTTATACCATTGTTTTTAAGGAATAAATGAGATAATAAATTCATCTTACTGTCAGTCTGATACTGATCTCAGGACTTAATAGCGAGGATTTAAAGGAGTGAGATGATACCAACTAATAAGGAAAACAAATATTGTTGAACTGACTTTTATAGAGTCCTGTGAATGAGTGCATAAATGCAAATTAATGCCAAACAGGTTTATTTCCGTTGGACTGCACAGACATGAGCTATTTGATCTGTATTATTCATAGTATGTATAAATGTTTAGGAACTAAATGCAGTCACATGGCTGATAAATTTGATGTTGACTGCAAGGTCAGGAAAGTAGGATGAAATAAGCTGATGGGTGGTTGATACAGAGTTATTAAAATCACCTGTTAAAGAGAATTCATGTCAATAAGAGTAAATTAGAGTAATTTACCCTTATTTGGTCCTTTGGGAAGCAGACATCCAAACCTGACCCCTGAGTTCTCTTTGTGATCAGCAGAGAGCAATGCACACCCCAAAGAGTGGTTTTTCTCATCCTGAGAGGATGATGATGATAAACTTTTTCCCCTTAATAAGAAAAGAAACATAGCTGTTAACTTGAAAGTACAGCAATTACCAGCATCAAACTGATGAAAACTTGGAGAGTTGCTAAAGGATAGGAATGTATACATTACTGCTCAATCCATTTACTTAACAGAATATTGAGGGGCGATTTTGTCCTACGATAAAGAGAAGTGACTGATGATGGCTACAAGGCTATATTTTCTGATTGGAAGTAAGGCACTTATTTTTAACAGCAAATGTTACTTATTTCTGAAATGCTTTAAGGATAGTTGCTGTAGATCTTGTATAAGGTTTTTGCACAATTAAACAGGACTCATCTTCATTAGAACTGTGATCATGTATAAAGGAACAAATTCAGTGAAATTCATGAGCTGCAATTCATACGTCCAGTCCAGAAGGTCACAACACACGTTTTTTTCTCCACCAATGCCTAACTGTACACATTCCTCTCTTTAGGCACTAAGAGTATAAGGACAGGAATAGAAGAATGGGAGAAGGAGCAGTATCAAGCTTGATCACTGCAGCAAAACACACTTGAATTCTTTGTTAGGATTTTACTTCACACCAGCAAACCAGCTGTAGTTTCTGATCAGCCAGGCTAAATTGAATTTAAAAAAATATATATTTTTGCATGTACATATCCCCACCCCCCCCGCCTCTTTATTTTCCCCCCCAGAAATACAAAGCTGCTTGCCTGTAAACTATGATTTTCTGTTCTGACCATATCTCCAAAAATCAGGCTGTTAGCCAAAATTAATATAGCATTCCTACATTTTTTCAAAATAATTAATGAGGATATGCAAAATCAATCCAATACTTATCTCTGGGGATGTCTAACCCTGTCTGTCTCAAGTCCTTTTATTTCAGCCCATTGACCCCTCCCTTTTAGTCATGCTCCAAATCTCTTCTTACTCAAATTTTCCTGATGAAGTAGTCATGTCCCATGGGGTACCAACATTGTCAATGTGATCCCAAGCAGCTTTTTTGCTCGCATCAGATAAAGTTTTCTGATTCCCAGAGAATCCATTCCCAGAAGGGTCTAGGCAGTGATACAAGCAGGCAGGGAGGCCCATGGCACCCCCCAGCCTCTCCCCAGCCTTCCGTGAGTTCACTTTTGGTTTTGCTGCTCTGCTATGATAGTTATGAGCTCCAGATATGAGCACTTATTTTCAGGCAAGCTTGATTTTTTCAGGGAGGATCCGCTGGAGCAAACTCCCGCTCCTTGCCCAGGAGATAGAGTACTGTTCCAGCAGAGATGAATTTCCTTTGATAGGAAAATAATTTACTTGAAAAACAGAAGCAAATTACTTCAGCATCTACTAATAATCTCTCTATTTAGGAATTCACAAATTAAAATATTTTATTTGTTATACTGAGCTATTTGTGGTAAAAGAAAACAACAAATAAAACTAATATTTTATATTCCTTGGTTTAGGTATGGAACAAATGAATTCTTAATTAATATTAAAGTGCTTCTGGTACTTTACATTGAGGACTGTAAAGGTTATTAAGAAGAAGAAATCACTTATATATATACAGATATATATATAATGGCTTCCATTTCAAAGTCCTGATTGGGCTAGAGTAAAAGGTCTTTAGAATGAATTGTGTCTGTAGATGAATCAAATGGCATTTTTTCAGAATTGCTTTGAGGCAGATTTTTCAGATGTTTTAATATTTCCTTTGCTGGGTGCTGCCCATTTAATGCCACAGCTTTTCAGGGCTCCAGAATCCCAGTTCTGCCAGTGCCTACCCCCACTGCACAAACCATTCTACTTCTCTGAGCTAACCCTGAGCTTTTCAGCTTTCAAAATGGAATCACAATGCTGATGATAATGTATTCAAAATGTGTTAATAAAGTTTATGCTAGTCTAAGCTGGAAATGATCAATGAAGGTAATACTTATTTCTCCTGATATGTTACATCTGTGCAACTTGTAGGGTGGATTTCATCTGAGCACATAGGTTGTCTGAAGTACTTGAAGCACCTTTAGAAACACTGGTGAGAAATAACCAATCCTAAATCATAGCTCATCTGTTATGGATTAGGTGTCTACCTTCAGATAGGCTTAGCAAAGAAAAAGAGATGCCTACAATATAGATGTCTAAAGTTAGAAGATGCCAACACTACCCAAAGTGATAAGCAGTCAGAGCCTCTGGCTTCCAGAGATTTGGATTGCTTTATCCATTTTATATTAAAGATTTATATCTGGATAATTTTGCTTCAACCTGCATGCTCAGAAGTCGGTAATAAAACACCGGGCCCTTGAAATACTCTCATGTCATGTCATTTAAACAATTCAAAGGGTGATTTTCTCCCTTTGCCTGAAAAATAACTGAAGAACAAAGCTTTCTTGAATTCTCATTTGCAAATTGTAATTGCTTCAGGAATAGAAACACTTAACACACATTTCTGACATAAAGGTATTTTTATTAAAAAAAAAGGATAAAAAAAATCCCAACTAGAGAAAATACTGCACACTCCTGGAACCCATTAACAAGATTCAGACCTTATAGTAAGAAATGGAAAGGTTTTATAGCCTATTTTATATAGAATAAAACTGTGTAAAAAGATGCCAGTAAAAATACAATTTTTAATCACAATGTAGTTGAAATGCATGCGTATGATACAATTTATATTAGGATTTTCTGACTGTAATTGCCATGCAGTTTTTATGCCTCCAAGAACTATGTGAAGCATAAGCATTTACTATCTATGCTGAATTTTCAATATGTGTCAGAACTACAACTGTACAAAACACAGAATCAAAGAACAGTTTGATTTGGAAGGAACCTGAAAGATCATCTTGTTTCGACCCCCTGCCCTGTGCCAACCTTTCACCAGACCAGGTTGCTCCAAATTTCATCCAACCTGGCCTTGAACATTTCCAGGGATGGAGCATCTACAGCTTCTCTGGCCAACCTGCTCCAGCGCCTCCTCACCGTCAGATTAAAGAATTTCTTCCTAATACCCAATCTAAACCTACCCTCTTACAGTTTAAAACCATTTCCCCTTGTTCTGTCATCACATGCCCTTGTAAAATATCCCCTTGCAGCTTCCTTGTGGGCCCCCTTCAAATACTGAAAGGCTGTAATAAGTGATCCTGGAGCCTTCTTTCATCTAGGCTAACAATCCCAGTCTCTCAGCCTTTCCTCACAGGAGAGGTTTTTCACCCACCTAGACATCTTTCTGGCCCCTCTCTGGACTCGGTCCAACAAAACATGGCAGTGAATCTTCACACAGGGGCTGACCTAGGAGCTTCCTTCTTGATTTCAAACCAGAAACCAGATCCTTCCTTTTTCTCTTAAATTCCTCAGAAGCCCAAACCACAAGACAAACCTCAAGGTCAAAGACAGGGTTCCTCTTTTCTCTGTCAAAACCTACAGTCTGCCCACAGATTTCAGAACTTCAAGGCAGAATTAACATACTAGAAATTATTTAGTCTCACTTGTAAAAGGTAAGGAGATTAACCTCATCTCACTGGAGTGACTTAGAAATTGTGTGTTTAATTTGACCAAACCATTTAAGATCTTTTGTAGTCAAAGGAAAGAGAAGAATTTCTGAAAAGGCAACTCCTCCCATGGTAATGAGATTTCTGCACCTATGTTTCTAAGATAAGCAGGACAAATCACGCTTTGGAGATGTCTGTTCTTTCCTGATTGATTAAAAAGAAAGTCTAGACAATTATTTTAGGCTTATCAGCTTTTGAATGTCTCTAGTTAGATGAAACAAAGGAGATCCTAAGGCTGTAATCTAATGTAGTGTGTGCTCCAAAACCATAGTTGTAGCAGATACTTAGTTTTGCTTACAGGGGAAAAGAAACTTTTATCTCAACTGCACACAAAATTATGAGCGAAGAGCTTCTTTTGTGAGTACTGTTATCACATTTGGCAAAATGAAAGCTTTGTAATAAGGTTTTGTTTTTCCCTCATAAAAATTTCATTGAATTTCTACTTAAATAATCCACAAGGAAAAGATTATTAAGACAAAGCATTTTCATTTATTAGTACTCTCAATATTATGAGAAGCAAAGATTTCAATTTGTTTCCTTTGGTACATATTTTAGCTATATGTGCTAAACTATGCTATATTTTAAGTTAAGACCTTTGAATGAGACCTTTTTTATCAACAGGATTTTTAAGTGGGTTAGGTAATAGAATCTTTAAATGTGGGTTCATGGGAAATTATAGGAGTTTGAAGTTTGATTTATATTGGCAAATATAAATGTAGAAATGATAGTATATGGAATAAAAGAAAATGTTTAGTTTTGACAAGTAGGAAAATTAGTCTAATACATGTTTTTGTGAAAGTCAATATGTGCCTTAAAAGACAGTTTCCTGAAAATTTGCAAATTAAAGATGAAAATGGAAGACATTCCCATTCTCTCTGAACAGTGGATTAGTGAGTTGTACATAAAGAAGCATAAAACTTCTTATGCAGTTCAATTTCACAGGGTCAGTATTTACAAATACATATAAACCCATGTTAACTTAATCTGCAGGATATATATTTTTTTCAGGCACAGGGTGAAAAGGAAATATATTCAAACTAAAATAGTATTTGAAATCATGTACACTCTTTCCAATGCTCAGGAACAAACCAACCTACACCCAGGAAGGATAGCTTGGCTGTGAAATCAGATATGTTTTTCTTTGTGATGACCAAGGTAAGATGGAGACTGGCTCAACTTCTTTTTGGATTTTGGTTTAATGCTAACCTCTAGAAAACCTGAAAACACATATTCTTTTAATGTTATAGAAATAGTAGAAACAAAGATGAAATAAAGTCTTTATGTAAGTCTCTGTGGAGAAAGTCAGATGATAATAACTTCTATTAGGTTGATTTTAAACCATTTGAATGTCAGATCTATTTTTTGACAGAAAACTCATGTCTGTCTCATTTAGACAGATTGTTCTGAATCTTATTATTGGACAACTGTAACAGCAACATGTGGAAATATTTATCTGAATCAAATAAACTCTGAAAATTTATATCATAGTACCATAGAAAATAGATTTATTTCTTTTTTCAAAGATGGTTACTTTTATTTGAATTTTACATGAAATAAACTTGAAAATGTTTCTTCATTTGCTTTTTTGATTATTTTCTTTTTCTGTCTTTCATTTTTGTATATCTTTGTGTGCTCTTCTAAATACACATTTGGGAAAAAAAAGATTGATATAATGGTCTAGATTACCTTGGATAAATAATGTTTTCTTTTTATTTTATTTCATTTTGATCCTACCATAAATGTGGATTAAAACAAAACAAAACAAAACAAAACAAAACAAAACAAAACACCCCTATCCTGGTGTAGACTTTCCCCATGTGACCATATCACAGATTGGGAAGCAAGTGGCAGTGTTTCTAGTATCATAAACAGAACCATAACAGTTTAGTCAGAGACATTTTGAATTACAACATTTCCTCCTTCAGGTCTTTGGATTTAATTCAAAACTGAAGCCAATAGATGTTGCATCATAAAATCTGTGGCTTTTATCCATCAGTTTAATTCAGAATTTTGCTCTTAGCCATTCATGAAATAACAATGTGCTTTGATAAATGAAAAATACCAGTTGCTTAAGAAAATGACATTTGATTAAACAGTATTTGCTTTGAATAACTTTAATTATCTAATTAATAGGTATTCAAAATCAAAATGGATGCAATTGAAGAAAAGCTCAGCAAATTAATAATACCTTGAATGCATCTTCTAATCTCTTTAATAACAAAAGCTCACAGCATTTTTCTAAGTTGAGTAAGAAAATGACTTGGTTATTGTTCCTACTTAATAAGATTTTTGCTATTATGTGCATTTTCACATCACTGAGTCATAAGTCTTGGAAAAGAAATATTCTGAAGTGGAAATATAGAAACAATAAGGAGGACAGGCGAAGATCTATGGATGTCATCTCTCTGGATTTCTGGAAGGCCTTTGATAAACGTTCCCTAAAACATCCATCTCTAAATTGGAGAGATACATTTTTGATGGATAGCCAGATCAGTGCATAAGGAATTGTCTGGATTGTTGTGTCCAGTTAGCAGTGGGCAACAACTCAGTCAGGGGTCCATATTTGACCCAGCACTGTTTCATATCACAGAATCACCAGCTGGGATTGGACAGGACCTTAAAGACCAGGCATGAACCTGGTGAAGCAATCCAGAGGAGGATGATGAAGATGTTCATGGGGATGGAGCACCTCTCTTATGGGGAAAGCTGAGGGAATTAAGGTTTTCAACCTGGAGAAGGGAAGGCTCTGGGGAATTTTATTGCAGCTTTTCAATATTTAAAGGCAGTCTATAAGAAAGATCAGGACGGACCCTGTTGTGATAGGGAAAGAGGCAATGATTGTAAATTAAAGGAGGGCAGATTTTGATTACATATAGGGAAGAGGTGTTTTTTTTTTTTTTTCCCTGAGAAGGTGGTGAAACACTGGCAGAGTTGGCCCACAGAGGTGATGGATGCCCCACACCTGGAAACATTGACCAGGGCTCCAAGTGACCTGATCTAGTTGAAGATGGTCCTGCTCACTGCAGAGGAGTTGGGCTACATGACCTTTAAAAGACCCTTCCAACCCAAACTGCGCTATCTTCCTGTGACAAAGGAAAAAAGTAAATATTTTAAGGATTCAGATATGGATTCTGCGTATCAATAGTATAGAGGTCATGAATTTAGACCCAAGATATGCATCCAGACCTTCAGATAGTGAGAGACTGTTTTGCTAAAGTGTAGACATCTCTGCAACCATCTTGCATATCCCTCTTCATTTAATAATCCTGAAGTAAGTTTCTTCCTATCACTGGCAACAACAACAACAACAACAAGACTTAAAACTTGTGTAAGTCTACGTAAAAGCTATTTTTGTATCTGATTATATCTTGGGCATGTTTTGGTGCACCCTTGACTGCCACTGATTGAAATTTCTCAGCACCCTGTAGAACAGGGCTCCAGTCTTGGGAGGCCAAGCAGAGGAGAAAGAACAATGTTCACAGCACGTTTTCTTCATGGACCACATGCCAGCAACATCAGGATTTTCACAGTATTCCTTTGAGACATTTAGCTTCCACATCACATAGCTGTGCTGAAGGTCAGCACGGGGGATATAGCTTCAATTTTCTCTCATCTGGATCTTCCAAACCAATGCTCTCAGTGGACTTGTGTCTTTAATCTCCCCAGGCTGCAGATACTTGACCAACTTTTAATCTCTCCCCGAGCTTTCCCCTGGGGTTCAGCCTAAGCATTCACTGAACAACCTGCCCCAGGCTGCTCACCTGACTACGTGAGACAAGGACTACCAATCTAGTAGGGGTGAGGGAAAGAAGGAGAACTTGGGCTAGACCTTCCCTCTGTGGAAATAAAAGTGGTTTTGTTACTTCCAGAGTAAAAGTCTACATGGTGTTCTCTTCAACAAATATGTTTCAACCAGTAAAAATACATCTTAATGAGGTTTATGCACTTTAATTGAAGCTCTTGTGAAATTACTTCTATTATTTTTTTCTTTTTCTGTACTCCTTTTTTTTTTTTTCCCTTATATCCTGTTACAACCCTTCTTAAAAACCAATCACCCAGGCACCCTCCTCCTGAGCTACAATAAATGAAAGGGAACAGATAAGAAAATATCTGCATCTCCCTCAGAGCCAGCATATCCTGCAGATATCTCCCAGTGGTTGTCATTAACCCTAATGGAAAACAGCTGAGCCCCAGCACAGCAACACCAAGCAGATACTTGTGCCTGAAAGGGGATGCATTTGCAAATATTCCTTCTGTGTTACCAGTGTAAGATATTTAAGCACACAGACTAACTTTGGTGCCATAGGGATAAGCTAAGCTCAAACTTCACTCCAGAAGGAAAACTTATCACTGCATGAGGAATTTCTTCTTTTCCTTAAAGAACACATATATAACTTGTGCAAGCCTGATGGATGGATTTATTTTTGTCTGGCATCTCATATATAGACTAGTTATCAAGGAAATGTTTATACATGGGAAAGATACAAAGATAGATCTAGGATGAGGCATAACTCATTCTTTAAAAGGCAACTAGTATAGGTAGGGTGATTCATTATCTGTGGTGCCTTCCTCTCTCCACTGATGGTATGAAAACTAAGCACATGATTCATCTGATCCTCAATTAAATGTCAGATTAGAGGAGAGAGGAACTCTTCCCCTAAAATACCTGTTTCTCCAGTGATGACTATAAAAGAAAGGAAGATTTATGTTCTCCGGGATGAATATTCATTTTCAGTTAGATGAACCACACCTTGGGTTTCTTGAGCAGAGCCAGGAGCTGAATTTGATGATCCCCGGGTCTCCTTTCCCACTCCAAATATTCTATGATTCTGTGAAATTTTATAGGACTAAAGTTATATAAAATCAATTAATCCGAGATGATTATTCACCAAGAATGCATTAAATTCCAGTTGTAACAAGGTTTCTTGTTTCTGGGCTATTTTTGGTCTTTTTATGTACACTACCTGCCATATTATCTCCTTATTCTTTACTTTGTTTTGAGTTACAATCCCTACACAAATGAAAGTAGAGGTATGGTATAGTGAAATGTGATGGTGCAGCTTTGAAGATTTCTTGCAATTGAGACCTTAAGGAGATCAGTACAGTCACACTAGATGAGACCAGAAATCCTCTCTGGAGTCATGACCAAGAGAAGATCCTTCTAGAAGAGCATAAGAACCTCCAAAGAGCTTTGTCACCTGCTACAGTCCCCACAGTCAAATAGTTGTAGGCACTTAAGGCACTTTAGGAGTTGGGTTTTATTTGCATATAAATTTCAGGCTTTGCTGGAGGTCAAGATTTAACTTTGAGCTGGATATCCATTAAAAGGTAAATTTCTCTGACTGAGATACAAATAGATATGTGTTCCTTTTCCATGAGTGTCAGAAAATCACTGGATGCACAGGTTACACCACAGGCTCTCTGTGTGCCCAAAGGGAGCCCATGACAGGAAAAAGGCAATGCCTCCCTCATCTGTGCTAACCTGATGGGCTGGGTATCTGAATTTGATAAGGTCAGGATGCTGGAGGATCAGACAGACCCCAACTTTGTGCAATATTTTATCTCCAGCACATAGTGCTTTAAAGCTCAGAAAGTCATTAAACTCCAAGCTGACACAGGGAATGCCTAGTGGGATTAACCTTCAAAAACTAATTACCAGGGAGATCAACAGAAGGCAGCCTGCATCACCACTGTTGTGACAGCCTACCAGAGGAGTGAGCAGTGTCAGAAAATGTTGAATAAAACACCTGATTCACTGCAGATCCTTTTCTTATGTAGGTAAAGTTTTCCAAATGATTATCAATGATAAATCAATGGAAACCAGGTTTCTAATTACAGATAGGGGTCTGGGTACAATTGCTATGATGATTTTTTTTTTTTTTTGATTTTATTCTTTTTCCTGTAGTTTATAGGAAAGGTTTTGAATGAAGTATTACACTTGCATTTAGGAAGGATCAGCTCCCATATTAAAGAAAAGGGATGGGCCTGCCTCACCTCATTTAGACACCCACCGAGCAAATCACCGTGAAGTTTCACTGATGATTAATGAAGAGATAAATGATGAGTATGTGATTTGTCTGAATCATCTAAGGCAAATAACACCTTCAAAATGCATGCCTTTTTTTCCCCCTACTCTATCTCTCTTGAATATTAAGAGCCTATGATGGCTGACTGGAATATACAGCATGGATGGTAAATGTAGTGAGATGAATTCCAACTCCGTACCAAATAAATAAATGCTGAGCTTATGAAAGGGACACTCCTCCATCAGCTGCCAACCCCAAACCAACTCAGACTAATATTACCTGGAAATCTGTTAATCGCTCCTCAGATTCCATGTCCCTTGGATGAACCTGATCTCAGGTGGCATGACAAAAAACCAGGCAGCAGATTATGTTACACACACATACATAAGCATGTAGGTTGTGTGTCTGTGTGTACAACTATGTATATAACAGGACAGTATTAAAGATACCATATGATATATTATTTTATAGATAATAATTATTTTTGTATTTATTCTATATATGTATGTGTGTGTATACATATACAGAGAGAGAGAGAGAGAGAGAGAGAGAGAGAGAGAGAGAGAGAGAGATGTTATATCACTGATAACTTACTCCAGTTTCTGGACACAAAATTTTTAGACTTATGCAAGTAAAAAAATCCTAAAGAAACAAAGAAGACTGGTTTTCTCGATTTTCTACAAATGCTATTAGGTCAACAATCTCTCTTGAATGTCAAGGATACTAAAGCTTGAACAAAACATTGGAAAGCACAAATCCCAAAGTTCATAAAGAATTCCAGTTAGCTAAGAACTCTGCACAGTCTTGCAAGCTAGACACATTTCCAAAAGCTACCATCTAGTTGAAGCTGGGATCAGAATTCTGGGAACACATGTTAATTATATAAATATTTTTTAAATCAATCTAATGATAGCACTAGTTCAGACCATACCCTGACTTTAAGAGATCCTCAGGGAGGACTCAAAACAAATTAGTGCATTTAATTACCTTCCAGAAGTTCCAAATAAAATAAATGTCTATTGAATTTCCCCCCTCAGTTTAAGTCTAAATTCACAAATGCTATTATATTTTAATTAAACTTAACTCATTTTTCCATTTGGTGGTTATTATATCTTGTTTTTTTTTTTTTTTTTTAATTTATCCTTACAATTGAATAAAGATGCTAATTGGGGATTAATTTGTAATAACAGCTGACAGGCCCCAAGGATCCATTCTGCTGTCTAATAGTCTATGGATGCAGAACAATCCATAAGGCAGCTTGGGGTAATGCATCTGCTACCAGGAGTGGTCCTCTTCATTCACAACCAGACTGCACACTGCAGTGGTCTTGCTCTGGTGAGGGATTTTTCTGCCTTAGAACCTGCACACTACTGCCTTTCAGATGTTGTTTGTTTGCTTTGGCCCAGGCAGAATAAAGAGAATTTAGCTTTTACACAATATATTTACATGACTGACAGGGATAGCTCATGTTCTGAGCTGTCTGGAAATGAGTCACCTTTGGAACAGGAGCACAGTATTTGATCGAACACTGAGAGCCTTCAAAATGTTAATAAGGACAATGCACAATAGCTGGATAAGAGCAAAGGGATTTGTCTCTTTGAGATTATTTAGTTTGACGTTTCTAACATTAGAAAGATGATGTTCAGCACTGTCAGTTTATTTATTTGTAAAAAAAATCTTAGATAATTCAATATTGGGGAAAGAATATGAAGGAGAATTTTATATCCTCTCACAATGTGAAGTTACCAAAACTTAAACCACTGAAGATCAGGCAAGTCAGAATGGAAATGATCAGGTAACTCTTCTGACCCTAAAACAGCAAAGATATTTATGTGTCATATTAATTCATAATTTTGTTTGATATTGTACTAAAGGGATGCAAGTTAATCTCCAGGTCTGCATAATTTGTCAATGTTTACTTATGTAGTCCAGCTGGAGGAAAAAGCATAATCTCAGAAAATCTTTGACTTAAAATACATGACCTTTATACCAAACCCTTCCCTCAAGAAATGAAAACTACAGTATCGCCATGAAATTTAACAGAACATATGAACATTGGTTTCATTTATAAAAAGCAAACCAACATTAAACAGATTGATATTTGCAGTTTGAGTTCACTGACAGATCAGTGCATTGTATGATTATCTATGAATCAAGAATACAAACTCCCTGCTTGACAGCTGCCTGCTTGTGGGGGGTTATCTCCAGTCTTATGAAAATGTTGTATACTCAGTGCGACAAAGGTCTTTGAAGTTTAACTGAGCACAGATGTTTTCCTTAGGCTTTAACTGAAAGCAGTGACAACCAAACTCTTTCTAGAATGTGACCAATGTTTTGAAAGAGATTTCTATGAATAGGGTAGGACTGAATTCTAAACTTGTTTTCTTTTCCAAAACTCTATCCCTAAAAGGTTCAAAAAGAAAGAAATTAATAACACATTAACATTAGACACAAGCATATACAGATAGTATATCAAGAGAGTAAATCAAGAAATACAGAATATTTCCTTCTTTAATATTTTTCTTTCTCTGAGCATTTGAACAAGGTATCTTTCAGCAACAATGAAAGTGAGTTTATTTGGATTTTATTAAGTTTTTAGTGTGGAATTTGTTTTGCTGACTTTTAGGCAAGATGCAGTGTCCATGATGTAATGTAATGAGTTAACGGAATTCTTAACTCTGGAAAATTTGAAGACAATGTATTTGGCAAGATTTCTCTCTCTCTTTTTTTTTTTTTTTTTTTTTTTTTTTTTTTTTTTTAATTAAATTGATTTTTTGAAATCTCGGTTGATAATCATGAAAAAGGTAATGAACTAGATTAAAATATTTGTATGTACAAGTCAGGCAGACCCTTAATCTCAAATTGTCTTGCTGATTTCAGCTTCAGTGGGTCAACATTTGAAATGCAGTACTGAGACTCTCTGATACAGTGTCAGGAAAGTAAATATGCTGAGGAAATTATGAAAGAGGTTCTGTAAGAAAGGTGTCAATGGTAAAATCTGTGTTCTATAGAAGTAATTTTTAGAAAAAGTCCTAAAGGTACCTATTATCTGTCCTTGGAGAATGTCATTGCAATAAGCAATAGCTATGTGAAACAAAAAGACAACATGTGTGTTTTCACGTGGACTAAATAAGCTCCTCACAGGGTTTGGGAATCCATGTGAGAGGCACTGGAGTCAGATACTAGTAGGAAAACTTTGCCTTCTGGGAAGAACCTTCCAGGTCTCCCAGCACAGCATCTGCCTCCTGGTGGTACCAGCTAATCCCACACCACTGATTCCATGCTCTTGTCTAATCTAGGTTTAAAAATCCCTAAAGATGGAGATAGTTCAGCTTCTCAGGCAACCTCTTCTGATGTTTAACTGACTGTTCTTATCCCAGCTAAGCCAAGCTTGCTGAGCCCAGAAACACAAGACCATGTAATGTAGAAGTACATGAGTGCCTGCAAGCTTCTGTGATGCTCACAGTTCCACGTACAGCAAAGATGCTGCCCCTGTCTGTTGTTGGTCCTCTCTGAGCCTCAGTGCCTGCTGTGGCACTGGTGAGGAAGGCTGGTGAGTCACTCCAGCCACCTACAATCCAGCAGAGCTGTGAGTCTATTTCTGCACACAGTCAACATATGGGACAATTCACAGAAGTTAAATTTGGCAGACATTACTGGTAGTCTCAACAAGGCCCTCAGTCAATTAGATAACTCAGTCTTATGAACAGAAGTGACTAAGGGCCATTAGCTTATGAGAACCAAAGAAAGTCAGCTTCTTAACCCCAGAGGCACAACAACTCTATATAGGTTTCCGAATTGGTTTGTCTGAAGTAAGTAATCAAGAAAAGAAAAGTGATTTACTGAGGGGTTTAAAATAGAACAGGTTGGCCAACAACAATAGCTTAGCTCTCCAGAGCACCTTGTGCCCACATTGTACCTAAATCAAGCTTTGCATAATAGAGGAGAGTTCACTTCCACATGATTACAGTTATAGGGTCCCTGGAGGGAAAGGAACAAGCAAAGAGAGCAGGCTTTTCATCATCATTTATAAAGACTTTAGGGGTCCATTTAAAATGGTGAAATGCTGCTTACTACCTTTTTACAACACTTTGAAGTACAGACCTTTGCAAAACACGCTATTTAACTGTTTGGGATTATTACTGGTTAGGGTCTTTCCATTTAGCAACCTGCCTCATTTCAAAACTCTTCATATTTTCCCATTACCATGCTAACGGCATTAAAAAAAAAAAAAAAAAATTAACTTTATCTAATTAAAGTAACAAAAAGCCCTGAATGCAAACATATTTAAAATCAAAAATTATTTCACAAGTAAACTTGAATAGTACAATGCTAGTTCTTTTATTTAAATTGTAAATTGAAAATTAATACTTATGCAGACTAAACCAACTCATCTAATCATGGAATAAAGGGTAATTAACTGGACCTGTCAAATGAGAGTTAGAGCTAAATGCAGCAACCTTTGATCCTGCAGAGTAAATCTTGACTTGTGTGATTAGTTGCTCTGCTTTACTTGGGGAAATGACTTGTGGCATCACACCCAGAAATTACTGCTTGATCCTGGAACTTGGTCTGAATCTCTGCATCTCTGCAGCTCTATGATAGATGTAGAAGTGCATATGTAGGTATCTCTTGAATCAGGCAGAATCCAAAATTAAAGTCATATATTCTATTCAGTGTCCAAATGAAAATCTCTGATTATTTGAAGATGATATTACTTGCCTCTGGCATGAACAATGACACATTGAATTTCAACAAGGAAATTCTATTCTTTTGCATTTTCCATTTGCTCATTCTATTTTTGCTTCAGATATATCAGCTGTACAACAGAGTACAGTTGGATGCACCCTCTGGATTGGGTTCTGTACTTTTAGATGCCATTGCCAGCTACAAGGGGTTTGGAAACCTGTATTATATTCCAGTCTGAGTTACTGACCTCAAAGAGACCTGTGTGTGACTTTACTGTGTAAATCCATTTAGATTTCACACAGATAAAGTCAGCTGATCTAGGGTTAAGGAATATGAATGAATCCTGCAAGGTTTCAACCTGCTTCTCCTGTTATTCCTGAAGAATCCATACTGCACTGTCCAGGGGTAAATGCTGATAAGGTTATACAGGCTCCAAAGTTCATCTGGCTCCAAGAATTTTTCCATTTAGACATCCAGCCTAAACTAATCCTCTAGGAGCCCTCAAAAGCCAATAAAGAGCACATATAAGTTATTTTCATTTTACCTCTCTTTATCTCTCATCTCAGGGCAAAAAGAAGCATTTCTCTCCTGAGGCCATGTCGAACCCCTAGGCTGAACCTCAGCATTATCTTCCAGTGAATTTCCAATGGTACTATTTTTACCCTATGTAGGAACACTATTTAGTTCCCTCATAAAAATGTATCAGAATATTCAGACTGTACAAAATTTTTGAATTAATATTTAAAATGACACCTTATGATCGCTCCTGGTGGAGAACAGGAAAACATACTGAAAATAGGGAAAATGTTGAAGAGGTCAATCATCTCTCTATATACATCATACGGTCCACATCCAGTGCATGAATTTTTCCTCCCACTTCCCTGAAATGGAAAAATCAATTCTCCTGTAAGAGAATTATGTATTTAAAATGGAATCCTCCTATATTTTTTTTTTCCAAGAAGGGCAATTTTGCTAAAGATTTATTTACTGGTATTCACGCACTTGAGTTCAAATGTCTGTCTTGACAAAAGAAGGGAAGATACAAGTTTCCTGACACTTTAATTCTCTTCCAGAGCCTCTGTGGACTTCAAGGGATCTGTGTTCATAGAGATAGATAGAAAATGTATAGGAAAATGATCTTTTCTGAGTATTTCAATTGAACTGTGATTTTCTATTAGAAAATGCGGCCTGTGTATTCACAGATGTGCAAATCAGAACATTTTTGCCATCTCTACAAGTTAGTGTTAGACATAAGAAAAAGGGATACTCACACTCATAGATGGCTTGTGTGCCTCTTTTATGAATTTAATTTATTTTTGTATGCACTCATAAATATAAAATAATTTTACACTTCTTTGTTCATAAACTTTTGTTATTTTCTTTTTTTATATTAAAAGGGTTTTTTTATTTTTTTTTTTTCTATTTTGATGAAGATGATGGGGCTAATGGGGCTTTGAAAGGGAAGTGTTTTTTCCCAGTGAAATTTCTTAATGAAAATTTTAAGTTCCAGACAGAGACTGGACCAAATAAACCCCAGACATTCCTTCCATTTTACTTTTATGTGACTCCATGATTTAAGATCTTAAAAAATAGAACACCAAGTTTAACCAATTTGATTTGCTTAAGTCAGTATAAGAAAAATTTACCTGAGCTCAAAGAAAATTAGATCTCACTCACAATGGGTTCAAATAAGCACCCCTGCTTCTGAAGTAGAAAGTGAAGGAAAAAACCAGTGTGCAACCCAGAAGCTCCAATTTAATTCTTTGCTTCCCTTTTCCCTTCTTCTCTGATCTTAAATATCTTTCTATGTGTTTCAGATTTCTGTGAATAAAATAGTAAAAACTGTCACTTTGCACAGTGTTGATGTGAGGGGAAAACCATAAAAGCTCCTCAAGTACCACAGTTATGCAAACCATGTCTTTTTGCCACAGATGAAAGCCAAGATACATTGGTATATCTCTCTGTATAAACACATACTTTTACTTCCAAGGCTGTAAAATATTGCATGTGGTTGAAAGCTGGAAATGGACTGCTTCCCAACAGGGCACAAAAAGGCAATAATAGAACTTACAAACAAAATGTTCCATGCTGGAGAATATGACATTATTTTCTGCAAATTATGCCTGTGAGAACCTGAGAGACAACAGGCTGGTGGCTGCAGGAGATGCCTCCAGCTGGCTCCACTTCGTGCTTAAATTGCAATGAGGTTCTAACCTGGCATGCTGAAATGAGCAGCACTCAAAAATACAATATATTTCTGACACAGCTCTGCCTCCCAAAATTTTAAAGGTCAGTCTAAAAGTCTGAGGCAGATGTAATCAACACACAGAAAAAAGCCTGACTCAGGCTGGGAAGAAATAACTTTGCTCTAAGAAATCAGATCAGCTAAAAAAATTGCATTTACATGGCTTCTTAGCACCTCTGGTTTGAAGGCATGAGTTACCTAAAAGATTTATTGGTGTGATAAATACAGATTTTTACTACCCAGCCAATAATTTGAAATTTGCAGACTCAACTGCAAGAGAACGTGAAATGCCATAAAATAGCCAACCAGATAAGTTTCCACCTGTATTCTGAATCATGGATTCAAAATAGCCTTTAAAAAGTTATGTCAGTCTATTTCCACCCAAGCTCTTGCTACCTGCATGAGGATCTCCCTACATAGGCATAAAAGTTTCTGTTTCAAATTAATTTTTCATTTTAAAAAGTGCTGAGACCACAACTTTCATTTCTCTTGGTAGGAGGTGTTGGTGTTATGTCTCTTTGAAAATTAGGCCACTTATTTTAGGCATATAAATATATTGGCCCAGGCTTCTCTGTGCCACTCTGTTGATGCAAAGCAGCCACATACCTGTCTTAGGTGGTCAATTAGGATGAGAAACCAGCTTGAAGCAAAAGCAAAGCTTGTGAAATTAACCTGCTACATATTTTTTTTCTTCTTGATGTGCTATAAAATGTTTGCTAGGTGTGCTAGATTTCTTACTGAAATGTCTAGAGTTGGGGAAATGATCCAAAAATCTTAAAGCTCTGGACTGAGATAAGTAGCCTGTCATAACAGATTTAGCAAGTGATCATGCAAACCATAGGAAAAATACTCAGTGGCATAGAAAGAATGTCCTATTTACAGAAATGCTGTGTTACTTGCTTTTGGTGGAAATGAGAAGATTCAATGCCTTTGGGGTCTATTAAGCAAAGCCTTTAAATACAGCTGCATTGCCAGCTCCCACTGTTTTACTAATATTGCAAGGATATTTGTTGCTTTGTAGAGGCACCTGGGTTAGTTTGAGTACTGGGAAACTTTTCTTTTGAAACAAAAATGCAAACTTCTCACCAGCACTGTCAAAAAAGAAAACTTGAAACAGTGGCTTAAGTAAAATATAATTGATCCAAAAGACGTGTGCATCTATACTGTAGAAATGTATAATATTTATGTATGTATTTATTTACACACATGGACATGCTAATGATATCAGGAGAATCATGATTCAGGATGGGGCCATGATTAAAATGCTTGTTTAAACAGGATTGTTTCATTGAATCCAGACTGAAGAGCCACAACTGGCAGATATAGCTACTAGCATAGACACTTGAACTTCCCCTTCATTAGGCAGCAAAACCAGGGTGTTTTAAAAATTATCTTTTTTATTATTTTTTTTTCCCCCAGAGGTAGGAAGACATTTGTAAGGCGATGCTATGCCTTTTCTGCCTTCTAATGAGCATAAAGGGGTTTTTAGAAGAGGTAGATGTGGGCGTGTTCCTATAGAGAACATTTCCTGTCATTTCTCTTGAAAACAAGACCAAGGCTTGGTCGAAAAATTTGCATCTCATTTGGCCACAATATAGATATCCACAGTAGGATCTCTGTCTCACTAGAAATAGATATGAATGAATGAAGTGGCATTTTTTGCTTAAGAAGATGTAATTTTTTTTTTTTTTTTGGCCTGAAATACATTAAATCTCTCTACAGAACCTATAATTACAGCTCCTGCTATTACACAGTTATAATTATTGAGGGGCTTTGCCATATGTCTTTGTAGCCTCAGAAATATGAAAACCTTAGCATAAAAATAGAGTGCAAAAGATCATTTAAAGGATTTAAAGGCTTCACATCATAGGTGCTTCTGGTATTTTACTGTAGACCAGAGTAAAAAAGCAGAGTTCAGTGCCATTTTAGCTATTAATATTGTGTATCGTTTCCATGGAAACTGCTCAACACAATTCTCATTGTGGGATCATCAAACCCATTGTTTAAATAATGCTTTTATAATAGGAAGCTATCAAGTAATAATGAAGTAATGAAAAGATTCTTGTTATAAGGCAGACTGTCTAAGGAAAGCAGAAATCAAAAGGCAGGCTGCTTCTCGCACTAAAACACTTGGATAATATGTGTTTTGCAACATGCTATAATGTAGGTTTATGAGGACTTTTCAGCTGTTTCTTTGAGAGACTAAGCAGACAGGAATAAAATAAAAGGATCACTTAAAAATGTTTTTTTTTTTTTTTTTTTGTTTTTTTTTTTTTTTTTTTTTTCTTATTAAGAGGTTTTGTTCTTAAAAAAGGTGAAGATCATTCCAGTATTATACTGGATATATAATATAATAGATACCAAATAGCTGGAGTAAGGCTGTACATAGATTTCCTAAACTGGCATAGAAATCCAGACAGGCTCTTACTTAACAAAAGAATCTCTACATTTCCTAGGTAAAACTGGAATCAATACCCCAGGAAGGATTCACTCTTTGAAGGACAGCACTTGAGAATCAAAGCATTTTACAGATATTCTTCCTTTCTCTGATGTCAAAAAAAGCCTCTGGTCCACCAGGCCCTGGGATGGCTTCATCAGTGGCAGCTGAATTTTCTATAGGTCACAGATTCCTTCCATTTCTTTCTGTCTTTCTCCACAAGGTCAAGGTCAGAGACACTCTGAACTGATGGTAACACCTTTGTATGTTCTCCTTTTCTTTGTCAAGAACTTTCTTTGCATGTTCAGAGAATTTTTGGTATTTTTTTCATGTTTACATTCAATGAATGTGAAAGAAGAAACATGATTATAAGAGAAAAGCTAAATCTAAGGGAAAATAGAGCTGCAAATCAATAATGGTAGTGACTGTAATTCAAGACAAGGCTGGGAATTTGAGGAGGGAATGAATTTACAGCAGTGCTAGTTTTTTTAATAAAAAATCAATTCTACTGTGTCTTCTACTGAGATGTCACTGAATCATTTATATTTGTAAACTTCATAGTCTGGAGTAAATTTCTTTAAATTGTAAGAAACTTAGTGAAAATATATTTCTAATTTGAGTTTGATTATGTTCCATATTTTTGTAAAATGTTGTTGCACTAATGTGTGATACAGATTTTTAAATTGCATTATATGTGTGTTTCATTTTATTAAATTTTCAATAGCTTTGCTATTCAAGGCATTGGAGACTAGTTTTGGGTTTCTAAATGATGATTTTAGAAGGTAATAAAGAAGTGTCAGGATAGCACATAAATTAGTTAAAAATCCAGATGGGGAACTGCAACAAACTACTAAGGGTTTATCATTAGTATGCAGTTCAGTAAAGTATTTCCTGTCAGTCACTGCAAAAGACCTTTTCAAAGCAACTTTTCACTTGAGGGAGACTGTACTTTTTAAAAAAATATTATCAACGTGCACCCATTCACTTTTCTGGCCTCTATTTTCAGCACTAAGTAAGTCTAAATAACATCATTGTCAGATTGAATTCACGGAGTTCAGTGCAGAACTCTCTTAAATTTCTTCTTAGTTTGGTTTTTTGGGGGAAGGTTTTTGTTGGTATTGTCTTGGGATGTATTTTCATATTTCTTTTAAACCAGAGAGAGTTAATCTCCTAGGATCACCCTTTGATCTTATTATGAAGGCACAGTATGGCTAAATTAGCCAGTTTTGTAGTAGAGGTGGATATGCCCTGTCTTGGTATAATGTGCATTAATAATCATAACTGTGTCTACGCAGCCGCACTCTCTGAAAATTCCCATTCACCTTTCATATGAGCCTGGACACTACTGTCTTTCTTTCTCTTGGACTGAAATGGGTTAAAAACAAAACTGACCCTTTCTCTGCAGATCATTTTGATGCCTTTTTCATTCAGCTTCCAAAACTCCTAAACTTGTATTCAATTAGGAAATTGCAAATTAATAGCCGTGGAATAAATATTGACAATTCACAGGAAGGAAGAAGTTGCACTGAGTTCATCACTTCTGTTTCTGGCCATAACACAATTTCAGCTGGAGCTCACAAATCTGGGCACGGATAGAAAATTGTCCAGCCCCAATCAGATCAGACCCTTTCTCTCTAATGAGTGTGTGGAAAACACTTTTAGTACCACTGATTCATACATCAGTGCTTTCTCATTTCTCAGCTTTATTGGACACTCCTTGGATGCACCTGTAATGTACCTTTGACATTTACACTGGGATGAGATGATTAATTTCATAGAGATGCCTGATTTGCTATGATAATCAGTGGCATTACTAAAAGGCTTTTAAGCAGCTAGCTTGGATAAATGTTATTTTGTAGACATAAGAGGCCTCCATGCCCGCGTCAGAGGCTGTGGTTTAACCTCATGTGTTGAGTGCCAGAAAAAAATTTCCAGAATTAATTCTGTTCCCTGCAACAAACGATTTTCCCCTAACAAATTGCAGGAAGAATGAAAACACCAAACAGGGTATCACAGCAACTCGATTAGCTACAAACAATTCCTTTGTAAGACTTCATTTTTAATTGCTTTTATGTCCCTCTCCCTTCATCATACCCTAGTTAAAGAAGTATAAATGAGAGGTTAGACTATTGTATGCTTCTCTGTTTAAAGACAGTCAATAATATGCCCTCCCCCTTTCTTAGCAGCTCTTGAATGCAAGCTCTTTTTCAGTAAGACTGACTCAGAGTTACCTCTGGAGATGTGGACTTTGTGATTGCCAGAAGATAATTGCTATGGTAAGTAAGAAGCTTGTTTATTTATTTTGATTGTTCTGTTCTGATCAACAGAAAAATAATAATAATAGAAAAAAATCTGTTGACCCGAGGGTTTACTGAATGTTATTTGAGATAATTCAACTAAAACAAAATCAGCAGCCTGGTTTAATTAGCACTCCAATCCAACAGAATCAAGGATGGGAATTTTTAAACAAGAATTCAGTTGCCAAAAATTCTAACAATTCTCTTGAAAAAATGAGGCTGTTATGGCCTCTAAAAATGGCCTGTATATGACACCTTAGTATGATACTCAGGAAAAAGATGGATCTTAAATACTATAAGCATTTTTCAAAAGAGCACAAAGTCTTTGATTGTTAGCTAGTGAACAATTTAAAAGAGGAGATCTTTCTGGGGGAAAAAAAATAAGAGCTTTTAATAAAAATTTGGATTGTGGAAGAGATTTTCTGGCCAAGTACAGGAAGAAAGCAATATCACAAAATGTGTTAATGGAGACCTTTGTGAGGAGACAATCCAAGAGCTAAAACTTCTGAACAGATACGAAAACTCACTGCTGCCTGTGAATATGCTGCCTGGTTAGGTCTGGCAATGTGCTGAGTTACAGAATGGGTACGTGGGCAGTCCCTTATGAGCACAGTCCAGGCTGTCATGGTCTCTCTCCCAGTGTACCAAGAAAAGGAAGGACTTGACAGGGTGAGAAATTCCTCTGATGATGTCACCCCACACACTCTCTCTTATAACAACTGGTGTGGCCAGCAAAACAGCTTATGAACAGGAACAAAACTACTGTTTTCTTAGGGTTTATATCAGAAGCATAAATCCCTTCTAACTTCTTGTGCCTGCGCTCTGAATTCCCATAGTTTCACAGAGCAGCTCTCATCTTTTTGTGATATGCCATGTTGACATCAACACTATATCCAGGCCATGGCTTTCAATGTGTTTTATAGTCAAATGAAATTAGGCAGCATGGATCAGGTTATCAGCAGGTCTACACTGATATAACTCTTGATTCCTGTTGCCAAATAATTCCCTGTTAGTGGTGATTTTTACAGACTAACTCCTCAACTGCAGTCTCTACTAAGAAGAAAGGCTTTTTAATCCTTCACAACCTTCCTTGGAGTAATGCCTTTTTCACAATAGTGGGCTCTGGCCCTGTCAGTCAACTTAGTGCCTGGAATAACAATGAATGGTGAAGTATCTTCTCATCGCAAAAGCAGGCACTTACCTGCATAAATCTCTCATGCAGAGATAAGCAATAGCTATAAACCCAAATGGTCTTTTCTTCTGAAAGGTCAGCTTTTGAAAGGATTTCCTTAGTCCCCTGGAGCCCCAGCAAAAGACAACATTTCAGAACTTGTCTTTTGCTTTCTACTCTATTTAATTAAAGTTCGCTGTTCACTTTGATGAAAATATGTTCCCCTCATGATTAAAAAGCTCTTTTGATTAGATTATTTTGCATAGACATGTGTCCTGCAATAATAATAATAAATTACAATATTTTTGAAACAACTTTCTCATATGTTAATAAATTGTAATTTAAATCTACATGGGAATTGACAGGTCCACAGAAAACCTCAGCCACCAGTTGAATCTATTACTGTCACTGGTCACTAGAAGTCCTTCCAGGTGGATTACAATCTTGATCTTATGCCATAGAGAAAGCAAATGGGAAAATACCAGGCTGAAATGCAGGAAAGTGCAGTACACAGAGCTGAACTGACTTGATGGGAGTCCTCTCTACTCTAAAAGCTCAGTAGTAACATAAATACAGCATTAGTGCTGGAAGAATAAATCTTTCATTATGATTTCTAACTACCCCAGATCCCTGGTGTAATTTCCATATTTGTGTTGTTCTGAGATGACAATGAGCAGAACAAGCTTAGGTGTCTTCTTATTGATCTGTGGTAGACATGTGCCAAGGTAAGAAGAGCACATTTGGTCTGCTTAAATGATACATGAGAAGCTTGTAGAAAAATTTGAAATAAAACATATCTTTCTCTAGTTTGATTAGACTCTTTCTTCTTTATTACTTAGGAAGAAAGGAGAATATTTATACAATAAAAATAAAAGGATGTTTAATCTGCAATAGACTAGAGACACTGATGCTTTAACATCTGTGCTGTTTGTATCACAATGATCCTTGGGGATGGAAACATTTACTTTCTTACCAAAATTAGGATCAAGTATCATTTCATGGTAAAGAGAAATTGCACCTTTTTTCCTTCTGTAGTATCACAGATGAGCGGAAATACTCACAAGAAAAACAACCACTTGTGTGACCAAAGATTATAATATTTGGCTTCAAAACCTATTTGTTTTTTGCAATAAATTTCACATTCTAAAAGTTTATATAAATGCTCATTGATAAACCACTTTTTTTTTTTTTTTTTTTTTTTTTTTTTTTTTTTTTTTTTTTTTTTTTTGCTGGCCAGTAAAAAGATTATGGTAAGGAGCTCATTTATTATGTTTAATCCAAGCTCTCAACCCAATTTCCTCAGCTCATCTGGAAATGAATGCTTTCCTTAAACTTGTTTGATCCTGGTGTTTTTAAAGCAAAGGCCACAGTATATATGAGTGACAGGCTTTTATCCCTGTGAGGCTTAGCTGAAGTCACCACACTGTGACCTGTGCTGGAGAAGAGTTGGGTCCTTCATAGGTAGCAGATAATGAAACACCAGGCTGCTGGATCAGCTGACTTCTCTGTTCATCAGCCTCAGCTAAAGGTCAGATGACATATTTCAGTTGATAGAAATAAAATAAACTCAACATATAATTTTCCCTGAGCACTTGAAAAGTGAAAGTAAACAAGGTAAATATTTTGGTGCAAGTCATTATCTAACTGCTGCTGGGTACAGTCCTTCTTTTTTTCTTTTTTAATATATTTAGACTATCAAGTAACTGCTGAATCTGCAGTTAATGCATATGTACTTTTGATATCTAATTGCAACAGGATAATATATCAAAGTACTCCTTGAACGAGAGTATATTCATAAAACCTCTTCTAGGACTGATGGCACAGAAAAAGCAGATGGGATTCCAGCAAAATCCTCAGGTCACAAATAAAAGTGACATGAATCAGAAAGACTCTTTTATGAGGGAAAAGCATGCTAAGGGAGTTTTAAATTACAGGCACTTCCAAGGAAAGGATTATTTAGAAATCTCAATCTCTCTGAATTGGTCCTGGAAACTCAGTCTTAAACACGATACCGAGCCACTTCTCTGCATCCCATGCCAAAAGCAGTGAAAACTGAGAAACCTCAGCACTTAGCAGCTGTGCTCTTTGTGCAGCAGCAGGGAGCAGAGGCTTCAGAGTAACCAAGGTGCTCCCCTGAGAGTTAGGGGAGTCAAGTTTTTGTCCTGGATCTGCCACTAATCTGCTTTGAGCAACCTACACCCACCTCTTGTGGATATTTAAATGACAGAGATTGTCACAACAGAAGGGATCTGCACACACTTCCCAGGACAGTGAAGCTTTTCAAGGAACCTGACACAATTCCCTGCCCTGGACCTGGCAGAGGGGACTTTGGGGAGATGCAGGCTCAACCTTTGAGTGGGGGCTGTGCACTGCTGCTCACAGCTGATCCTCCTGTTACCTGCACAGGATCTTTGTATTATTTGCAGGTGGCTGCCTGCACACACAGCTGACATTTCCTTCCCTTCACTTATTTCAGCATATGCAGGGAGGCATATTTTTTTCCTCTTAAATTAAGAAAATATGTATTTCTTGCATTGAGAGGAATATGCTGGCAGCTGAATATAGTGGAACAGATTAGTAATCTTAAGGCACATTTTAAAAATCTAGCTGATTTTTAATATGCAATTAACAAGATATTGGTCTATAAGACATGTTGCTGTATGCCACGCAGATCTAATATAATCTTAGATTACCAATGACATAGTGCTGTTCTTTAAGACTCCTCATCATTATAATTTTTTTTTCCCTATACAAAACACAGTTTGTACGTTAACTTTAGTAACTGCATTTTAATGGAAGTGCTCTGACTTCAGTACATGGGAATCTCTTCTCTATTCCTTCCCTTTGCTGCTTGTCATAACAGAGGAGTAAAATATTGTCTCTAGCCATGGGAGCAAAAATAAATGTTGATTAAGATATTGATTTAAGGTCAACAAAATTCCAAATTTCACTCTAATGTATTAAAAACGTGCAGTTTGAAAAAAACCCCCAACATTACAGAATGTTCTGATACAAAAATGTCACCTACATAAATACTCAAGCTAGAGGATTTTTTTAGGTATTAAACACCTAAGAAACAGAATAACTTCTCTTTCAGAAGAAGAGGTGATTTCCATGAAAATTGCAATGGATCAGAGATTTAATTTAGTAGTATAGAAGTACCATACATTACAGAGATAAATTATATCTTCTATATTTGTAGCAACACACAATATGCCTATTAACAAAACGTTATTTAAAAATAATCCATGTACTCTTCTTTGGTTTCTCATTCTTTTCACTAAGGAACTTATTAAAAATATTTCCATAGTGCAAGCTCTAAAAAAATACATGATTCAACAATTTTTATGAGATAAGAAAACTCTTTTGTTTCAATAGTTTCCCAAGAAAAAAATAGCTAGAATAATTAAAAACTCACGGAATTCTATTTCAGGAAATTGCTGTTAAGAGGGGAATATCAGAGAGAAAGAAACCTAACCAGCAATGTTCCTTTTTTTCCATCTCTGCTCCCTCGATGTAAGATTTCTCATTTTACTGACATGCAGAGAGGTCTGACACCCTGTCTAAAATAAAAGGAACCATTGACAAAAAAAGAAAAACTGGAAATTATCTATTACACCTTACTGGAACACAATGCTTCTGAGTACCTAGGAAACCTGTAAATAGCCAGGGATGTAGAAGTGTTGTGGCATTAACCTGTCAAATATTTCTGTGTTAAAGCTCTTGTTAGAGACTCATCAGTAGTGGACTCTCCTTTCTGTGGAGCTTTTTTTCCTTTTCTGAAAAACTTAATTATCTGTGAAGCATTTTCAGATACTGAACATTTTATCAGCTTATAATATTAAGATCTGGAATGCAGAGAAAAAGCCATATTTCAGCAGGGACTGCACCCAGTGGTGCTGGACAAAGGCTGTTTGCAAATAAACCCACAGGGGCCAACTGCAACCTTTGATCTTCTCACTCAAATTATTTTGTTTTCCTACAAAACTGCTTTTTGCTGCACCATTTCTGGATAATGAGGAAACTTTTAGTTATACAAATAGTCCAAAAAAATTTCTATAACTATTTTAATTTATAACTGTCCCCATCATCTAATATAGCTGTAGTGGTTTTAGTTAAAACTGGCTAAAACATTAATTAATGTAGTAGTTTTACGTTTGCTACATTTTGTTTGCTCGATTTAGTGTAGTGGTTTTAGTGTCTACTCTCTTTTTGTGGGAGAGGATCAGGAGAAGCAAAGCAGGCTCAAGCTTAAAATTAAACAGATAGTTTTACTGACACACACTAAAAGAAGGGAAAAGAAAGAAAAGTTGAAAAAAACCCAAAATGAAACTTTAAAACATTCTTCTCTCCTTTTACAAACTGTTAACTTCTTTAACAAACAACATAGAGAGGTATAACTTGTGATTTTCAGTCAGTTTTACTATTTAAACATAATCTTTTATCATTTTGGGAGAGGAGTCCCTCTAGAGTCTTATGGAGACATTCGCCACAAGACAAAAACAGTCTTGTGGCTCTCAATGTCACAAATCTGCAACTGCCTGGAGTTTTTGCAGATTGTGCTGTTCTACCCATTAGCAGTCTTTCCCTTGGCTACTCATGGGCCTCTCAGTGTATTTGGGGTACTGTTTAAGAATGTCTCTTCTAGTATAAAATAAGGATATTCTTCTTCTATCTCTAAAATCATCTCTATCTCAAAAGAAATAGAGACCTCTGTCACCCTGGTTTTTCTGAGTTTTTTTAAAGCCTTCTGATTGTTCAAAAGATGGAGTCAGTTTCTTTAGCTTCTGAATAATATTAGGAGCAGTTTTCACTTTTTCTCACACATGATAACATAAAAAAAACTTTTGTTTTTCATTCCCTGTCCTTTGTTTACATATTTCTAACCTGAAAACAACTGTAACTGACAGCTGGTCTGGCCACTGGACTGAGAGGTGAAAACCCCAGAAGCCAATCCACAACCAGACCCACAAATGTATAAAAAGTAAGAAATAAACAGGCAGAGGGCTCTCGGCCTTGGTTCGGCCTTGGGCTCTCTCTGAGGAGCAGCTCTGCCCTGAAAATCTCTCGTCTCCGTGTGATTGCTTTGCGTACTGCGATCACAGACCTCCTTTTACCCTAGGAGCTGAGGGCTTTAAATCACTTTCTCTTTAAAATCATTTTCATCTCAAAGGCTGAGACCTCCTTTTGCCCCAGGAGCAAGGGGTTTTAAGATTTTCACTTAAATCTCAATTATAATAATTCTTAACTTTGATTAGAACTAGTATTACCTCAAACAACATTAAGATATTACAAGAAATAGTCTATTTCTCTCTAGTTTACACTAGAGAAGTCTGGTTAAAAATGTTCACTTTTTTAATCCCACTTTTTAATAATCTTTATCAGTTCTTTCACTCTTACTCTACTGACTTCATGCTGTGCTTTTTCTATGTCAACTTCGTCTCTTTCTTCTCTCTCTCAGGGAAGGGTTAGGCCTTGGAAGCTTCATGTTGCCAGGAAAGGGTTCAATCTGCCCAGGCCTGCAGTGGCTGTGTAGCTTCTTCAGGACAGCAGTCTCTCTGTTGCTGCATCTCAGATTGGCCCAGTTTCTTTTTCACTCTTTTTCTCTTCACCTGGGAATCACTTGAGGAGAGGAGGGAGGGAAAGCTCTGCCCACCCCTAGGTGACAGTCAGGGCGGCCTCAGCCCAACCAGACCCATGGCTGTTACCAGGGGCCTGACAGAGATCCCTCCCTGCTCTGGGGCTCTGGGGCTCCAGGGAAGTTTTAAAAAATATTTGATGTTAAGCTGCAACCTCTCCTCCCCCACAGAAGAGCCAATAGAGCTCGGCCAGGCCTCAGGGACAACTCCTCCCACAAAGGGAGCCTGGGGAACAGCAGCCCCAACTCGATGTTACCTGTTCAGCTGGCCAGGAAAAAAAAGCTAACTTGAACAAAATCAGGATTTATGTAAAGTACTTCCCAAAGTCGCATTCAACATTCTCAGTGGTCAAAGCAGATGCTAATATTCTAAACTAGCCTCCGATAGGTCCCTGTCTTTTCTAAAACAATTTGCAAGGTCCTGACAGGGCAACACTCCATATTCCTCCCTGACGAAAAACCAAACTGTGCCAACCCATGACTCTGGGACTGATATTTCTGGGTTGATTATTCTGATTGATTTTAGCCTGCTAGCAGCTGCTAACTTTTTTCCAAGGAAAAATTTCTCAAGAAAGCTTCTTCTCAAAACAATCTTGGCAAAAAGCTATCCTTTCTCAAAACCATCCTTCTTCGGGTGGTGTTTTGCTGTTTCTCTAGTTTAACCAATGGGATTAGAGAGGTGTTACTCCTATTCACCGATCACGTTAAGTCTGTATTGGAACACCTTATAAAAGGTAGTAAGAATTCGACAATAAAGCCTTTTTTCTATGCTCTTTGCCTTCTAAAATATTTGGAGTCTCTCATCTTTCTTTTGTGTCCTACAATGACACATGACAATAGCTCAAGGTACCATTGCATATGCCTTAATACAGTGAAAAAAGAACTCGATGGACATAGAGCATTTTGTGGGCATCCTGTAGAGTGTAGCTCATTTGCAAAACATATTTGATTGACATATGCAAAATATAATTAAATGCCCTTACTATAACCAGAAATAAAACCAGGCTAAGAGCAGAATAGTTTTCACAGCAAAACAACAGGTTGTTGGAAGATAATTTCCCTCTTTTCCAAAAATTCCTTATAATTTGTCCTTTAAGGAAAGAATCAAATCCTATAGAAACTGATGACCTGGAAAGGAGTCAAAGATCATGCTTATGAAACTACACTACATTCCTTGGGAGATGGAAGGAATCAATACAAGGGCAAGTGTATATGAGGAATGTCCAAAAAGGAGTATCTTGAAGCCTTTTCCTTTTGCTTTTAGCTGCCAATGGAATTCATTGCTGACTTAAAAAAATCTATAACAATATGTCTTACAAAAAGTACCTCCAGTCCACTGAGCAACAGTGAGTAGTGGTTTTGTGCTAACCAGGAATGTTCTAATAATACTTTTTTTTTTTTTTAATGAAGACTCCTATGAAGCCAGGTGTTCACCACAGCAGATACTTTAAAAATGAGAATGTTCTCAGTCTAGAGCCACCATGAAGGCATAAGAGACTCCTATAAAGAGGCTGGTCTTGTGTACTGAGAGGGATAGGAATGGGTGGAATGTATATAAAAGTCTGCTACAAGTTGTAAATGTTTGTCTGAAGACAGTTTCAGGTGGAGACATTTTAAATTGGTAATAGATATGTTTGTTTTGTTGGCTTGTGGACTAGTGGAAGTGAGAGATCTGAAACCAATCTGTCGGACAAACTTCTCATTTAATATAGACCCAGTCTTTGGAGACTGTCTAAGTCCTGTATTTCTAGAAGCCTCCATTTTCTCTTTATGTCTATAACTGAGAGCCATTTGACATAAAATTACATAATGGCTGCCTTTATTTCTCTCATTAATTGGTAGACTAACACTTTGAAAAATGTCATGCACTGTCTGTCACATCTCATTTGCATTCTCTTCCTTCTTTACCTAAAAACCTTCCCAATTGCTTTCATTTAGATAGCTGGTATTTTGTCTTAAACCATAAAATATTTGTGTGAGAACAATTCACAGAGGCGTGAAATAAAGTTGTTTCTAATGGCGCGAGTTCTGAAGAGCACTGCTCTCTCACAGCTCTGAGGATTACACGAGTTTGAGCAGTCCTCTGACCTTCAAAGCTTCTCAGGCAACCAGCAGTCATTAACTCCAGCAGGAGGCTAAGCCCTGAATATTTTGGAAGGAAGGGCTTGACAGACTTACCTGAGTTCAAAGAGATGTTCAACAGCACAGCAAAGATTTGATTGCAAATTTTGGAAGGATTGTTGAACAAGAAAATAATCTCTTTCCCTTTATGTAGATGGGTGGAAAACGCAGAGGATAAGTCTGGGTGGTTGGTATTTGAGGTTATCCACTGTCAAGGACTGTTGTACTGCTGCACTGCTGTGCATAGGCAATTTGTAGATTAGGTTTTAGGTTAAGTGAGATATTGTCCCTAATCATGTTACTGCCAGGGGACTCTCAGGGATGGCTTAATGATGGTGCTGGCATGTTCAGAGCAAGGTATTAAACAAAAAATCCACCAAGGTTCCCTTGTCTTCCTGGTTCATGAGCCCTGACAATACCAATAGTCAGTTTATCTAATTTTAGACATCTATATGATAAGCATCTGTATCACAGTTAATTATTCAGAATATTTTTATAGGCAGGGGAAGGAAAAAAGTACCCCTAAAGAACGACACAGCTAATGGTTTTAGACATCTGCCTTGCCTTGAAGCAAAAGGAAATCTATTTCTCTCCACTAGCTGTGGAGAATCTAGACAACCAGCTTATGTTTTGTTCCACTAGTTTTCCTCTGGTGAATATTTGCCTAGATGACTACTGTAGATAGAATGCCCAGCCTCCAGACTGAATTTCACCCTCTTGTGGCAGTTCCTTCGAGGAGTAGAGTTGCATGATTGTAACTTCAGGCTCATCCTGACAGGGGTTTTGATATTCGGGATAGAGATAGACCCAAGGTACTTGGTCTGCGGACAGTCCTGATGCTGCCTATCTTTTATATTGAAGCTAAAATATCTTTAGATATTAGCATGAACCTTGGGACCTCATTACAATGGACTGTGCACAGCTCATTTGCACAGAAACCAGACAAGGGTGTTAAAGTTTTAATCTACTTTCAAGTTTTCTCATGTTTTAGGATTATTTATATGCCCTGCATGAGCACTTGTTGGCTGGTGGACAACAGGATGTCTACCAGGACATCATGTACAAATTCTTGTGAGGACAGTAATGGAGAAGCCACCACATGCAACAGACACAGATTAGATGAATGAATTTCAGGAAATTGCAGAATTTGTGGTGGGTCTTTTTTGAGGTCACAGAGACAACAGGCAGCCTGTAACACCAAGATGTGGCAAGCACTGAATATCTTCTACAATTTAAGCTACTTTGCACACATATGGTGAAGTTTTTTACTGTTATTTATTTGTTTATTTATTTAGGTTATCAAAGCATGCTACTGGCAAGTAAATTTATTGCTAGAAGATTATTTTAACTTACAAGAGCTTTTTCTTTGCTTCAGTAGGAATGCTTTAATTTACTGGCACAAATTCTCTGTCCTAGGATTTCCCATGTGAGAAGGACAAATGTGTTTCTTCATTTACGAACTTGGCTGGACAGATGAGACTAGGTCAGCAAGTGAGGCAAGAGGTGACACAACAAAGCTCAAAACCCATTCCAAAGCCAGGAAGAATATTTGGTATCTTTTGTAATACCAGAGACTTCTGCTCTTACAGAATGCTCATGTCTTACATTTTTCTCTTCCCAAGAGTTCTGAAGCCCATTAGACAGACTTCTTCCAGCTAAAACTGAGTGTGTTAATCCAAGTGCTAACATTTCTAGCAGCTACATTGTTTATTTCTTCAGATGGCTTTGTTAGAGATTGCTCTACTGAACGCCAGCAGCTGTGCTTAAAGAGAAATGAGCTGCACCAAAAAAAAAAAAAAAAATTAAAAAAAAAAAAAAATCCCAATTCAGAATGACGAGCCCTGTGAGCTACCTAATTTATAAAAGCAGAAGAGAACTTTTCACCAAGGATGAAAAGTAACCTAAAACACACATTTGAACAATTCAAGGGGAGACAACATTCTTAAAGAGGAGAAGGTGCTGACATCAATTAAAATTTGAAAAATTTGGCTTCCCAGCATCACTTCTGTTTCAGCCATTAAAACTTTACTTAAAGAGGCATATAACAACAAGTGGATGTTAAAAAAATCTGTTGTTGTGTTTCTGTGTGGGATTTTGGGCCAAAGTTTCTACAACAAAAAGTCCAAAATTGCATTTGACAGCTAAGAATAAAGAACAGTATAATAGCCATACATTGTCCCTGAGTTTGCACAGTCAATAGGATACAAAAGAAAAAAATTTCATTATTTACATGCCCTACTCATGTATGCAACTCAGAGCTTCTGAGTTTTGACAGATATTTGGTTCTGATGAAGGGGGATAAGGCATTCATTGCCACTGAAATTCAGATTTAGAATTAATTTCTGTACAGCTTAGATTGACAACTACAGGATCTTAGCCTTTCTTTAAGGTCAATGTAGGTCAAATGCTAACGAAAGAAACGCCTAAACCTTTAACTTCTCTTGTGGCCTGACTGCAAGAAGACACAGAGGTTTCACAGTGGGAGCTGAGACAAAGACTAGCTTTCTATATATTTTTTTCCCATGTAGGGATCAACATTCTTCAGTTCTTAAGAATTTTCTCTAAATGGAACAACTCTTCTACCTGGCCATTTCAGCAGGTCATTGTTTCTATTTACAGTGCCAACTGTGATCAATGAAGCATCAGAAATGTTTTGTGTCCTTACAAAACAAGACATTTTTTTCATATTTTCTGCTTCTGTTCTCTGCTTTTTTCACAATAGGCTTTTATTTTGGGGTCTTACAGTGCCAGCAGGAATGTGTAAAAAGAAAAGGCTTGTTCTGGCTGTGTATTAATGCTTGGCTCAAAGAGGATCTCTCCTCAGAGGGATTGTGTGTGTAATTTTTTTAATTATTTTTTTTGTCAAGCTTCTCCTCTGAAAACTGTCATGGTCTGGCAGTTCTGCCTTGCCTAGAGCCAAGGTGAAACTGAACTGTGTGCCAGCTACCTACTACCAAAGCAGATAAGCAACAAGCAAGTCAGCATTTTCCAGGTGTTGTTTTTCAAGGAATTATTCCCTCAGAGAGCCCTGGAATGCCCGTCCATCCTGTGTTTGCTGACCTGTGCCTGGGGACAGTTGCCAGAAGCGATTCATCTCTAAAATGGATTAGCTTTCATGGCTTCCTCATATCACTAGTGCAAGACAGATTCAATGAGAAACGCTGTGAAAGATCAAACACATAACAGAAGCTTCGAAATGGAGCATTTACCCTTTGTTTTACCCTTTCTATGAAATGGGGCTGAGTTGGCTTTAGGATTCAGAGTACTTTCCAGCTCCCTCCAAGGGCTCTGTTCTAAGTGTGCAGGAAGGAAATGCAGGGTCAGGTATGCTGGGTGTAACCTCATCAAGGGAATCAAAATACAGCCAGACAGTGAAGTCCTAAAAAGTGCTAAAAAGCCTAAGTGAAACCAGATAAGCACAAGAAAAAGACAAATGCTGGTATGTCTCATCCACTCTAGTATGCAAAGGTATGTATTTTTTTAAAAAAACAGAATATCAGACCAGATCTTCAGTAGATGTGTTTCAGGATACTTATATTAGAGATGGCTTGTACCTGCTAAGATCTGTTTGTGTGTTTTGCTGTACCAGCAAAGCCACTGCTGTTCTCTGCCCAGTCCAAGGACATCAGCTCATTTCCTAGGTGATTTCCATTAGTGCCTCAGTTCAGCTCCACAGTGCACTTCTTCGGTGTATCTCCTTATCATCACCACACAGACACAGATTCAGATTACAGATGGGGCTCCTAACACACAAACTGCAGTGCTTTAAGAAATCATTACACCAGAATAATATGTCAGGACTTAATTTCTCCTAATTGCTATCAGACATCCAACCCACAGCACCAGAGCTAGCCTGAAGCAGGTGTACAGTGAAGATGCCAAGTGCTAAGCATCACTTTGCCTTCATACTGGGCTCACAGCTTGATAATGTAGACCCAGCCATTTTTTCTGAAACTAAAATTTCTTCAAAATCTTATTTCGGCAGCCTTCTCCTCTCCTCCATGGTGGTATCAAGCCCTCCACGCATGGTACATTAGTTTTGTACTTTATATCCTTGCCCTTCTGTAAATACCTGTCATCAAGAGTAGCCAAAATCATAACAAGATAAAAATAATAAAAAGATGCCTCTAAACTATGCAATAAAATAAGTAAACAGCAAGTGGGAAAGATCAGCAGCAATGCACTGGGGGAGGGGTGGGGGGGCGGGTTGGTGACAAAGCCAAGAGACACAGGGACCGAGCTTCCTGGTACTTGGAAGCTGCTAAGAGAGCAGTTTTATGCTCCAGCCCCAAAGCAAGTACTGTAAAATTCCATTTGAATTTTTTTTTATTTTTTTCTTAGCTGGAAGCTCAAACACTGCCACATGCTGATAGTGATAAATCCAAAGAGGCACAACCTTTGCAAAGCAATTTTTATCAACACTAAGAGGATGCTGCCTCAGCAGCCTGGAAAAGCAGAAAACGTTAAGCTTCCTCTAACACATATGGTAATTTTTGCTAAATTTTCGAACGAGTAGTGACTTTAGTGCTGTATTGGGGAGCTTTACAGATAGTTGTGTTCACTTCTAATTAATGCAAAATTAAAAAGGTAAAAAAACTCATAAATATTGATAAAATTGTTCATGCCCTTGGGCAGGGTGTTGCACTTCTAACAGGCCTTTCACATGAGTTTTGTGCAGTGAGGGCTCTGCCATGCAAAATCACTTTATCAGCAGAGGGAACAATATTAGAGAGGTCAGCTTGCTGTAATGCAATGAAGCCAATAATGTTTTAAACTTCTTAGCTGTCCATTAAACACAGATCTCCATCATTAGGTGACAAAAAGGCAGTTTTTCTGACACAGTGATCAACTCCTGATGAAGCCAATGGAAACCATGGCTTCACTGGTCTCTCAAATGAGATCACTTTGTATCTGCATCTGGTGGTAGATTTGGATTCCAGCCCAGAGGTCTGAACCTACTGTTCTGTGAACTGCTGCAACTATTTATACTTTGAAGAAAAGCATAGAAAATCAAGAAACTATTTGTATGATCTGATACATGCACACAAAAAATATTGAAAAAAAATCCAAACCAGCTGAGGTGTTGTCTGTAATGTGGTCAAATTCAATCTCAGGATTAGCTGGTGCTTTATAACTATACTTATGTCAACTGGAAAACAAATTAGCCTTCTGCTTCTATGTTTACCTCATAGGATTCAGGCAATATAAGTAGGGGCCTAACCCTGTGTGTGGTTGAGATCCAGAGGTTCCTCTGTTCCTTTGTGATTTTTCATCTCCCAAGAGCACCCTTATTTATACCTACAGAGCAGTTCCTATGGAGGATGTGATGCTGCAGGTATTGTTGGGACTGCCTCCCCTTTTACCCATCACCCTTCGACTTGAAACACTTTCCAGGTTGTTGAATATTTACCTTGATACTCCCTTATACCAGAACTTATCAATTGTCCCGCATCCTTCACAAGACCCTCATCCCCAGGATAAGGGTGCAATTTCCTGGCCTCACTGCTCAAATATCAACTTTTACCCATGTTTGGGACCCAAGTTTTCTTGCTTTCTCCTCCACTCTTTGGTGTCCTTTTTACATCTCCCCATACTAGGAAGTGAAGTAGATCCTGCCTACCTTCAAACTTTTCCCACTTCCCAGGTCTTTAAACCAGGACATGATCTCATGCCCTCCATTTTGCACTTCTCTCTTATGATCCAATCTTGCGCAGACAGACTAAGACCTCAATCCTATAACCCCTCACATCTTTCCTGTTCCTGATGTCCATCCCAGCTTATGAGTTCCCTAACACTGCTGTCTGCAACCCGTCATGAATTCAAGTCCCCAGAAGGCAAAGCTGCTGCAGAGCAAGCACCAATTAGTTGCAACTTCGCTGTTCATTAAATATTATTGCTTTGGGGTTTTTTTTTGCAGATGGAGGCACTGAGGTCAAGGATAAATCATCTGTTAATTTCTAGAACACTTGGAATGTGTCTCACGGGTCAAATTCAATCCCTTCAAACAACTAATTGGGTTGCCTGGGTCATATGAAGGACACTTGAGAAAGAAGGTGACAGAGGATGAGTTGGACGATATAATTGTTCCAGGAAACCAGTCTCTACTGTTCTCTTTACCAGAACTTTCTTCTCTACATCCCTTTGTTATCTGAATAAAAATGCATTGCAAACTGGACCAGAATGCTGATCTCCCCCACAAGAGATCAGTGGTACTCTGTGCCAGTCCTTTGGTCTGGCCCCTAACATATGTTTACACATTTGCTGATACAATGAGCCAGAAAATCACAGTGCCTGCACCTTGAACACAAACATCTTGTTACTATTGGTTGAGGACATCAGCATGAAGGCTGATAATATATTTAGGAATATCTTGACTCAATATTTCTGTGTGTTTTCTTTCTGTATTTTTCTTTCTTTTAGTTTTCCTCCTCCTCCTTTAAGGTATTAGCAAGACTGTATATATGAAAATATTTGTAATATTTTTCTTGAATTTAAAGAGATGAGGAAAGTATGATTATGGTTACTACCTCAAGAGAGAAAATTGGTTTTGGAGGAGAAAACTTACAGGCAAAATTAAGAAATTCTCACTTGAAGGTAATGCTGATGCTTTGTAACACATGCCACAGCGTCACCATGGACACACTCATCTTGCGGGGATGCTGGAGATGTAAGCAGCTGACATTCCAGCACAGTCAGCTCTACGTGTCACTGTAGGTCAGAGAAAATAATGGCTAGCAAAAAACGTGGCATTCAACAGGAAGGAAAAGTGTCTTTTTTCAAGTGTGCCTCATAAAAGAAAGAAAACCTATGAGCACAATAAGTTTAGAAATTATCAAAGTAGTGAATAAGAAGGACAAATGTGCAAAGATCCCATTTCCCCAGCTGCAAACTGTTTTTTCTTTTTGCACCACGGGCAATGGTGTCTATGTTAGTCTGTTGTGCTCTTGACTCCCAACTAGAATTGTGTTCTACTTTTCTTGAGGTTTAGTTACTGACATGACTTAACACTCTATCTCTCACGCTGTACTTTGTGATAAAATATGATGAAGTTAAAATCACAGTTTATCAAATCCTGAAATACAGGAGATGACAAGTGCTGTGGGAGTAGAGCTTGGTGCAAACCACAGAGCAGTCGCTAGTAACGCATTCAAAACGGCCTTGGATCCACTGTCTTTAGGTAAGTCCAGATGAATCCCAGAAAATTCTTAGGAGGGACCTGGGTTTCTCTTCTGTGGTCTAGAGATTAAAAGCTAGGAAAGGTTTCACCAAGTCTAGTCAGCTTAAATCCCTCTACCCTCAATGCACACAGATATATCACGTGCACTAAGTGACCCAAGGGTTGTGATGTCCTTACTAATCAAAGGAACCTAGATTTTACAAAATATAAAAAATGCAGCTAAGAAAGCAAGTGAACAAATCAAAAGACCCTAAGGTTTTAGAAAACTTGTACTGAAGAACTGAAATGCAAACCGGATCTGGGAATTTGAAGATCTAGCAACAACAAACACAACAACAAAAGCTACTGAAGAAGCTTTAATTCTGGACCAATCTCCTGGGGAAGGGGGAAAAAAAAAAAAAAAAAAAAAAAAAAAAAAAAAAAAAAAAAAAAAAAAAAAAAAATTAATGTGCAGCCCAGGTAGGGCAACTGAGAAATCACATTTTCTTTGTATCTACAGACACAAACTTGGATGAATGCTTTAGTTCTGCAAACACTCAAGAAGTTTAAAAACATGGTGGCAGGCATGACCTGAACAAAAGAATAGCTCAGAAAGAGGCAGGGAACATCTAAGCCGAGTTTTATACTCTTCCTACTAGCCAAGATAGTTTCTCTCCCTTTCTCTCAAGGAACATCACCCTCAGCTTCAGATACCTGAAAGTGATTTTTGTCAAAGCCAGGTTCTTACACCCTTTTCAAAGGCAATGAATAAGAACTGGTGCTGCCAGTGCACACTTTTTAAAGCTTAAGCTAAAGCTGTGTTTGAATTGAAGTCCTCTCCAATCACAACCATTTTGTGAGTGTGGGATACATTAACTGACTCTGAAGGCACATGCAAATGACAGGTGAGAGTACAAATACTTAAATTCTAGGTGTCCTAGGGTAGTTGAATCCCTTGAAAAAGACTTATTTGAGGAATAGGCATTATAATTCCCATTATCAGTACAAATACTAGGTTGCTTTAGGTATCAGCAGATATGTATATACTTGCATATTCAAATCCCACACGGCATTGTCTTCTTCAAGCATTCATGGTTTCAAAGGGTTAAAATACAGGACTGACAGGGCTCTGAGTCAATTCAAGCCATTAGATTTTTACCCCCACTGGCTGTATTTGGTGACCTTTCTGCATAGATGTTTTGTCTCAGCACTACACAAGAAGAATGTTTATGAGGACAGGGAACAGTGTTGCCAGTGAGGCGGTCCAACCCTGTGACCAGGGAGAGGAGAAACAAAGATCAGGCCATCCAAGGGATGCAGGGGAAAGGGAGAGTCATTCCACCACTGTCAGAAAGCAGGACCAGTGGACTGAGGTGGGGAGAACCTGGCAGTCCTAACTTTGCCCTGATCCCAGAGGTCCATCTGACAGGGCTGACAGTCCATGATGGCTCATTGTTTTCTGCTGTGGCTTTCTTATGCTTCCTTTTCATCTCTCATCCCTTGCAATACACTGTCATGCCAGCTGTCTCTATATGAACTCATTCTCATTTCCCTCCCCCCCCCCCCCCCCCCCCCCCCCCCCCCCCCCGTTTGAGAAGAAATTAAAGAAAGCAGAACCATCAACTTAATACAAAAGTGTAAAATTTCTCCTCTGGCTGGCAACACATCTGATAGAAGTTGTAATTTGTTATTTTAGTATTAAAAGGCTGCTGTCATCTCCTGCAATTTGTGAGCCTCATCTGAACAATGAACAGCTTGGACTCTCCTGAACTTACATTTGTTATTATTAAAAAGATTTTTGTAATGGCTGAAAGTAAATGCTGACAATGACTTGGGTTTGTGATTTTATTTATTTACTTGATTCTTATTTATGATGGCTTGGCCATGTAGTGCAGCTTCTCTCAGTACTGAAATAAAGAATCATTAGAATCAAGCAAGGAAGCCAAGTGAAATAAAGGTGATATGAATGCTTGCTTATTCATTTAAATTGATTTTTCTTTACTGGCTGAGAGCATCTCTCAAAAGGACAAAGCCAAAAAGAAAAGAGAAAAGTTGACTTTGGAAGCAGATTTCTTGCAAACTATTAAGAGCTACGTGATCTACAGCATCATTGTTTCCATCAATGGTAATGGCAATTTTTTGCCATGGATTTCAGCAGATAATAGCAACCATGAGAGATCAGACAAATAAAACAAATGTTAGCAGCCATAATTAGTGCTTGCTGACTCATAATTTCATCAAAGTGCAGAAATCAGTCATATGCTTAAAGCTCCTGGAATTCTATCATTATGAACAATTTATTTTCAATAAATTATACTCTGCATGACTGCAGGAAAAGTCTCGTAACTATGAATCCCAAACGGTGAAGGAATAAGCACACACATCTGTAATATGTTAATTTTGCACTGATCTCATGAGTTGGTTGTGCATTGTGTACTGAAATAATTAACAATCTCTTTTGGCACACCAGGGGCCAGATTTTTAGGTGATATATATTGATCAAATATCACTGATTGCAGAACAGCAGCTGCACAAGCCAAGCAGCTGAAATTGCAAAGTTAATTTAGAAAAGTTAAAAATATCTGTTGTCATTATGATTTGTGACAATAATGTATATTTTAACAGGATAGATATTCTTGTGATTCTCTTGTGGTTTTGCTCTTCATCAAATCTGTTTGTCAGGTTTCTAATTTTCTACAATTTAAACAAATATTCTCTTAATATATTTTTGCTGCCTTTATCTTGTACAGACAGGTTTGTTTTCATTGTTAAAGTATGTTGGTGCCTTTTTCCCTACTGAGAACTCAGTGCTCCTTGCAGTTCTCTTCCAACTCAGGGTATTCTAGGAACACGTATTATTAATTTTTGAAAAAATGGTCCAAAAACCTGCAAGCAATGAAGTTATCACCTCTCAGGAATCTGCAGTCTTTAGGTTAAGGGATCTGGGAAGTTTTTCCCGATCTACTCTGGTGTCAGATATTCTGCGCCTTGCCTGCCTGCTGTAACCTGTTCCTGCCACTTGCAAGAGAAGCAGAGAAATGTGTTATTCTGCCTCGAGCAGGTCAATTTGTGGTCCAGCTTCTCTTATTTAAGCAAATAATGGTCCCTAATTTATATTCACGTTCTATGTTGTAAATGCTGCTGCTTTAGACAGGGTCATGTCCTTGTGGACATGGTACCAACTTAAGCAAGACAGAGGAGCCTTCAGCGTTTGTCAAGTGTCTGTACAGGCAGGACCAGACCTGGGACCACATATGTGTCTGCTGGTGGGACTTAACCTGATCAACCAACCAGTTTTGACTAATTAATAAGGATTTGAGAAGGGAGAATGAAAACCTCTTCCTGACCTGAGCTGGTTCTTAATCCTTCACTTAAACCAAGCATTAAAATGGTCTCTTTTGGACATGAGGGAATGTCTCAGCTGACAGCTATATCCATGCCTTGGTTTATAAGTGGTTTTTAACTCTCACTAACCTGAATTCCTAAAATTGTGCAAAGACACATATTATTTCCTTTTGATAAGGCTTCTTTCTCCCACTTGATTTTACATTAAAAACGTCTCTATTTTTTATCCTTTTTTTTCTTTTTTTTTTGTGCCTTGTTTAAATTGTCATCCATTATTTTCTTCAGTTCTGTGTTTTTTCTTTCTCTGACTTCTCCCTCAGAGTGTGCATTAACCTTGTTGCATGCATTGTGGCACACTAGTGTGACACTAGAGCAAACAAGTGAAACATGGGTTCACTAGATAACAGCTTTTCCCTGCTTGCCACAGGTAATATGCTTTGTCTTAATTTTGGAAATTCCAGTTGGATGTTTCCTACATCAATTTACCATTACTCCTAACTGAGGCATAGTCTCTTACACAGAAGGAGTAGAAGTGTTATTACATTAGTGGTGAATCACAGATTATATTTGATCTTTCTTTTCCCATTTCACCTACAGTCCTTCCCTCAAGAAGTCCCTGTTGGGCTGGAATTTAGTATCCTCTTTTCACAAATGAAAACTACTAAATGATGTAGTCTCATCAGGTTTTATGTACTTCAGTTCTTGGCTACCCATGGACCCTGATATGGAAAGTGACTTTTCCTTTTAACAACCCTTGGTGCTAAAATGGGCTTTAGACTCCTGAAGAGCACAACATGAGCAGTAGCTTTCCCTACCTGTCAGATGCCTTCAGTCATGCTTGTCTCTTGTGTAGTGAGGCACAGATTGAGACACTGTGTTTGTCTTTATTCCCACTTGAAGAAAACTTTGAGTGCAGAAGTGATGGCAGAAAGGATATTTCTTGGCATACAAAGGCTTGTTAAAACTTTTTTATATTCAGATGCAAAGTACAAAGATTGCACTTTCAGAACGATGGTAAAATTTTGTTCAGTAGCTCTGGCTTCTGCCTGGTTTTCCTTAAAACACCACAGGAAAAACTGTTAAAACTTAATTTATTGTAATAGGCTTGTAAATTTAATGGGTTTATACATGTATGCACCCAGACATGTGGGTATCAGTCTCTTCTCCCAGGCAGCAAGTGACAGGATGAGGGAAAATGGCTTTGAGTTGTGCCAGGAGAGATTTAGATTGGATGTTGGGAATTCTTTTTTACTGAAATGGTTTTAAATCATTGGAACATCTGTCCAGGGAAGTGGTAGAGTCACCATGCCTGGAAGTATTCAAAAAAATGTGTGAACTTGGCACTGGGGGACACAGTTTGATAATGACCATGGTGGTGCTGTGTTGATGCTTGGACTTAATTACTTTAAATGTCTTTTCTAATCTTAACAATTCTATGATTCTATATTCTTAGCAATTCTATGATTTTGAGATTTTAAAAACTTTCTATAATGTCAGAACAGTAAATTGTGCCAAGATACTGAAAAAATGTTCGAGCTGGGGTAGTATGTAAAGTTATAGATTTTCAAATTACAACATGCAACAATACAGCACAGACACCCTATTATAATTTTAATACATTCTTCTGGAGTTTTCTTTATGTCCAGAGTGCAGAAATTACACCAGTTCTATTTTTTTTTCCTGCTTGTGCCAGATTATTCTCATTAACATCACTTAGAAATCTATAAAAATGAAAAGACTGCTGCTCCATAGACAGTCGTAGAGCTTGGGAAGTGACAAACAAAGCAGCATTTGCTGAAGAGCAGACTGTCAAGCAGAAGTGACAGACAAGGCCAATTACCATATGCAAATAAGCCAGCATTCATTATATAATTAAAAAAAAAGAAAAGAAAAAAAAAGCTATATTTGTCAGAAGTACTGCAACTCAGAACCGGTTCTCTGGCAGGATGAACCCTGTGGAGTTTTAGGTTTTATGAGCTTCTGCATCATGGTTTTTTTTTTAGAATGGTAAAATGTATTTTTACTCAACTCAATTTTTCGTATGGTTTCACATACTTTTCCCTGTTTCTCCACAAGAAAATGTTGAGTGCATTTAAAACAGATAGTTTATTGCCAGTTTGAATCCAGAATGGTCCAGCTATTCTGTTATTCTTTCCCAGAAAACTGCAGCTGCTTCAGGGAAGACACAGGAATCACTGCAGTGAAATAATTATTCTCACTTTTTTCCTACTGTTCTTGGGAGGAACCTTTCTCTGGATGAACTCCAAAGCAATATCCTAGCTGACTGAACTGTGGCCATGGCTTTGTTCCCTACCTTCAAAATATTGACCCAGGCATTGTCTATGATCATGGCATGTTTCTGGTGAGAACACCAGAAAACTTATTGAAATACGTTTGGAATTTGGGAGCATCTGCACTTTTACAGAGTGGTTGTTCTACACTACCCTTCCCTACAGTCAAATGAATCCAAGATAATTCATGGAAGAATAAGAATATGCAGTCCCCACAGGCTTGCTTAGCTGTGGAAGTTATTAGGGATTAAATGAGAAGAATTTGATGTTTGGTAGATATTTCACACTGTATCTGATATAGACTCTAATATTCTGCACTTCTGAGGGATATTGAGTTATCTCCACAGAAGCACTGGGTACTATTTCAAAATTACTTTCCACACACATCTGTATGGGGCTGGTGTTATATTCCTGCCATCTGCCTTGGGATGGCCTAGGAATAAGCCAGGTTGGAGAACTGTCTTCCAGAAGCCTTCTCTGAACAAACAACAAGTTTCCTTCCAGCTAAGGCTGTTATCTTAGGTTGCTCTTAGAGGGTAAGAACACCAGGACCCATTGAAAGAGAAAAAGCAGGGAGGGAAATGATTGGCCAAATGCAGCAGTGAGGTGGTACAAATGATTTTTGTGGCACTGCCTTTGGCTGAGAATGGCTGTGGAGGCCAGAAGCAATGTGGAAGAAGGGCAGTATTGGGAACAAAGACATTTTCCATGTCACCTATTCTGTACATGCAGCTTTAGGGGTGTGATCTGGAGACACACTGACAGTGGCAGCTCCTCCACAGGGGTGTGCAGGCCTTGGGCTTGTGATATGAACGGCCTCTTGGAGACCTTTCTGCTGTCCACTGCCTGTAAACAGCTTCAGTAGATGAGACTAATGTCGATCTTCAGAGAAGCTGGGGTTTTAGTGCTGCTTCTTTCAATACAGAATACCAACAGCTCTTAAGTTTCTTTTGCCAGTATGGCTAACATAATTAGCTAATTATCACGGTAATTGCCATTCACCACAGCAGTCAAGAGTAAGTCTCAGTTGTTCTAAACCCTGTGGAGTGGATTAAGATGATCACTGACCCAGAGAGTTCATGCACTTTAGAAAGTCAGTGAATGGTTTCCCCAGAGAGAATAAAGGCAGATTTCTGGGAATAAGATCCACTGCTTGGATTCCTGTGAGAAAAGTGTTAATATATTCACCTCCTGCTCATAATCTCCAGCATTTTTCCAAGCTTTTAGTCTCCAGAGCAGAATTATGAAAGTTATACATTCTCGTTTGCAAAGCTGCTGTCAGTGTTTTACTAGCAGTGTCCCAGTTGAGCATATTTCACTGTGTGCAATGGCTGTATTTAGGGAAAGCAACCATGCTGACAGTCTGCATGATGGAAGCCCTAATCTGTGCAGTGTCATGCACTGTGCATCACCATGAGGGAATCTCTAGTGACTCAGTATTAATGACAGTGAAGCAGTGGCACTGTTATTATTATTTATGACTTTTCCTGCTCCACAGATGTGTAAGGCACTTTAAAAAACCAAATAAAGGAGGTATCCCTGCTGATAACCATGCAGAGCAGCAAGGCGCAGTTGGCATCCTCGTGATTCGTGCTTCAGAGGGTTTAAAGAAAGAAGGCTGGGAAACAGTGGGGACAGCACCACCTTCAGAGATCTGGGTAAATGGAGAGTAGTCAGCATTGTAGACCCCTGAACAGACAGAAGTGTCAAAACCCCATGTAGATGTGGTTTAGTGGTGGACTTGGCAGTGCTGGGTTAACAGTTGGACTCAAAGACCTTAGAGGTATTTTCCAACCTTAAAGATTCTATGATTCTGTGAAAATTCTGCTTATTATTTCCGTTACATTGTGTTCTAGTGTCTCCTTCTCTCATCTCAGATTAGGGTTTCATGAACAAATGATATGAAGAATTAACTCTCAGGCCCAGTTTTCCCACTGACATAAACCTAAATTATTCCCCTAAAACACAGAACATAGGAAATCAAAAAATGTGTTCACTTCCTCTCTCATGCAGAGAATATTTCTATGTAGGCACTATTCTAACAGCTCAGTGTGAAATAAAATATTATTGTTATTAGTAAAAATCACCTCTTGACTTCTTGGTATTGCTCTCTTTTCCTCTCTTGTAACTCTGGTTTGTCTGAAGACCCTGATCTGCATCACAGGCAGTGACAAATGGATATGAAATATATGCAAGGGACATAAGTAATTTACCTCCTGCTAAACTTTGATCTTAAATATAATAATAATAAAAAAACAGTCTGCCTTCAAAACTGTTGATTTCTCCAGTAATGTAATTTTATTCACTTTCCTCTCTGTTTAATCACCTGTTTCTGGTGCCAGCTTCTGTGGTTTTCAGCTACTAATGTCTATTGAGGCTGGACTGTCATGTCCCAAATTAAAAATTACTATGAAACAGCAACTCAGGAGCTGCCTACCCTATTCATTTTTTCATGTCCTTCATGATCCAAACCTGTTTTTTCCATATAACTAATGTACTTACCTTGGTCTGAAAAAATGTGCACCTTCAGTCACCACTAGCAAAAGGTGCCCCAAGTTACTTGGGCAGGGGTACACATAGCCAAAGTGAAAGAAACCTGATGAGATCAAGAAGACCATTTTCAGTATCGATAGTGTTTTAGCATATCTCATGTGAGATTTCTAACCATGAACCCATCTGTGGCATCAGAAAGGTCTTTGGATGGGAGAAAGACAAAACCTCAAAATGAGATTTTCAAGTCCTAAACTTATTTCTTCATTTGGTTCAACAGGGAGGAATGTTTGTTGGTGTTCATGGTACATTGTGAAATAGATAAATTTACTCAAACATTTCTTAACTGAATGCTCTGCTTAATCTTTAAAAAAATCACTCGGAATTCACTTGTCTCTACTCAGGTTCCAAGAACACCTTGATTTCTCCACATTACTGTAAATTTTACAAAGCTAACACCTCTCTCTATTACGATTTTAGCTCCTTATCATACATATTGCTATGGTTCTGTCTTTGCTTCATTGCTTTTTATGTGATGTTATGGAACAGCTTGCAAAACATCTGGCAGTAAATAGCTTATATTTTGAGGCTATAATTTTGCATGAGGAACTTTTAGAATAAACTTTGGATAAAAGTCATTGCCAGAGTATAGTATTTTTCGCTATAGTAAGAAGATCAGAGAAACTTCCTCATGAAACCAAAATCTCGAAAACATTAGGGTTTGTTTTATTTTTTTTTACCTTGCTAGCACAAATGATGTTATAACAGAAAATATTGGTTCTAAATTTGCCATAGCTGTAACTTTGCAAAACTTTGTTCTGGTTTTGGAGGAAAGAAGAAAGCTCTTTTCAACAGCACACACCCACTGAAAGCATCACATCAAATGCTTCAAGGGAGTAAAGTTGTATTCAGTTTGGTGAAGGTATGTTGATCTATTGCTATGGCCTAACAACCTGTTCTTAAAAAATGTAACACTGTAATAAAACCGAACATAGTTAAATCATACTGTAGGTAGTGAAAACAATGTCACACATTCATAAAACCCATGGAAAAATGTGGTGGATAAGTATGCTCTGATGCCCTGCTGCAGAAAAACAGAAACACAGGAGGAAGCATGAGCATTTCTTTTATGACATTAATAAGGATAATTCTGTGGAGAAGCTATCAGAATTAAAATCATGGAATAAAAGGTTTGCACTTGTATAATATATTTATTTAATAAGTGAAACAGAACCCTTTACATAAATCTCTGAGAATTTATAGACTAACTTATGCTAAAACAAAGATAATTCAGGCACAACCAGCTCTCCAGTATTTTTAAACACAGAAGTGCTCCCTCTTCCAGTATATGACACAAGAGAACTTTTTTCTAATGTTTTTTAGTCTCACTGGTATGAAATTTCAATAGTTCTAGACCTTGTACCTCAAATGTGGGTACTATAACATTAAATTATGTGCCTTTCATCACAATTAACACATAACAACCTGGGCTGTTATATATGGTTTTTAAAAGCGAAGTAATCACAGAGGATAAAAGTCACTGGGCTCATGGCTTTGTGAGGATTCATGACAGCAATCATAGAAAAGGTTAATGAGCAGGACAGACATGGCACATCAAGCACAATAAGTCACCATCTAATCCAAAGTATAATGAAACAGTTCAAGTTTAAAATTAAGTACAGTTACAATATAAGAAAGGAAAATCTTTTGTTGAGTCTCTCCCTTTTACTTGTCTTTCAAAGTAACTGTAGGATATGCTAAATGCAGGATGAGACAGAAAATCTTTGTATAGAAAAGCAGAAAATAAGAAAAGAAAGAATCTTTTAAGCTCAGTGATATATATTTTTACTTTTTTTCTCTTCCCTTTTCTTTTGACCAGCCTTAGGCTGGTGCTTTGATCTGTATTTCAGTCACCAGGGTCCCTTATCAGAGAAAACACAAAAAAAGGACAGTGAAAGATACTGATAGAATGACAAATAGACACACCTTGAATCCCTACAGAGTGACTTTTCTACTCTTCAGAGTGTATTCTATCTGGAAACCATATCTGCAAGGGGAATGGACCAGAGCTTTGCCCTGAGGGCCTAAACCAATTCCTGCTGATTGCAAAAAAGCACTTTTTGATATGTAGGCTGTTTAGTCTAAGATTCCAGAGGATGAAACAACAGCTTACAATGTTCTGACCTTCCTTGGATGCTCCTTTTTGTGCTCCCCTCCATACCTGCATTGAGGGCATCTTCTCTGTCCCTCCATATGCCTGTTTTCATGTGTGTGTACAGCTCTCTGCCTTCTAGGAGCAACTTTTATGTGCACAGTTTAAGATATATAGATCAAAACTACATCTTGCCCAATAGTCTGTCTCTCACATATCAGGGACAGATGTTTAGGGTAAAAGAAGAGCCAGAAAGCCTTTCACTGCTCATGTTTTACAGGGCAGAAACAGAGGTGGTAGCTCTAGTAAGTCGCCCTCAGTATATTCTCCTTTCGGACATATGAGGCACATTTACCACAACAGTAATTTTTAGCATCAGTAATTTTCACATATGTGTAAGGAATTACTCCAGTTTGCCTGCTTTGAACTGTGTGGCAAGAATATTCTCATGACTTTAAGCTCGTGTATCACAAGTTTATCCCTCTTCAAGTCCTCCCTGTGGCCCCTGCCCTGCACCAGCTCTTCTCCAGGAGTCCTGGTGCACCTCATTGTTTCTTGCACAGATGGCACCCACACCTCTAATCAGTCATCCTGCCCTTTTCTGTGCCTTTCCCAATTCTGGCTGAAACAGAAAGACCAGAAATGCACAAAGCATTGAAGCTGCAAGCATATCACAGATTTCTACACCTGCATAATAACATTACCTTTTTGTTCTCTATTCATTTCCTGATATTTCCTAAAGTTTGATTTGCTTTTTGACTTCTACTGAATATTGAGTTGATGTTTTTACAGAACTAGCTATGATATTCCTAATATCTCTCTCTTGAATGATAGTAGTCAGCCCAGAGCCTGTAATTTTGTAACTAAAACTCTATTGCTTTTACCTGTAGAAATTACTTTACATTTATCAATATTGAATTTAATTTTCCATTTTATCTCTCACCTACTTAGTCTTGTACACTCTTTTTGCAAATCCTTGCAGTCAGCTCTCAATTTTACTAAGCCAAGCAAGTTCATGTCATCAACAAAGTTTGTGTCCTCATTCTCTTCATCTTAGAGACTTGTGCGTCTTCCTTGTGTTTTCAAGCAGCTGATTTAGGGCCACAGTACCAAACAAAGCAATACAAACCAGTCTTCCTCAGCCTTGCTACTAGAATTATTTGTACTTTATGCTTCCAAAATTTTGCACAGCTGGCTATGGGCCATCATCTTCCCATCTATTTTTATCTACTTTTTCTCTTATTTTTTGTCATATTTGTCTTCCTTATAGAGCAACTGCATTATTCATCTCTTTGAACATGCATAGGATTTTTAGATGAAGTTTGGAATAGATCTGCTTCATAGAGAATCCAAAATGATGTTCAGCTTGAGGGCAGCTACTGAACTTGTGTAATGTCAAGTTAAGAAAGCAGAGGAATTGTGTTGTATGCTTAGCTGACACACTGGATAATGGGGATAAAGGCACATTAATTTTTTGTAGCCAGTAACACACACTGAGTGATATGACCAGCAGGTCATCAACCCTGCTAAGACCTAATGGTCTGGCACACTTTCACCTGAGTCAAGAGTTGGCAACTTCAGGGGAAAGTACAGAATGCAGCTCTTGCTCTTGCTTCAGGGCCCATAATAAAAATACCTTATTTTCTTTCACAAAAGACTTAATTTGGTCACAGTCATTCTCAAGTACAATTTCTTTGGAAATTTGATCTTGTTTCTTTTCCTCGATTTTCTTTATTTTTCCTCTGGAGATATTCCTCTAACCTAGAGGCTCAAAGAAATGACACAAATTGCTATCTAGTGAACACACATACGACCCCCCCCCCCAAGCAAATAGGCAGGCAGGAAATCTGAACAGATAGTTCAGTGATGCCACTGATAGGGTGATTTGGTGGCTAGAACACCACTGCTCATACAAGTTCATGGAGATGATTTTACAGTCCTTCATGGTTATCTCAGCTTTTGACTAAATCCAGCTGATTTGCATGTCCAACTCATGTGGTTAATTTACTGAGCTTTTCCCCTTTCAGACTGTCTATAAATATGCCATCATGTCCTCTAAACCTTATTTAAACTTCCTGAAGCACAGTAACAACAAACTTCCCACCACAGTCAGCAGCAGATTTCAATGAGCTGCTCATGAGTATGGACTCTGCGATGTGGCACGGACAAAAAACACTGGTGTGGAGGCTACTGCACCTCTAACCTCTTTTACAGTAAGAATAGAATCTTATTTTTTCTCCTTTTTCCCTATCTCCTAGTGAGGTCCTAATCCATGTGAAGTTTTAACTCTCACTCCATGGTTGCCAAGTTTCCCTAACAGTCTCTTCTAAGGGTCTTTACCAAAGGTCTTTTGAAAGCCTGAATAAATTTTATCCACCATTTCTCCCTTAGTCACTAGTTTGTTAATTCTGAGTGAGTGTTGGCAGCTTAGAGAGCTATTATTTGGCCTTGAGAAGCCTGGGGCTTTAGTCTTACAAGGTTGTATAAATTAAATTAATATATAACTCTATCTTTCATAATTTTCTTGACTAATTTTCCCTGCTGCTGAGGTATGTCCCATGTATCTATAAAACACAAATGCCTCTGGCATTTTATGAAAGATTAAGGCAGTCTTGGCTACAACCCAACTGGCTGTGGAAGCAGGGTTTTATTTCAGATTTTTAACAATAAACTGTGTATCTTTAAACAGCAATTCAGCTGCTTCATTATTTAGTCCCTCCCAGACAGCGAAAACACAGCAGTGATGATTAATTACTACGTAATGTGTTGTGTTCCAGTACCCTTTTTCCATTTTTGTTTTTTGTTCTCAGAGAACATCTCACCCTTGCTTCATGTTGATAATAGCACCTATTTAAGTTATTTTTGTAAACAAGACTTTAGGCTCAGTAGCAAAAGTCAATGTATTTTTTGCTTATCAGTTCTTGACATTGTGGAGAAGCATGTGTGAGACTGACACCATGTGAAAAGCAGAGGTAAGCAGAGGGGAACAAGGAAACAAATACTTCATGCTACTGGTGAGGGCAAATCATGCTCTTTGAGACTGGTCCAAATAGTGCCCTGGTAAACGAGCATAAATTGGATCTACTTCAAGTCTGATATACATTTGAAGAAAATCGGTGTAATTTCCCTGAGACAAAGGAGAAAGTCATTTACACCACTTGCAGCACTGGCTCATTTATTCCAATGAAGTTATTCTGCATTTATGTGGGTGTAACCCAGAACAGCATTTAGTTCACTGCTAAGGTAGTAACATCTCTGCTCCTAATCCTGTGATGGCTGGTAGCAAAAATAGTCTGTGGGACATTGGCATGAAGGAGAGGAGAGGAGAGGAGAGGAGAGGAGAGGAGAGGAGAGGAGAGGAGAGGAGAGGAGAGGAGAGGAGAGGAGAGGAGAGGAGAGGAGAGGAGAGGAGAGGAGAGGAGAGGAGAGGAGAGGAGAGGAGAGGAGAGGAGAGGAGAGGAGAGGAGAGATAAAGCTCTCCACATACAGAGAAAATAGTTTTTGTTATTTATTTCACCAATAGGTTTGGAAATTTACTTGAACCTCTCATTCCCATTGTGCCAGGCACCATAGCAACTTAACTGGTTAGAGACTGTTGAGGTAATAACTTGCTTGCTCTTTTGAACTCCCCTCTCTCCTGCCCCCCAGCTAAACTGTGTTTTGAGCAGCCAGACAGCCAGCTGGGGCTCCTGGGCTGGGCTGGCTGGGAAGCAGCCTACTCCAGCCTAATTCCTTGTACCCACTTCAGTGTTTCTATAATTTCTTTGTGCCAAACACAGCAGAATGCAGCACAAAGATAAAGAGAAAGACAATACCCTGCTCAAAGAGCTTCCAGCAGAAGCAGGCACCTTCCAAAGAGGGAAATGGAGAGGCAGTCTGCCCGAGCTCTCACTAGAACAGAAAACTAGAAATAGAAAGTCAACCAGCATTTCTTAAGACCCATATGCCTTTACAATGCACTTTTTTTTAGACAAAACACGTCAGGTAACAATACCTTTCTTAGTTGGGTGCTGGAATTTTTGAGTACTGCTGCCCAGGATTAATTGCAGCCTTTGGAAATGCTTTGTGTTATCTCTCTGTTAAAACAGATGATGATTTGTTTCTGCTTTGCAAGTTTGAGTTGCTTTATTGGAAATTTTATGAGGGTAAAAGAGGTTTATGGGGGTAAAGAGGAAGAATTATCGCTGCATGTTAAAGGAAGAGTTATTACCACTACTCCTAATAGCAGTGGGAAGGATTATCACTAGCAAAAGCTCAAGAGGATTATTTGGGATTCAGCAATGTACAGTAAACAATCTTTATCTCTTGCAGAATGTCAGTGCATATTTTACAATCTAGTTGGCGTTGGTGATCCATGAAAAAAAATCTGCTGCAATTTAAGTTTAATCATTCTGAATCTTAGAATTAAATTAATATTCAGTTGTCACAAAACCAGTGGGGGAAAAGAAAAAAAGCTGCTTAAGAAAGGAACAGGGAAAAGCACTGTAATTTCATTTCAGTCTAATTCCAATTTAAAATCTTTGTATCAGCATCCCCTTGACAAGTTTTCAGTAGACTCATAAGACTCAGCAGAGCAGTATGAGCATGAAGATAACAGACAGGAGATCACCAAGCAAACTAGTTTCAAAACTTCTGTTTTGTGTTTAAAAAATACTTTTTAAAAGTATGCAATATATTCCTGCCTTTCCTATATCACGGTCATAAATATCAACTGATTAAATGTTGTTCTCATTAAACAGTTCTTTAAACACACTTACAGGCAAACACACAAGCTCACCATGTCTGCTGAGATTAAACTCAGCACAGCCAGGATTAAAAAAAACAGGTAATGAAGACACTGTAAATGAAATTTATGTGAGGATTTCTTCTGGTAAGAAAAAATAAAGTAACCAGAATGAAGTTACATGTGACAAAAACATTTCATATTCTGCTGGAAATTACTTGGATAATGTGAAGATAGGCAGAATATAATATAGTGAAAAGATGTAAAAGACAGTGTAAAGAAAATGAGCATGTCTAGGATGTGATGGAATTACATGAACTAATATTATTTTTGCCCTTGGAAATTTATATTCACATTTATAGTTATAAATATAAAATCAGATTTATAAATCAAAAGTACCCTGAGATGAATTCTGCACCAACTCTTGTCTTGCTATTCACTTCTCAATAGGAGGTTTCAAATCAGCCTCTGATGGAACTTAGGAATTTGAGAGATGCCCTGTTTTATTCTACACCTTTTATGTATCTTTGTTCAGTAACTGTACAGAGTCATAGCATATGTACGTGTACTGTAACATATATATACTTATATATAAAAATATGTATACAACAACACACAAGATTCTCAATTCTCTGATCAAAGTGCCTCCTTTTGGAAAGAATTCTTGGTTATCAGAGAAAAATGACAAATTTTGAAAAATGTAGCAAAATTACATGCTAGTTATACATTCCTCCTTGTTTTCAAGGCAACACTTGTACTATGGGTTCGTTTTGAAGTCAGTTTTTTGCAATACAGTTATGTTAATGGAAATTAGGGCTGGAATTACAAAGATGGAAAACTGTAAATAATAAAGTTCAGGATGCTCTGGATCATTGAAAAGTGTAATTAACATTGTTTTGCAAAAATTATGAAAAGCTCATGCAAATTACATCTTATTTTAAATAAACTTACTATGCATATATACATACTAATTTTGAAAGATGAGTTTCTAATTTTTAGGAAATAAATAAGTTGGAAAATTAATGCTCTCGTATTGATGTATGTATTACTTTTAGGAATTTATTATGTTTATGAAATAGATTCTCCTGTTCAAGGTACAGATCAATCATGGACAAAGCCACCTTTCCCAAACACGGACAGCAATGTATCACAGGTCTCACCTGAAGGATTATCTCAGGGATATGCAGTGCAGGGAAATTAATCATAGTGCTTGTACAACCTCCAAAGTTGGCCAAGTTAACAAAACAAATTACCAAGTGATTACAAAAAAATTTTTATATGAGGGCAATCCTAGTAAACAGGGCTAGTCACTGACCTACTCTTGGAAACAGAAAGATCTAATTTTCCCCTCACACATTCCATCTGCAACAACCACAAAAAAGGTTATTTAAGATGAGAGGGGAATACACCAAACCAGTGGAAGGTAGTTCATGCTAACAGCATTGCATCCACACAAATATTCCAGTGTTTCCATAATAAAACGTTCTTCTTAAAAGACATCTATATCAATATGTACTGACAGTCCCCAACACAAGTACCCGAGACAATTTTTCAGCGGTAGTGCACTGGCATATTCTGCTTTCGTTTACAAGTGGCCCAGCATTACTTTCCTGAACCGTAGAAAACTTCCTTTACATAGAATGAATACTTTCAGTGACAAAACATCTTTATTTTCTCCTTTTGGTACCTGACTCAGGATGAGCAAAGCTCTTCCATCTTTCACACAGTGCATTTCCAGCTTTCAAAGCAGCTCTTTGGAAAAGATCCATTTCCTGCTGGGGTTTGGCGTGTGGCCCCAGCCACAGAGGAAGGTGAATTCTCAGTGAGGCACAGCAGGAAGCAGATCACTCACAGCCTAAGGTAGTGCCTGGCACAGACCATGTCAGCAAGCATGTTTCTCCTTTCTGCTGGGAGCTTTATTGAAGCATTTTGGTTTTAACAGCACATAATTTGCTACCACAGTTCCATCTCTTTGAAATTGTTCTCGTGGTTCTCCTGTGGCATCTTGACTGCAAGGAGTCCATCCTCCAACAGCTTCCAAGCCTCCACTGAGGTGACAATTACAGTCAACTTCCATCATATTGTTCTTTAAATCTTGTTTTACCATGTACCCTCTTTACTTTGACCTTCAAGCCAGTCAGGATCATGTGCCCTGGCTGAACCATGTGACAAGCTTTAATTTACTTAGTCTGGTATTTTCAAGGTAATGGGACAAACTCCTGTGTCAAGCAGGGTCTCTGTCAGCCTCAGCCTGCGGGCACTGCTAAGTCTGCTAAGTGGTGTGAAGATATGATGGTGATAATAATAGCACTGCTGAATCTCTGTTTAACTAAGGTGTTCTGCTACACTTCTGACCCCTGCACATTTATACACCTCGTCCTGGCTCCTGAAATGTTTTCAAAAGGGTTGTTTGTTGCTGCAGTGTCCTTGATGTGCACTTCTGGAGGCTGAGCCAGCGGGTGCTGCAGTGCTTGACAATCTTTAAATGCTTCAATGCTCTTGAATACCTGATACATTTTCTAGCCTTTCTTCATTTTTAAGCAGCTTTGAAAATAGCTGCTTTGACATACCCAACAGCAGTTCTCAGGCACTTAATGGCCACTGCTTCATATCAAGTTGGCAGCATCTGTTTGCCAAATGACAAACACAGCCTGGGTCAGGTAAGTTCTGGGTCTCCACATAACAAATCTGGAGATGAGCAGAGTTATTTTTTAATTCCTTTCATAAAGCTGCTGTTGTCGTGGCTATGGAAAGCAACAATGTTATTCCAGGGTACAACTTTGTCTTGTCGAGAATGGCAGAGGTGCTTTCACCTATTGTATGTCAAGATGTCTGAGATCCACTTACTGCTTGGCCGACATCTTTTCAAAGTGTCTTCCTAGAATAAAAAATTCTCTCTTATCTCTTTGATCACTACTTTGATCACTTCTTCCATCTCTTAAACAAAGTGACCCATGCTTTCTGATGTTCAGCTGGACTAACAAAACATTTTAATGATTGTCATTTTCTTTACACATCTCAGGATCACTGACTGCACTGTCACAGAGTATGTCTTCTTCACCTTGACTTCTATAGATGTCTATGCTCTTTATAGATATCTTTAACTTTTGCTGTGGTATCTAAGATTAGGAGGTTCATGGTGTAGTAGTGATCAGTAGATAGAGATGAAACACCATTTTGGAGCACTGTGAGGTGCTCTCGTTTTATTCACAACATATTTGTTGCCCATAAATTCTGTATTAGGTCTTCATCAAGAAATAGAGTTAGTGTTGATTGGTCAGGGCAAAGAGGGAATTCTAGGCAATATGGATAACAGACAAATGTAAACTAAACTGTGCTTTCCACTGTATTCCAAGTAATCATCACTATTTTCTCTCTCCTTTTTATTGCTTTTTAAGTGGAAACTGTGACTTTGTACTATTATTGCTTGTGAAGGCACTGGGACCAGAGACTCATTCTGTTGGATTCTGTGTGCACACAGTTTTTTTCTGATGTAAATGTTTATTTAATCTTTGGTGATGGAAGGCAATGCACCAGTGACAACTACAATATAGAACACAAATGCAGGTAAAACTGCAGAAGTTATATTATGCATATCACATAGAATGAAGCCACATCATATGAAATGCAGTCTTTTTCATGGCTGAAAGGGTGATTCATAAGCACTGCCTTGGTGATGCTTTGCTGATGCATATAGAATAAGCATTTATCTGTCTCCAGCTACAATATATACAAGCATTATAAAAATCATAGTCTTAGCCTTCTAACATTTAATTCAACAGTTGCCAATGCTAGCCTCATTAATTCCAAAACATTACTTAAAGAATGCATGTTAAATTCAGTTAAGTTTACTGGAATAATCTAAAAATATGGATATAGTCAATTATTTCAGCTCAGTTAATCAGAAATACCTTTTAAAGTCAGTAGCTTATTTTTTATAGAAATTTGCTTCCTATATATATTTTTATAACTTCACTTTCCATATTTGCACTTATGTTTTTTACCAGAACCATTCAATAGCTTTACTGTTTATAATATGAATTCTGTTTTCACTAAGCAATATTATATATTCAAAAGTCACTACAGAACATGTCAAACGATAGTGCATATAAAGGAAATACTAGTTGAATTTTCAGGAAGAAATATTTGCCATTTTAAAATATGATGCCATTGAAACCAAGGAATTATTTTTAAGGTTATATTAACTAAGAAATTGCAGTCTGGGAAGTGTTAAATAATGCTTCTTTAATATATTAGCTATATCACACATATCACCTTTTTAATGCAATATTCAATGTAATTGAAATCAGAACAGAATCACACTTTTGAAATGACATTTTGAAATTACAGTTTTCCATTATTTTTTAACTTGAAAATTTTAAAGAGAAAAGAAAGTTATGTGATATCTAATGTAGAGCTTTTTTTTTTTTTTTCATTATAGACTCAGTTTTAGACTAAAAAACAATTTCAAAGTTTTATCATACCCCAAGTGATAAAGCAGTGATATCAGTGAGTGATCATGTACAAATTTTTTCTACAAAGCAGTTGTGTAATTGTGTAGCAAAGGGGTTCCCAGTCAGTGCCCTTTAATGAATTAAGCCAACATTCAAAGGAAGGCACAGCCCATGGTGAAGTTAATAAACCTGGGTGGAAGCTTGTAGTGCAACCAAAGGCAACTCTACAGATTCAAGGGTGTTTCAGTGAGGCTGTGGAAGTACAGCTCTACCAGTCTCTGATGGTTTATGAGAGACAGAGGAATGAGATGCTAAGGATCAGGAGGGATGTGGGGCAGGAATAGCAGCTGTGGGTGGAGTGAAAGGGGTAGGAAAAAACCAAATCTGTTTCAGTTTAGACTGAGGGTCATGGCTCTCAAGAGTAAACCAATTTATAGTAAATGTCATATCTGCTGCATTGAGATATACATTTTTAATGAAAATACCAGGGATTGGTGGATGCTTATGAATTAATAACTATGCATGAAGACAATCAGTATTGCTGTAACAAACAGATAATTCCCAAAGTTCACCTTTCAAACATATTAATCTTCTAATTCATGGTGTCTGGTATCAATATCCTATACTGTTCTTAACTATGCAATCAACTATGTACTGTCTTAAAAACCACATGGTCAAAAGAGATTTTCATGCTAGTGCACCTTTAATTTAGGAAGAATGTTTTTCTCTGACAGTAATCCTTTTAGTCACAGATGTTTAGCTTGGTGAAATGAAATAGTTCCCAGTATGCTGGAACTCTGTGTATGATTAAAAGTAATCACTTTTTAATTAACTGGAATTTTCAATATCTTGAAAGTACTCTTTATGAATTTTATTCAAAAGAGGGCATGGTTTACTTTAGTTTTTAAAGTCTGGAGCTCAGAGAAAAAGCAATGGAAGAGACAATACAAATAAAACGAAGCTTACCACAAAAAGAATGATGCATAAAATCTGCTTAAATGCTGTGCAGGGTGTATGTCCAGACATGGACCTTAAGCAAGACCTTAATTGTGTATTAGTCTGATATAAACAGCTGTACAGCTGTTCATATGTTGCATTATCTGAACTGTTGTGTTGTTATTAATTATTGTGGTTAAAACTGTAATTGAGTGAATGTGTACAGCACTTTCAGCCTGCTTGGCAGTGCCACAGAGAGCTCCACGTGTGACATCTTCCCAGGTGGACTGGCTGCCCTCCCCTAGAAAGCATCACAGGTGCTGTGCTTCAGCAATGCACTGCAGAAGTTGGCAGGGCATCACGAGCCAGATAAAAACTTTCAAAACCTCATGAAGCACAGAACTGCATTTTTATAAATTTATTTTCCTGGATCAACGGGCAGACAAATAGAAAATCATTATAAACCAGAGCAGAAAACCCACTATTATTTCTTTTGAAAAGATCAAAGCTGAATGTTTTCCATCCAAAAATGCATTAAAATTTCTTTTAATAATAACCAAGGACTTAATTCTACCAAAATGAAAAATCTAGATTATATAAAGGACAAACCTTTCATTTCAGTAAATATGTATTATGAAGTAGAGCTTTAATATAATGTGTTAGAAATACTATATAAAAAGCAATATGATAAAATCATATTGAACATAATATTAAATGAAAACTAAAATTATAAATGCATTTTATCTCATTAAAAAGTGATATTTTAAATATATTTTAGGAAATGAAAGAAAAATTTTAACACTTTGTTTTGGAATTTTTGACACAAAACTTAATTAAACAGTGATCTATTAAATATTTTGTTTTCAATTGAATTTGTCTTCTGAATAATCATCTCTATGTAGCTCCCTTCTTTCAAACAAACATTATGCTGAACATGCATTAATTAAATTTAAATATATTCTTTTTTTTTTTTTTTCTCTAGTGGTTATTAATGCTATTCTGCTGGTGTCTGAGTGGCCATTTGGAATGCCACCCAACTGCCATTCCCTCTGAGGAGAATTCTCAATCTATTGTGAAATCAAATGGAACAGGAAAGTCTCCGTCTAATTCTTGATGCAGATAAGATGAGACAGATGTATTTAAAGGGCTGGAAATGTATCTGAGAGATGCATCTGAACAATGAAAACCAATTTACTTGATTCAGGCTCAGGCCAAACTTCTCTGATTGCACAGGTCCAGAAGGAAGATGCAATCCCTGCAGTCAGCTTTTTGGCTCAGGCTAAAAGAAAAGCACAGCTTGGGAAGCAAAGATTACACAGTCCTTTCAACGCCCCCAATTTGTCTGAGCTGAGTGTCAACCCTCTGGTCACCAGGTGGGTGTTTTGTCAGGCCATCCTCCTTGCCCTCAGGAATATGGGTAAAAGGAGGTAAATCATCCATTTTGCTACTTTTCTCAAGATTTGTGAAGTGCTTCTGCAAAACAGCATTGGCACTACCTGCACCTACACTGGGGTGGCACAGCTCAGGGGAGTTTGGGGTAGCAGATGTGTAACCATTAAGTGTGAAAATGTCTCTGAGAATTCTCCTTAGCAAACTAAATTGTCTCTCTGCCCCCCGTCTACATGGTGACATTCTCTGAGGGAAGGTGTTCCTCTGCACACAGAAAGGTGAAAGAAGAAACCATGGCGAAGAGGAAGGTCTTTCTGTCCTTCCCACAGACCGGCAGCAAACATGGATTTTTGTGTTGGCAGCGTGAGACTGCGTGATGGTCACCAAATGGGACTGCAACCACCAAGTATCCGGTGGCAGGAGCTGGGAAGGGGCGGCATTGGAACAAGTAAAAAGCAAAGGAGTTTCCTTCCTTAGGAAGAGAAACGAGCAATTGGCTTGATTTAAAAAGGCCCAGCTTCTAAGCTCTAATTAAAACTTCAAATGGAGGGGAAGGGATGGATGAAGGGAATGTGATTGCAGCACTTTCTTCTGCAAAAACTGCACAGTCCAGGGGTCCCATTCATCTCCAGGAGGACATTCCGCCCTCACAAAACCAGCCCAGCCTGGCACCAGCCTGCAGAGCCCTGGCTGCTTGTTTGAGCCAGGCACAAGTGCTCAAAGGACGTGTGAGCTGGATGAAAGGGACATTGGCAGAACTGACAGGAAGTAGCTGGCACTCATGGCTGTGCCAGCACAGGGCTTTCATGAACAGCAAAGCTGCTTCTTGTCTCTCCGATGCTTTCTAAGGCCTCATTCCCAAGATCACCACACACACTGTTCACTGCAGTTGAGGAGTGGGTTTTCTTCCAGAAAGGGGTCAAGGTTGGGCAGCTCCAAGACTGAAATCCATTTTCAAAATGTGTAAGAGATCTGTTTCATAGTAGCACTGTCATTAAGCCTGGCAGGCTGTGGCTCGGAGCGTGAACTAGGTTTGAACACACCTGTGCACAGCCTGGGTGAAGCAAAGATAGTTATTTACTGCTGGTGGATCTACAGAAAAAACAGTGCTCAGAAAGCACCAAGGCCAAGTGAGGCATAGGGTAGGCTGCCAGCCACGTACTTAGAGAAAACTAATGGAGAAAATACAGAAGCATACAGAAAATACGTGGGAAATGACAGCCACTGCTTTGGCATGTGAAGAGGGGGTGTTAAATTTGCAGAGGGTATACGTTAACACAGAGGAATCCCAAATGCCCGCTGGATATACATTTCCATTTTACCCATAAAAACCTCTTCCCATTTAGGCCTAAAGGCACAAGCTGGGGGTCACCTCCAGTCAGACTGTGTCCAAAACCCATCTCTATATGTAAGGATATTTTCCACTGTGTAATAGCAGTCTGACCTGTGCTACGTGAGCAGCAGGTGTGAGCCTGTCTCCACTTTGGGCAAAGCTGCTGCTTGCCAGTGATACAGGCAATTAAGGGTTTGGTTGGGAGTATGAGCTCAAGCCTGCAGCTCCCTGGAAGCACAGACATAGTCTGAATTTCCTTTCCTCAGGGATATTATGTCCTACCCTGCATAATTATATAGCTATTCTAGCTGCGTACATCTCCCCATTGCCACTGAGAGTATTTATACATCAATAGGATTCTATATTTTCAAATTAATGCATCCTTATGTACTGTCATAGCTTTGATAACACAGACTTTTCTCCATCAACATATTTTTCAAAAAGATTTTCTGCTACTAAAAGAAAAACTGCCTTGAAAATGTTTCTTTCTCCCTCAAAATATTTCAGTTTAAAATATTACCATTAATATTAATAATAATACTCTAAGAAGTATTCTTGCTTTTTCTAAAGTGGCAATTGAAAGCAGCACTGAAAGATTTTTATTTTCTTTCAGTGTTGTCTTGCTCAGATCATGTATCTGGCAGAAGAGAGTGCTTATGGGGAGAGTAGGGGGGAAAAGACCACAGCCACCAATATAGAGTATTTTAATACAGAATCCAAATGAGTGCTGCAGCCTTTGTTTGGGCAATAAAGGAACAACTGATGTAGTGATAACATACTGTAAAAAATACTCAATGTTTTGATACAATAATGCTCCCATTACTATAGGGATTTTCCTGCAGTTGTGTAATAATGTGTGTGTGTATATATATATATATAAAAATATATATATATATATATAAACCAAGCTTCATTCCAAATCTTCAGGCAATTTTTACAGCCATTAGCAAGGCAAACATCAAGTACAAGAAATTTCTTAAAAGAAAAATAAAAGTAAGGAAAAAAGAACTCCTTTTACAAGCTTAAACTACCCAGACAATGCATCTTCTATCTGCAGGAACAAAAACATACTTGAAAACAAGGCCTGTCCTGAATATCTAAATCTAGAATAATAGAAAATCTGGGCTTTGAGGGATCCTCTTATAGCCTGCACTGAAGCAGCACCAAAATATATGTAGCACCCTGCATCTTAAATGTACTTGAAAACCTTCAGTGAAACAGCTCCTCAAGCTTGTTCCAGTATTTCATACATATTGGGAGTGCTATGATATAACATTCATCTTAAATTGCCACATTTTTCATAAAACTTCTTAATCTATCCCAAAGACTGTGGAAAATTATGAACCATTGAGGGTTTTAGTACAAACTGTGCGTACAGCAAGACTGAGGGCTGTGTTTGTCCGTCTCGTCTTTTTCAGATTGAGACCAGCTCGTTCAGTTTAATCTTGTTATTCTTGTAAGGTTCCCTGTTTGTTTTAAACCCACACTAAAGCTGATATACAGTCTAGATAAAGCCTTGTGATGGTCAAACAGCATCAAATCATTAAGGAAAAAAATAAAAGAAAGGCTTGCTCTGTCAATCTCATCATACAAAACCAGCTGAGAGCTGGTTTGCCTTTCTATTGATCAGAGACTTTTATAGAGATCAGGGCAGTTCCTGCCCTCCATGGTAAGTTAGCACCACTGAGGACATAGATACTGATACCCTTATTTACACAATGTGAGAGCCTGCCCTGAAAATCTCTTCTGAGTTGTTTTAGATTTTTATTCTCTAGAAGAAAGAAAATTACAGATCTTGCAGTAATTAAGCTCTGCATACTGCATCTTCCAGCCAAATGCTTTCATTTTTAATAACAGTTTATTTTCTTCTTTATATATATATATATATATATATATATATATATATATATTTGCTGCTGCAGAGTGCAGCAGCTCAAGATTCAATGGTGCTAGAACAGGGGAGGCTTTGTAAACTGAATCAATAATGCTTAAAATTTAATTAAGCTGTTGCATCTGAAGAACTGACTCTGAAGAGTGTACGTGATCCATCATGATAGAGCCAGTGCTGTTTCAACTACAGCAATATAAAAGTGCTCATCTTTTCTTTGTAAGCCTTTGGCAACATGATATTTTTCTGCAAAGAGACAGAAGAAAAGAACAAAATCTAGCCAGGAACTCCCTGCAGTTTACTTTGAAATGTTCACCACACTTTGACCTTCATAGGTAAGCATCCCCTCAAGCCCTACAAAACATGCATGGATTTCTGATTCCTGAATGTTTGATTTTCCCAAGGTGTTTGGCTGTCGTTGCAGAGAATTATCACTGGAAAGGAGAGCAGGAAGAACATGAGTCAGGGTAATCCCAAGCACAAATACTGGGAGAATGGATTGAGAATGAGATTTGGGGATGTTTGTTGATGAGCTCAGCATGGCCTGGCAATGTCTGCTAGTGGCACAGAAAGCCAGCTCTATCCTGGGATGCACACAAGAAGAGTGGCCAGCAGGTCAAGAGAGGGGATTCTCACCCTGCTCTCTGTTCTTGTGTCCCTGCCTGGAGCGCTGTGTCCAGCTCTGGAACCCTCACCATAAGAAGGATGTAGGTCTTCTGGACTGAGTTCTAAGGAGGGATATAAAGATGCTCAGAAGGGCTTTAGACTGAAAGAGGATAGGTTTGGAATAGGTACTAGAAAGAAATTCTTTCCTATGAGGGTGGTGAAACACTGGAACAGGTTGTCCATACGTTGATGTCCATCCCTGGAAGTGTTCAAGGCCAGTTTGGATAAGGCTTTGAGCAAGTTGATCAAGTGTGTGGCATCCCTGCCCACGGTGGGGGGATTCAATCTTACAGGTCCCTTCCAACCCACACTACTCTGTTATTCTCTGAATTGTTTGGGGTATAATTTTTGTACCTCCCTTGTAAAGGGAAAACAAATATTGCAGCTCATAAACCCTAAGAAAAGGTAGCTTCTTGAGAAACTGCAAATGCCTCTAACACTTTGGGAGCGTGCTTGGAGCTGGGAAGGCACCAGAACTCCCCTGATACTTCACAAAACACTCATACTAGATCTTTGGGCTTTGCAAGCAGATCCATCAGCACCTTACACACCCATTATACTAGAAATTGTAAGGAGGCAAACCAAGCTTTTAAATAAATTTAATTTTATTTTAAAATATATGTCCTAAATCACCACACAGTTGAACATTTCACATGTCTTTTCATCCTGAACTTCTTTCATGGGTCTTATTCCAATTAAGTGTAAGAAAGAAAAAGAAAAAAAAGGAAAAGGAAAAAGAAGGATGTCATGATTTTGTACATAATGCATGAACAGAACTTTTATACAATTCTGAAATAATAAAATGGAAGTTTATTATGTTGTATAATGACTATAATATTATATGAATATATGAGAAATTTCATAGAGAGATATTTGAAAAGAACTCAGAACATGACTTTTTCACAGCTCTTTCAATGCTCTATTTTTATGTGTTCCAAAATTATTCTTTTTTAACATGTTCTGCATTTCTCCACATTGTGCTTATTTTGCCTCACCCTGTGTTAGCTCCACTGCATTTTATAAGAGCTGGAGGAGAAGAGACAGCTGATTATGGCAGAGTCAGCTGGTGATGTTGACAAGCTCCTTGATACGCTAAAAAGCCAAGGGAAAAAGGGCCATGCTGTAAACATCAAAGTTAATTCTCATCAGAAGCCTGTGGGAATATGCAGGTCACATCACAAAATTTTTATACAAAATATCCTACATCAGTAACATCTCCTCCACCTGGGCACAATTCCTGCTTCTTACACGGAATGGCGACAAAGATCCCTCCTACCAACTCCCAGTCACTCCCTGACGCAGGAATGCTGCCCTGAAAAGTTTACAAAAGGACCATAATAAACACTTCTTCCTTAAGCTTCTACAAAAATCAAGAAAATATCAGAAGTTTTTACTGAAGGCCACAGAAATATAGCCATATTTGCAGAAGTTGACATGGCACCTTAAAAGCTGGATAGGAGCCTTACCAAGCTGCTTTACTAGGAAATTACTGACTGGATTCAAGCAAAGCCGGTATTTTTCAATTTATAGACACATAAATTCTATAAAACAGAGCTGTGTTCCAAGAGTATTTTTACTTCAGGTCTGTTGTTCCAATATTATTTATTTTTTAAGTAGTCATTCAAGATTTTCTTGGTCATATTTTCAAGATTTGAACATTTTTCCAGTCTACAGAGCATAAAGACTATCATTGCTTCAAAAGTTGGTCATAAACTCATATTTTTTAAAAATACAGGCTACAATGCTGCAATAAGGGATACTATTTCAAACATTTTTGAAGTGTTTTACCATTGAATTTTAGCAAGGTAAAAGTTCTACATAAGCAGTTAGAAATGAAAAGTAGTTATCTTGTTAGTTTTTGTAAGGTGCTCTGGGAAGGACTATCTTTTAGAGAATATGGGATTTTTAGTGCAGAGGGAAAAATCTCAAAAAATTCCCCTACTAATACTTCTGAGATAATTTGTTTTCTGAAGTATATTTGTTAAAGATACTGCAGAATGGGTTGGAACAGGGAACTAATTGGACTGGGGTTTGGTCTATGCTTTATCTATTTCACTTTCCAGCAGTTTCTCTGCATTAAAAGACCCTAATCAGACATTACCTGCATTCCTAACACCCTGCAAAAGAAGACGAATGTGCTTACCTAGGAATAAAACATAAGGACTATAGGATAGGAAGAAATAGGGTCGTAACTGTGGCTCTTAACACCTGTTGGCTCCCCAGTAGCCATCACTATATTGACGTGGGTTTCTTTTGTGAAAGCAACAGCATCAGAAAATTAGTAGTTATTTGGGGCATAAAGTGCACTATTGTTTCCAGTTTTTGTACCTTTTGGAAAATCTAATTCAGGGGCTAAATTTACAATGCTTTATCCTACCCAACCTCCACACATTTAAACAGTTGCCAGTGTTTTCTGATCTGGCTTTTACAGGTTGCTTCACAAATCTGCATACTCAGCTTGAGTTATTTAGCTGTATTTACAAGCAATTTGAACAAGCATTTTGTTTCTTCTACTTCATAAAATAACCATCAAGCTTAGACATGCAGTCCTGATCATTTTTCCCCCCGAGGTTTTTTTTCAGACTTACTCCATGGTCTCCTTCCTGTCCCTAGTCTCTTATTTCCACTCTCCCTGTTGTTTCCAGCTGATACACTGTCCATTTCAGAAGCCATGAGCTGTAGGTTATTTCTACAGAGCAGCAACAGTTAGCCCTGGGCTTCCCAATCCTCTACAGTCAGTGACTCCAACACATTGCTTTGGCTCTCTCCTACTTGCTTTTCCCACCTCCCTTTCCAAAGACTTTCCCTCCAGCATCTGCCTTATTAAGCTGAGAGACAAAACCCACACTAATTGACTCAGGCTTCTGAGGAATGCAAAATCCTTGGCATGTCCTACAGTTAGTCAAAGGCAAGTGAGGGTGCTGGATACCAATTCTGTACGTCAGCAGAAACAGACAAAACCTTCAGAAATACTCAGTTCTTTAGAAGACTGTATGATAGATGGCAATTCAAAACAATTCTATTCTAGTATGTTATTAGGATATAGACACTGTGCAATTGCTCTGGGAAGATAAAGAGCTGTGAAACCTTGCACTTCTGCAGTCATATGCTCTTGAACCACATCATATTTGATAAATTCAATAAGAATTCTTAAGGAATTTGAGGCTTCAATCAGATCATCTAGAAGAAAAAAAAAACAATAACAAAAAACTTATAACTGAATACTTTTTTTTTAAATATAAACAATAATTTGTCTGATACTAGGCTTTCTTCTGATTAAAAATGGCCTTGAGAAACTGATCTGAATTCTGCTTCAGGTAACGGACAGTCTATGTTTCAAAATCACAAGATGGCCATTTTAGGGACATATCTTGGAAAGAAGGACATATGAGGAACAAAATAATTACATATAAATTTAATCTAGGGTGGTTTATGCTCATGACACAACAGATGAGGCAGCATGAAACTATATTGTTGGGGTAGAAAGCTTATTTAAATACATTTGAATAACTTATTTCCTGAAGTCTGGATAAAAATAGGACAGAGTGTGTGTGGGCTGTATTACTGAGATACGTTCCCATTCAAAACAGACATATTTCATCAATTTTTTCCTTTCAATAATCCAATTGTCAGTTTTATAGTCCATAAAAAAAATGTGCAGAAGGGATAGGAAATGACTTTCATACATATCCTGACTGCTGAGTTGCTCTGTTTCATTACACTGCCCTGCAGATGACTGACAGCTCTGTAATCAACTTCAGACTGGATTTAGTGATTCCACATCCCATTCTCTCATTAATTATTGACGGCATTTTTCTCTGTTGCACGCCGGGTCACTGTTTCCACTGTGCTTATATTTGCACCTCCTGAGCAGCAGAAGAGTTGCTGTTGAACTGAGAATCAGTCATCACACGCACACACACAAGAAAAGATGAAGAAAAGTAACATAAAAGAACCATAGAAGTGCTTGCAAGAGGCCTGGAGCAACTCCACTGCTACCTGTGAGGTCTTGTGTTCAGAAACAAACCAGCTGCTTACAAGAGAGGTTCTTGTTTTGCAAATGATTTTGGTTTTTATTCTAAACAGAGAATAATTTTTGGGTTTTGTTTTTGTTTCGGTTTTTTTTTACTGTTAGTGGTGCTATTCACCCATTTCTTGCTGTCTGCTTAATTGGAGAGTGCAGAAGAAAAAGAAATATTCCTGAGAACCCTACATGTACTGTTGTCTCGTGCCTGGTGATTAGGCACTTTGTGGAGGCATGACACAACCCCCGTGGTCCTAGAGTCCTGAGCAGTCGCCGCTGGTCAGTGTGAAAAGGAGTGAAGTGGGCTTCACATGCAGTCTGAGATTCCTCTATTAACGTCACATAACTCGAATACAGTGCAGAGGTGAAGACAGGGGACAAACCTGGACCATGGGTTTTGAGGGACAGAAGCAGGATGGAGTTTGGGGGTCAAGTGGCCAATAGGGAGAAGACCAAGGAGGGACACAAGGGAAAGTTTACAAACCATAAATCCATGGGAAGGCTAATGTGATGAGATTTATAGAAGCAGACCAATGGAGCCTCAAGGAATAGGGGATTCCGCAAGGGGAAGTCCAGACAGGGGCTGGCACCAGGAAGGATTGACAGGGAACATTCGGGAACAGGGGCAGGCATCAGAGAAGACAGACAACCCAGGCTAAACTACCACCCCAGGGGGGAAATGGAATAAACAATAGGGTATTAAAATACAAAATTACACACAGCAACAATGTAAAAATAGCATAAGAATAAAATTAATGCCCTCTAAATGCCATATATACTTAAGATTACAGTTTTTTCTGAAACATTCAGTGACTGCTAAAAATTGCCCGGGTCAGAGTTCTTTCTTGGAAGACTGGGATCAATTCAATATGCCTATAGAAATAGGTCAGGGACACATGATGTCATCCACTCTTCTCTGATGTAGCTGTGGCTTGGTGTTAACTAAAACCTGATGCCAAGGTAATACACAACCTTCTTTGCTAGGTTATAGGTGCCTAGCCAATGTATAGCTAACATAAACGGGTCATAGAACCCTAGGATTGTTTGGGTTGCAAGGAACATTGAAGATCATCTCTCTGCAACCCCCCTGCCTCAGGGATCCCTTTCACTAGACCAAGTTGTTCCAAGCCCCATTCAGCCCGTCCTTCGACACTGCTGGGAATGGGGCATTCACAACTCCTTTGGGCAACCTGTGCCCGTGCCTCACCACTCCCAGAGTAAAGAATTTCTCCTTTATAACTAAACCTAATCTATTTCAGTTTAAGCCATTCACACATTATTACACAGCCTTGTAAAATGACCCTCTCCAGCTCTCCTGTAGCCCCTTTAGGCACTGGAAGGTGCTCTAAGGTCTCCCTGAAATCTTCTGTTGTCCAGGCTGCACAACCCCAGCTCTCTCAGCCTGTCTCCATAGGAGAGGTGCTCCAGCCCTTTGATCATCTTCATGTCCCCTTGCTCCAACAGGGTTGAGCAAGTGCATCTCAAACTCCTTCTCCTACTTATGTTGGGGGCCCCAGAGCTGGATGCAGCAGCTGCCTTTTCTTAATTCACAATATCATACAATGGCATGTTTGGGCTGGATGATGCATGACAGGTAAACCATAAACAGAAAATTTCATATGTACTTCCAAATAGTTTTAAAAACAGTAGGCTAACTGACCTACTCACCCGTCTCCCAATTCCTACTTCTAATATCTCTGACTGTATCCTTCATAAGTATCCACCTGCCTGCATTATGTGATGATAATTTCATGGTGCACCAATATCCTGCCTACGAAACAGAAAAAACACTGATTTCTGACCTCATGAGTGTGTTACATGAGCAACTGTCCATGCTTGGGAGAAGACAGAAATTTCGTTTAAAAGATAACACCAAGGTTTCAAAATCAACCTGCTTCTAAAGGAGAATAAAGTTAAAAAAACACTGATGAAACAAAAATCAGGGGAAAATTTCTGTCCAAGTGTTGGAAAGTTTGATTTTTCGTTTTAAATAAAATAATTACTTTAGAAAATGAAACAGAAGAAAGAAATGAAACATAAATTTCCAACCTGGAAATCAGTCAGCTATTAAGGGTCCATCTCAAAAGTGGAGGTTGTTGATAAACACCTTCAGGGGCAGGACTTATTTCTAAACAACTCCACTGAACACACTGTAATGAACAATACTTGGCAATACTTGGAAAGATAGATTCATCTCTAGAGGATGAACTAACGGAACATTTTTTTTAATTGGATCGTTTTTCATGATGTATGAGAATGGCTGAATTGTGTATAAGCAAATACTGATGGCTTTGAAGAAACTGCAGAATTTTATCTATGATTAATAAGTTGAATCAGTTGAAAAACACTTGGAGCAGGCTTTTGAACATAATAAAATAGTGTTATTAGAAAGGTACTATGTAGTGGGACTAAATGTGTGAACATAAAATTTATTCATGAGTTCAGCTGAAGTAAGAAATAACATAATTTCCCTAACACTGGGAAGAAGAACAGGCTTTCTTAATGTCACAAACTGTGGAAAAGCAGCTGTATATGTGAAATAATTTCAATGCATCTTGTAGCACAAGCCGATACTGCTGCTAAAAGAAGGGATTGTTTTTACATGTAAGTAAGTTTTTAAGCACTTACAGTAGCAGACTCACAAACACAGGTCTCTGTAATACTTATTCTAGGTGACATTTTTAGCCATTAAATTTGTTTCTCTTGAAATATGTATGAAATATTTTCTCAACCTAGAAACAGAAATATTGAAGCTAATATCAAGAACAATTTTTTTAAAGTTTCTTCATATTCAGTAAAATGTCAATAAGCGTTCAAAAATGAGGTTAAGAGGGAATAAAATGCCCATTTTCTCTCCCTCTTAAAAAGAAACATTCCTCCGAGGATAATGTGGATTTTGTGTTTCTTCACCACTTGACTTACAATTAACTAAAAGATTAACTTAGATATAATTAGTGATGGTGCAGAATGAGCATAATAAATGAGAAAACTTTGCTAATCTTACTCTCTCTTACTGGTGTTCCAATGGTGTCATTAAAGAAAAAAAGCACCTAAAAACTTCTCACTTACATTTGTTGGATCTTAGGCTAATTAGCACATGGGATATCTTCATGTCAAAAACATATTCTGTTCTTTAAAATCTTTACTAATTACTTTTTAAATAGATTTTGTGTGCACTTAAAAAACAGAAGCCTGTAGACAAAGGAATGTGGATTCCAATTGAACAACCTCATGAAGGAAGTCACTACGATAAGGCTGATGTTTGCAGACTAGGTAAGATTTGGCTTTTAAAAACAGAAGATAAAGGATTTTCAGAAGAATGCCTAGTAGAAGACATTATATAGAAGACATTATTATAGTTGTGGGTTTTTTGCTCAGCAATAGTCAGAAATTTTCATTGAAGATTTCTGTGACAGCAAGCGGAATCCAGTAGTATCTGTGACATCACCTGTACTATTATCAACTCCAACATGAAAAACTCCTTCAACATAAGAGAAAAGAAACTATCATCCATATCATCATATCGCATCACATCACTGAAAAACCATAATCTTCCCCATCATAAAGATAATGACTCTGCCAGCCCTTTTACAAATATTGAGAAACTCATCAAAAGTAGTAATAAGATTTCTCCTAATTTCCTATTTAAATGTAATTAAGGTCAGATTATACATAATAGCTCCTATGCTAATATAATACTTTCAGTTTAAATAATCCTTTATTTTTTTCCTCAGAACTGAGCACATTTTTCAATGAATGCTCTCTAGGAAGGCTGGAATTAACCCAATTGTCTCAGAATCGCATCTGTCAAATTTAAGGATGCACCATGCTGGTGGCCCATAGACAACCAGTTTCCAGCTGATCCACTGATTACATTCCCCCTGTCTGTTATTTCCAGCTTATAAGCACGTAGCTGGAATCAGCTTTTTCTATAAGCCTAAATGCATAACCTTGCATTTCACTTTGTAACAGCTCATCTCTGTCCCACTGTTCAGCTTGCAATGTCATTTCAGCCTCCTTATACAGTATTCTAACAGCTGACTGGTGCCAAGGCTGAGTATTAAAATTTCACTAATAATATTGTTGTAAATATTATTTTTTATGGACAAATGCTGAAAATTGCATCATCAAACCTGACAGACTGATTTGCACCTCTTTGAGCATGTAGAATAGTAGAGGGTCTATGAGCAGGAACTTCACACAACTCCTGCCAAAAAAAAACCAGCCTCTCTCTCTTTGAAATGGGACATTTACGGAGACTAAGCTGAACTTTTGAGAATGCTGCTTTCCACACAGGTTTCCAATACACAGTTATGTGTGAAGCTTATATGCACATACCTGTGTCTCTTCTTTCTGGTAAGCTCACAGCAGCCTGCACGTACCTATTTCAGGGTGCCCAGGTTTTGATGCCCTATGGGTCTTTCAGTCCCATGTCTCATTTCTGCATTTCTAAATATAAACCAGAGAAAATTTTAAAGGGCTGAACATAATTCAGTATTTCTGTACTGGAATTAAAACTTGTTTTTTTCTATTCTGTTCTAATTCAATCCTCTTTTCCATAAGGCTGGCACACCTACAACTCTAGTTAGATGAGCGAGATGGAGAAGAGGGAGAACCATCATCCCTTTTCCTTATGAGAAGAGGTTAATTTCTACGAGTTGCCATCAGTAGAGTCACTCGGCTCAATAACATTCTACTTTTTCCTACATGTATGTTCAGAGCATTTAAGATAGTTGCCTACAGAGAGAGCTTGTGAATCTGTATCATCATCTGGAAATGAAAACTTTTAAGGTTTAACCTCATTTAAGTTCTGCATCTTCTTCAGGTAATATTAAGAATGCACAAAAGAAAATCAATATTGTCTTCATGTAACAACATACAGATGAATATTCTGGTTCTCCAGGTGACTAGGATGTGCGACTGGGAATTAATCAACAACGGTACTAGGAAAATGGCATCTTTTTATTTAAGGGAAATTTCTGCTTATAAGGATGAACTGCAGAAAATAAATGGCAATGAAACTGGTGTCTGGAAACTGGTATGGGTGCAAGAAAATTGGATAGATGAAACAAGAAGTGGAACAAAACTAGTTTGCATGACAGGCACAAATATCAATTCATCTGCCTGTGCAGGCAGCAGCATTTTCTTGGTCTCCCAGTGTGAAAAGCAATTTTTATCAGAAAACATCAAACTATTACCCAGATAATAATCAGTTAAGGTATTTGACACATCTGGGAAGCATCACGATTGTTATTTTGTGTATATGGCAACTTGGGTAGTGAGACTTGTAATGAACAAGGAAATTATGGGTTCTTTAAACTGCAGTCACTAGTCCAGTCTTTGGGTCACTTTTTCTCATACTGAAAGCTAAGATAAAGGATGGAGAATTTTCTCATTCAGAATGAGTCTGGAATTGTGACAAATCAGTGACAGAAGTCTATTCCATGGTCAGCTTTCTGTCTGATTCTGAAGGAGGATGGTAGGTGAGATGGTGGGTACCAACTAGAGGTGGTAGGTAGAATTATGCCTAGATTTTTCTTTACATCCTCTGGAGGAAAACAGACATTTACACACACAGTGTGCACAGCACACTTAATCTCATTCTAAATTGGGCTCCTAAATTGATCAGATGAATCATGCATTATTTTGCATATTTCCTTTTATGGACTATAAAAGGTAGCTGTGGTAATAAACTCAGATATAAGTATTGAAGTTGCTGCAGGCTAAAATTAGTGAGCTGAAACACACCCAGGAAGACATATGTGCTCTCAAAGACCTAGAAATGCCCTATTTAAAACAAAATAAAATCAGTGTTATTTCCACTCAGACTTTATAGTTATGGTATAAAAAAAGGGTACCCATATCCTTTCAGTATCCTTGAAGCATTTTAAAAATACATGCTGTGAACATGTTGATATATTCATCTTCAGTAGAATATTGAGTTCAGATTTCTTTTTCAAGTTTCAATGTTTTCCTCACCCTTACCACCCCTATGACTTTTCTAGTTATTTTCAAATACCATTGCTTCTGTCTTCAAATATATAAAACCCATGGAAACATAAATCTTGACAGGATCTCAAGAGTTCATGTATTAATCTGTCCCCTAGATATGAGATAAGATGGGTATATCTTAACCATTTCTGTCAGATGTTTTTCTGAAAACATTTTTTAAAAAATATACAGTGGGGTAGATTTTACAGCTTCCTTGGGTAATCTGTTCCAGTGTTTTACTTCCTGGTAATCTGAACATGTTTCATATTACGCTTCTGCCAATTAAACAAATTTGTTTTCCCCTTATCCCCTGTGGATGTAGAAAGCAATTAATCATCACCTTTTTAATAATAAAATTTAACATATTAAAGATAGCCAACATGTCTCTGTCTCTATCTTTCCTTCTGTAGTCAAATAAACTTTTTTCTCCTATTGTTCCTCCTTCAAACTTTCTGAGCTATGTCTATCTTTGATTACAGTGAAACTTAAAATTTTACAATGGAACAGTGGTAGATGAACTTCAGTCATTATTTTCCATATCTTACCTCTCACACGGTGTTAATGGAGCCCAGAATGAGGTTCACCAGTTTTGAATTATCATCTCTCTGTTGACTTTCTTTCTCCTCAGAATGTACTGTCATTCCCAGGTCTCACGTGGCACATTGCTGCCTTGTGAGCTACCCCTCATTTTGTAGATACACATATGATTTCTTCTTCAGGGTACAGTGCCTTTTACTTCTCATTATTGAATTTCATCTTGTTAGATTTCATCTTATTTCCCCAGTTTCTCAAGATCAATTTGAATTTTAATGTTGCCTTGTAGGTTGCTTGTGACCTCCCTCCTGGCCCTGCTTGAATTCATCAGTGCCTCACAGATTAGAAAGGAAACTGATAATATAACTGAGCTAATCAGTGTGTGAAATGGAAAGTTTAAAGCAATGCTAGAGAGAGAAAAACATGTCTGGAATTAGATGGGAATAAGCTCTTTGGTGGTAGCTGACAGCTAGGAGATATCTACTCTTACATGATGCTTCTCCTGATATTGCATATTTTGAGAATATTCAGTACCTGATTAAGAAAATGATGATTTACAAACAAAGCATAACTTTAAAGTCTCTAATTCCTTAATCTTATGCATGTGTGCTGAGAATTTGTGTCAGCCTTTTTTTGTGCCAAAATGATGGATCTGTCTCAACTGGGTGATTATCCTGTGATGGGAGGCCACTTGGGATGTAAAAATCACACCAAAATAATAATAATAATAATAATAATAATAATAATAATAATAATAATAATTTACACATTGTTTAGGACAAAGCTGGGCAGGTCAGAAAGTGATGAAGGCTGACTTTTTCAGCAGGACAACTGCTGCATCTGAGACACAGATAACATTGGTGGGAGGCACATATACAATATACCAATGTCTGCAGCCCAAGACCTGCACAACACACCTCCCATATTTTATCAAGGATTATACACAGACTGCAAGTTTTCCCATTTTAAGAAATGGAACCTGAACTGCAGTGCATCTAGGAACAAAGTTCCATACAAGTTTAACATAAAGTAATCAACTGAAGAGTGCATGTTGCCTGACTGAAGGAGATAACCAAAAAGAAAAAGGATATTAAAAGGGATAAAGAATGTATTAATTATATGTAAATCTGTAGATTACATATTTTAATTTGGAAATTGCCTTCTGTATTGGTAACAGTGGGCTGGGGATTCTGGAGCTTCTGAGAGCCTGTAGTCAGACAACAGGTATGAGATAGTAAACATCAACAGATAGGAGATGCAAACCACAGAAGGTGCATCCAAAAATTATTAAAAAAACCCTAAAAATCAACACATCTGTTTTGTATTCCTTTACCTAAGTCGTTAAAGGAAATACTGTAGTTCCTGATCAGGAACTACTTTATAGGTATGTAGGAAATATACAGATATACCTAAAATATCTTCATAGCCTAGCAATGAACCTAAGTCTGGTGTGAGGAGGTTTCTTACTCAGCTGACAATGACTCTATCTCATACTTTCTTACCAAATACTTAAGCAGCTCTTCTCTGCCTGTCAGAATTAAATCAAGAATGGTTCTTCAGTAACTTCTTTCATCTTCTAAAGAAAAGGCTGGTCTTAATAAATTTTAATGACATCTTTCTGTTCTATCATATTATTTTTCAAAAAATATATGTAATTTAGGTTCTTCATTGCCACACTGCATAGCTTTTTCTGGCAATTGTTTAAAACTTTTCAATATTTCCCTCTTAGTTGCCTGTAGCACACTCCACATATATGTTTTTCTCCTTTTATATTTATTCAGAAATACTATGTCATTTATGTTTTGCTATCACTTCTTCATGAATGAAGCAAAAATAAACTCTTTTAATATGTAGAAAAAATACATCTTAAATTTCCCTCAGATATTAATTCTTTTTGTTTAAACATTGCAGTTCAATGACTCACTCTAATGTGTCTCTTAAACAATTAAACACAAATTTTTTATGGCATCTCAAGACTTTAGATTTTTCCAATTTCCTCCTGTTATCTGGGTATTCCTGTATAGATATCTCAGCAGCTCATCAGGCAACTCTCATTTTCCTCCAGCAGTTTTCAGCTAGCTCCCATGCCTGTAGAATCCTCATCAAATGTTCTGAAACAATCATTACCAGGATGATTAATGGTTGTTCTTTTAGGTATTCTTCCCTTGTTTTGTCAGCTGGACATCCCATGCTCCTCACAGACCTTCCTCAATGGGCACTGGCAAGGAAATTCTGGGTCAGAAAGTTTCTCTGACTTCCATAAGAAAATCATCAATAAGGAACTCCAAAAGGCTCTTACCTGACAGTACAAGCCTATAAAATTGTATGAGTTTGGGAGAACAGACAGCAGCATCTCTTGTAATTCTGATGTCTTCACCTTTGTTCTCAGAATTTTGTAGCAACTTCTAATTGTCGTAGGGTCCCTAATAAAAGTGTGGATAAAGCTTTGATGTTTTCAAGGTCTGTGCAAGATCTCGAAGGTCATCAAATTCAGATGCTTGGGCATGTCACAGCAGATTCTATTTGCAATTAAAATAGTGAGAATAACAAGAAGATTAATTGCTTTCTGTGGAGGTATTACAGATTCATATCAATGTAATTGAGCTCATAATCTGGCCCGTTGACAGGTGAGTTCATTTATAAGGAGTGATTTCATTGTAATTGTTCTTGCCACAGTGCTTTAAAAAAAAATGTACTCCTTGATCTACTTTCACATTTCAAATACATTAAAAATATGCATAAAATAATATAATTCTTCCTAAAAGATGTGCCTAGTTAATTTCCCTTCATCTCAAATAAAAAGATTGCTTCTCTCTCCTTCGTCTTCCTGTCAATACGCAATTAATAGGTGGAAATAAAAGTATACTCACAGATGTCAGTGCTGATATTGGTAAGCATGGATGAGTCTCTAGCACATTGGTGAACCTGGGCAAACTGCTTGATTTCTGCAGCCAGGCTACATCTGATACTGGATGCAGCTAACTGCCACTGTCTTGTACCATGAAGCCATGCTGTGGAGGAAAAAGTTTAGTCATACAGTGCAAGGATTTCCAGCCTCTATGACCTTTCTGCCTGCTCTGTTCAATGTCAAAGGGCAGCATCTTGAGCTCTCCTTGGTATCCCAGTGGGAGCCTCCACAGCCACATATGGATCCAGTGTTACACTGGGAAATCCTTGGAATTTGCAGTTATTGTTCAGCTCTGGCAGCAAGAGAGGCAAACAAAAGAGTTAAAGCCAGTGTTAAACTTTACATCTATCAGCAATATCATAACTTTAGAGAAAACTGTAATCTTACAAAAGGACTGTATTAAAAATCAAAATTGCTGATCCGGAGTGGAGTCTTCTTTTATGAGGGGTTCTTGTCCCCATTCCCAGTCATTAGGGTTTTCACTGCTGTGAAGTGTGCATGGAGTAAGTCCAAGAGTCCTGGTATGGATTTGGTAGGTAAAATTACACCACCTTGAATTGAGACACCACTGAAGAAACCATCTCATTTTCAGATCAAGGTTGTAGCAAACCACTCAAATGTTGTTGTTGGTACAGAATAATAACAGACAATATCAAACACAAAAGAAGGTTGCTTCCAGATGCTGGAAAATATTTACTTTAATCACTGTCTTTTATGAAACCCCTTAAAAACTGATTGCTTTAATTGAAATTTGTGGAAACAACATACTTTTTTTTGTTTTGTTTTGTTTAGCACCCCTGTTGTGTCTAAAATAACCACAATTACACAACATATTGGTGAAAGAACAATTCTTTTGGTGAGTATTAGAGAACAGAGGGTAACAAATGCAGTTAAAACAAAACCAAATGTAAAAGCATTCTTTATTATGCAAATAGGTTTAAAAAAACCTAAAATTTATTTCTCCTATCCCCCCCAAAAGCACATTGCTAGCAATTTCACTTTATAGCAAAGTATATCAGAGATAAAGTCATTATGCAAAGAAGCAAATCTCCAACTATAAAGACTTTAGATGATAGTGGTACCAAGACTAAACTACTTGCATAAGCTTGAATCTTGGCCAGCAGATGAAAAATCCAACTCCAAGGTCACAAACCTTTCCAATGTGCCCAAGAGGAAAGAGGTAACTTTAAGTCTTTCATAAATGAAGTAGTAAATCTCTTTACAGCAGCAATTCTAAGGAGGATTTTTCTTCTGGATTTTTTGTACTTAGAAAGTTCATCCTTTGATTTCCTGTTTTCTCAATTTAGCAAAACATTCCTTTATTCACTGTATTGGGAAAATTTTCAAATATGGCTAAAAAAATGACGCACTTTCAATTTTATCCCAGCAAACTGACTTTATCCTGCATGTTCTAAATATCTGTTTAGATATTTTAAAATATCCAAGTTAGAATAATTTTATCAAGATTTAAATTTTAATACAGGATATGAGAAGATGGAACCCCTAGTCCCACAAATAACTGCAGGATACTGTAGGTATGGGCAGCATACTGCATTAATGTAATGTAAGGTGGTAAACTCCACATGATGAAATTTCTCATTTATGTCTGTCACTGCTCTACATGACCTTCATGCTATTGAAGGCTCCTAAACTTTACTGCAATTACAATATTTATATAATATTATTTGGAAAATATTTTGAAAAATATACTTCTTTCAAAAATCTTGGTTTGTACATCTGCATATTCTCTCACTCCCAGCTAGCTCCTAACTGAATGCTTGCATAAAAATTTAGGAGTACAGAAAAAGATTAGGAGCATAGATATTAATTGCATCTGATTTTTTATGTTATTGAGGTACTGTCTCAAACAGCAAACACATGGATTTTGTGATATTTGAAGTGAGTTGGATATTTCTTACAGCTGCTGCTCTAAAAGGCGTGGGCTTCCATAGGTCCCTATAACATTTTCAAAGACTGTGAAAATGTTTCAGAAACCATGACACCATGAGGAGGTTTTGCAGAAGATCCTTTAGCTGGATGGCTGATTTTGAACCCTTACTTTAAAAAGTCAAGAAGGTTAAAAGAACCACTCCATTTTCTCTAAACTAGATATATTTGGCCAGTTACATTTCTTAACAGGCTCCACTCATCGTACTAAGAGATCTTTATATGTAATGAGATCTTAAGCACTTAAACCACACTTGAACAACTACAGAGAGACACTTCAGTGTGTGACTTAATCTGAGTCTCACTCTAACTGTCAGATGCTGAGTTCAGTACGGTTTTTGATTCTTTTTCCCACTAGTCTCAAAAGCCAGCTATTAAAATTTGGACAATTTAAAAATACCATCTTTTGGGACCAAAACTAACTGCATGGCTCAGTTTTAAGCATGATGATCCCCTATGATTAAACATTGAGTTTATGATATGTTCATTACTAAAACGTTTTTAGGAACAGAATTGCTAGAAATGTAATAGAAATGGTGTTGTAGCTGTGACATTGTAGAACCAGGTTTTCTAGGGAGAGATAATATTCTGCTTTAGACCTAAATGTCTTTCATGGTTAGAAAAATAGAAGCCCTGGGATGATCTGCTTTAATGTGTTTCTAAATGAAAAGCATTGTGACAACAATGTGTAAGATAGTGTGGTTTGGGAGCTTTTGTTAATCTTGATTTTTTACGAAGTTCTGGCTAGAGAACAACTTGTGGTGCCTTCAAGCACCATTTTTTCAAGACATGCAACACAAATCTATAGATCTTGGTGGCTAAGAAAAATGTTTTGTTTTATTTTCAAACTGTGGTTTTATAGATTGCTTGAGGCAATTTAACAACACATACTTTAGGAACTTTAATTTCTGCCTAGGCTTCAATGACAGCATGTAAATACTGGTTTTGAACTTGCCTTTAGCTCATTATGCATTCTAATGCAAACTTGCAATGGAGAATGCTTTGTTTTTTTCTTAATTAGGTTTATAGAACTTCAGTCTGATTTAAAACTATCCTAAAATAAATGACATAGCACCCAAGTGATTTAAACCAGTCGTTTAGTTCACTGTATAAACACTGCACTTAGATGAGCTACCCACAGGAATTCCTGTCTAAGAAGGAGCAGCTCATGGAGCTGAAGAAATGGAAAAGCTGAGCTTGAAAGGCTTTAATGCATTCCTATTTATAATTACTATTTACATTATTATGGAGTCAGCTTTTGGAGTTTGTACAGTGTGATCCACTGCAGCCTGGGAAACTGCAAAGGCAGGATCTCACCCCAAGCCCATATGCCCAAAGCTTTATCCTTTCTCTGTAGCATGGCAAAAGAACTTCAGCCCTCTCCTCCCCAACCTTCTCCCTCACAGTAGAGGAGAAGGTTTTCACTTCCTTCGTCCTCTCTTTAGACAGAACTGTGCATATCCTCACCTACTGACATCTGCCCAGCAGCTAAATGAAGTGCCAGTTATTGAAATTTTCCATCACCTTCCTTCCCTCATGACAGCAGCCTGTCTTCCTCTTCTGCTTTTCTTGCTACCACCCTGTTCATGAATCTTCCTATTCTCTTGTATCAGAAGCAATACTTTCCTTTGTGCCCTTAAACACAAGGAAGGACGTACAACCACTTCAGTGAAACGCGGTCCTACAAGGGAAGCAGATGAGGAGGAAGGGAACAGGGGATACGACAGATGCCAGCCCAGTAGGAGCGACCACAGCAGCCACTGCTGATAACAAGGTCACTGCTCACCAGTAGAAGCTGTCATCTCCCATTCTGCTAAGATTAGTTCAGCTGGTCAGAGCAGGATGCTAACAACATCAAGATAGTGGGTTCAATCCATGTATGGGCCACTCCACTAAAAATTTGACTGGATGATCCTTGTGGTTGCTTCCAACTCAGAATCTTCTATGATTATCACACCAGCAAAAGCAGTAGTTGGCTGTTTCTGGATAGATGAAAAAGATATAGGAGATTAATTTCTGTGCTATTTGGACAGAAATTGCTGCAACATTCATTATCTTATGTTTCTGAAGGAAAAGGCTTTGGGCTCTCCAGAAACATTTTGTGGGCCAAGTCTACCCATGGAGTGGTATTTTGATTGCACTTTCTGTATTACTTGCCCTAGGGAGCTGTATGAGTTGCTTGTCCTCTTTTTCTGTCTTGATTAATATCCAAATAAAACATATCTGAATACACAGAGAGGGCTGAGTTCATGACAACCACTCCCTGGCTCCATGGTCAGGTACTTCAGAAGGGATGACACTGTAGGAAGGCTGACAAAAGCACAAGAATGAACTGGTGCTTGGTAAAGAAGTGGTCAGATACAGAATACCCAAGGGAAGGATTAATTTCTTTGATTTTCCCCTTAAGAAAACATTCGGTTAGCAGATGCTCTTTTCACACTTACATGGGTGTATGGCAAGCCTCAGGGTGTCAAACAATGGGATACATTCACAAAAGGAGTGTGTCATGCTCTTAGTCCTGTGTTCTACCAGATGTCCACTGAAGTCATTCTGCCTATTTAGCTATGTGTGTTTTATTGAATTTTTACTGACTGGAATTATGATGATGCTGGCTATTGTCTGTGGCAGAACTGGAAGAGAGATGTGTGCGTCCTGACTCTCAGCTGCAGCTGCCACAACCTCTTCCTTTTGTTAAGTGTTGAAATGATCCAGAACTGTTTGCTGTGATGAACACTGTCCACTTGACACCATGAATTATCATTATCCATAGAAGCAAGAGACTGTATTGATCAAACATGGCTTCTGTGCCTCAAGTTGTAAAATCTGATTTATCACCTCACCCTTGACATTAAAGTCCCTTGCCAGTCTGACATTTAATATCCCTTAAATGAAAGAGTGTTTAACCTGAAGAAGATGCATTGAACCACAAATTTATGAAAGAGACAAAACTGCAAATTGCAAGATATGTGCTTGCTGACTGATTTCTTACCAGTGTCTGGAGAAGTCAGTACTAAATGGTCTCCACATGTACATATTTCAGTCTCATTTTTTCTCTTTGAGAAAAAAAGCTACATATGAGATAACAGGGCTCATATAAGGGGCTGTTTAATTTCTTTTCCATATTACTTTTTTGAAGGAATCATTTTGGGGCAACCCAGCTTCTGGGTGAGAAGTCATGAGCATATTTTCTTATTTCAGTAATGGATGCTCTCAGGTTCCTAGTCTATCAATTATCACATCAGTTCTGGGACATCAAGCAGAAAAGACTTCCTGAGAAAGTTTGGTTAGATTCATTGGTGTTCATGCTAAGACTGTCCAGGATTTTGTGATAACATTTATTCTAGCGTTTTTTCTGGGGTTACTATATCTGAGAGGCCTTTCAAAATATCAGAAGGATTGATCTGGGAGGAGTGCAGTAGCCCAAACACTTTTGCTACAAAACATTCTCTACATTTGTGATTTCATCGGGATTATGCCCCAAACCAGAAGAGCCTCACTTTTAGAGAGAGAAAAGGTGAATTCTACTGAGGGCAAATGCCAATACAAGTTTTATATGCTTGCGTATTTCATGGCTCCTAAGATACATTTCTTTCTATTTTTGTGGGACAGACCTTTCTTTTCAGCTTGAACCAGCTTTGAACCAACCAAAATAAACTGCAAAGCAGAACAATTAATTTGAGATCCTCTCCCCAGGTGATAGTAAAATAATTTGGAGTTTGCTTAGCACTTTAGGCACATTCATTTCTTTGTCCCCAGGCAGGACAGCAGCCTTGTTACCCTCAAAGGGCAGCAAGGGTTTATTGCAGTGATTATATCCACCCCGTGCTCTTTCAGGGAGTATGGGTGTAGCCATCCCTTCCTAGCCTGTAATATGCAGTTTGTCTACTACAGCCAGATATCCTGTTAGAAGTACTGCAAGTGCTATTTGTTGTTGAGAGGGGTGTTTATTTTTCAGTAAAAGTCAAATTTTTATAGGTAAGTTTTCCCTGCCCTGAAGACAGGTTTCTTCCTTCCTATAGAAACTACTTATCAAGCACAGTCTGTTCTTCCAGTCCTTTTTTGAAATGGGTCAGAAGCCTTTGGGGTCTTTGGTGTTCCGTTTACCCCTATAGTCTATGCCCACTTCTTGGCCTCATTCCTATACCTGTGCTTACTGTTGTGCTTATCTCCAGGAACTAGAACAGGGATGTTTGTCTCAGAAAAGTGCTACCCTATCTCCATGTGGTCCTCTTCTCCAGCCACACCTTGTTCTTTCCTACAGCATGCTTTTACCAGCAATCCTTGGTTATTACCAACAACCCGCATTACAATTACCTGCAATCCTTGGCTGGCTCCACAGTCATCCAGACATCAGTGTTTGAGACATACACATTAGCCACTTATCTTTTGGGATTCTACATCCCTATATCTGAAACTCCTGCAAGAGCTCTGCTGGAACAGACAAGCCTCATTCCAAACCAGGGCTCCCCTGATGAGGACACAGTTTTGAGCTGGTCTGCTCTTATTTCCCATGGAAATGCAGGACAGCCTGCACAGAAGAGCCTGGCTTGGGAAGAGCAGAGAAGATTTTTAGCTTTTGAAGGCTATGTTAAAAGCAATCAGGTCCTCAAAGTGAAATGATTCAGTTATTCAGGTAGCGCTGTTCTCCCAGGTAACAAGCTGAACCAGCTCGTTACCTGGTGGGCAGCACCAATTCACACACAAAGACAAGGCATTTCTATTTTTTATTCTAGACTGCACAAAGTAGGGAGCCAGGTTACCCACAAAAAGCTGGCTCCCCAATCCTCAAAATTTAACACTATTTAAGCATTTTATCAAACAAAGGCATTAGCGTTCACTGTTTACAAATTACATAAGTTTTTCATTACTTAATACTCAAGCCTGTTTGCTAATTATACATCTTGCTAGTCCACATGTGCAGTTCTTCCTTCTACTTGAGTCTGGGACCTGGGTTAAATAGGTGGGCAAAGCATCCATGGTCACAGTCTCCCACTGCTGGAATTACCTTTCCCCCAGTTACTGTTCAGTTCTGCTGACTCCATGTGGCTATTGTCCAGACAACCCATTCATCTTGGGATTGTCTTCTTTTTTCCTTAAAACAAAAGATTAGCCAAGGTTACAATGTGCACAGTGCAATTACTTAATCCTAGATGTCCAGCTATAGCTACTGATTAACATCTAAAAAGAAATTGCAAAATTTGATTCCAATCTTGAGAGGCTCAAATCTTAAAGGGTTTGATACCAGTGTCACTGAGATGCAGAGAGTATAGGCCACTTGAAATCCTTTACAATTGTGTAACTCGTCTCTTTTCCCCTAAAGTAGTTAAAGACTATAAAAAGCTCAAGGAACTTTTTCACCAGTTTTGGTTATACAGTTTAATTAAGTACAAATTACTCCTGATTTCTATAGTTTCATTTTTAAAGCATACAAAGCAGTACCTATAAATACTTGACTATGGAGTATGTCATAGGCAATTCAGGCTGGCTAGAATGCACTCAGAATAGGTCACATATATTTTGTGCTGAGTGCTGTTTTTGATGCATTTTTGTCATCAAAATGGTGAGTACTCTCTCTGTGATCATTATCACAATTTAAGCAAAGCAGTCTCTAAGTTAATCTTTCTAAGATAATTCTTCAGATAAGAGAATATATAAAAATAAAGGGGGGAAGGGAAAAGATAAATAGCACAGCAAACCACAAATTGATGCAAAAGGTTTATTACATTTCTAAGGCTGCAGGTGCTCCAGGGACTGTCTCTCAGCCACATCCTCCTGGAGAAGGCTTGTGCTGAGGCGCCCTTTAGCAGTGGGGACACCAGGAACAGGTGGCAGCACTGGGGAGGACCCAGCTGGCTGTGTTGAGTAACCCCCACTATGACCCCAGCTGCTTCTTCACACACGGCAACACAACAGACTGCAGCTGCAGGTGCTTACCCTAAATACTCATTTCTCTTTTTTCTTCCTCCAGAAGACACAGTTCTTTGCTGCTTTCACATGGAAACTGAGCTTTCCCAGCTTCCCCAACTGCTCTAAAAAGCTCCTGGCTGTCACTAGCTCTGCTTCTTTCAGATGCTGCAGAACTGTGCCCCCCTCAATCAGGACATCCATGGCTCCTGACTTATCTCTTCTTAGAGCAGCCTTCTTCCTGACACCTGACATGATGGTACACCTGCCCTAACAAGACTTTTTAAATTACTTCAGTTTAAATTTCTTCAGTTAGGGACCCTTTAGTTGCCCAGAGTAAGACATAAATCTTCATTCAACATCTGAGTGATTCAACCTCAAACATGCTTCAGCAGCCTGGGTCTGCCAGAAATTTCTTTTGTTCAAACCCTTTCAGTTAGCAAAACCCCATCAAACAAATAAACAATGAACCCAAAACTCTTTCATGTTACTTAGTATGAATCAAAGCAATATATTATTATTATTATTGTTGTTATTATTATTATTATACATGTATTACTTAGATTAATAAAGAATAAAGCACAAACACAAAAAGGGGATTGAAAGCTGACAGAGCTCTTTAAGTGCCACAAACATCAACAACCTTAAATTGCTCAACTGAAGGGAAAACACATTAGATGGATGACTCCAGTCAAGCATTTACTTTCACAGAACTCTGACAGCCCTAGAAAACAAGGCATAGTCCCATAGGAGACAGGTCATCTTTAAAGCACACAAAGCACATAGTTTCTGCTAAAGGAAATGAGCCAAGGTGTACCTTCCTGGAAGGTCTAGAAAAGAGTAATTATAATGAGAAAAGATGAAAGGCAACTGCAGTATTTTATTCTGGAAGGAGGGATGGAATATGCGAGTGGCTATGGAACTATGAATGGGATGATGCATAGGAAATGCTGAGTGATTTTCTATTTCTGCATAGCTCATAAAATGAGACATCCATTAAAACAACAAGGTAGATTTGTGGAACGCATTTGATCCAGTATAGGTGAGGTGCCACTTTTAAGTTTTGCAGACTTTAGTGGTGGGTTTCTCTGAGGCACTTCATTTGCAATAATTTTAGACTCATAGATTATCCTGAGTTGGAAGGAACCTACAAGGATCATCAAATCCATCTCATAGTCCTGCACAGGATGGCCCCAAAATTAATTCCATAGGTGTGAGGCCATTGTCCAAATGCTCCCTGGAGTCTGTCAGGTTTGATGCCATGACTGTTTCCCTGGGAGTCCTCTTCCAATGTCCAAACACCCTCTGCACGAAGAACTTTTTCCTAATATCCAACCTAAACCTCCCCTGACACAACTTCATGCTGTGTTCTAAGGTCCTCTCACTGCCCACGAGAGAGACCAGTTTTTCCTTCAGTTTGTGATATTTTTCACTCTTGAGACAAATACTATGCTGGCGAATTCCTGACTAGGAAACCCTTTCATCTACTCTGCAAGAGGCAGAGAATAATACAAAAATTAAATATGGAAGACATATGAATGGAGAAAATCCTTGAGTAATTATTGCATCAGAATCAGGGAATTAACAGATAGCTAAAGGTAATGAAATAAACATGTGGATGTTTAAATATTAAGTCACAGAGGAATTTAAATACTTAGCAAAGGCTAGAAAAACACTCTTTTTGCTAGGAGGATCAAATCCTAGTTTGCTACTTTCATGGTAACTTCATTCCACCTATAGTTTTCAGCCCATTATTAACTACTACTATTTAAGAAGCAGAATACTTCAAATTACAGAGAGTGGAAATCTAAATGTTCTAAGCATGTTTATACTTTTCTCACAGGGAACAACAAACCCATGCATATCATTGTCCAAAACAGCAGAGTTCAAATGAGTTCTGGACAATCATACGGATAATGAGAACTAAATGACCTGAGATGGCCATAAGACAACGACTAATGAAAAATGTTATCAAGGAATTTTCCTCATGGGCCTTCTTTTATCTCTCCTTGAAATACATGAAAAGTGATACTAGCTGAGAAAAAATATTCACCTGGTCCAGTATGACAATTCCTAAGTTCCTAGTAGTCATAAAGATAACACTTTACGAGAGTTTTATTGATCCAAAGTGTGGCTTGTTTTTCAAGCCTTCCCTTGCTTTTATTGTCACAGACAATGTAACTTTTTTTTAATAAAATCCAAGTGAAAGATGAGAAATTCACACATCTGACGTGTTCTTCACACTCTTTCAACTTCATAGCTTTTTATTTTCTGAAGAATGTCAGTATGAGCATCTTTAGGTGGAAGATTTCAATGCATGTTCTGATTTCAGTCACTCAGCGAGAATACAAAAACTTCTATGTGACCACGACTATAATTAATAGAAGGACAACAGGATATTTAAACCTAGGGCTCCATTCTTCATATAGTCTTTCTTTTCTGTCAGCTCCAGAGCATTATTCTTTTCCTTCTCTTCCCTTATTTCTCTCAGTGCAATATACATTTATGCTCATTTTGAGTATTTAATTCTTATTCTCAATTACTGCGGTTTACCTTTACCTTTTGTAAACTTTGCTTTAATGACAGTAGTGGTAATCAACTACTCATTCTGCACATGGAGCTTCCAGAGCTATAGTGCAGCTTTTTCCACTCTATCCTTTCTATGCACTTCTGCTTGTAGACCCAGTTTCTACGAATTGGTTTTGTTAGTAATTTGTTTGGTCACTCAGGTTTGAACTCCTTTCATGAGCTCAAAAGTGTTCTACAGGGAATCATTAACTGTGCATCAAAGACGGCCACAGTTTCTTGCTTCCTTAAACCTTTGTTGCTTACTGGATGTAATTAAATTCCTTGAAAAATAGCAAAGTCAAAGAGAATTAGAAATAGTTCAAAACAGGCAAGTCTCTGATTTTACAGATGCAAACCACCATGGTGGTTTGCTCAGATAGGAGAAGGAAAGGAGGGACTGCAGTTCACACAGAGACAACTGATAAAATGAGCAAGGAACAAGAACAGTCTGAGTGCATCTATTAGTTGGCATATACTTGGCATCTCTTACTTTTTTAAACCAATACAAGGTTTTAGTTCTGGAAATGTTCATAGTTTATAATTTATCATTATCATCAAAAATTTTATATCATATACACATTAGAACAGCACAGCCTGAATTAAATTTCTGATATATGCCTGCCTCCCAGAAGAGAGTATTTCTGGTCCTTGATAGGTAGATTGGGAATCAACACAAGGTGATGCCAATATGAACTCAAAAGTCAGACCAAGGCCAGAAACTGCCATATGTTATAAACCTACATTATGCCACAGCCGGAAGAATTGTCAGAAATGTGATTGCTAAAAATTATTAATGAATAACTGCTGGGTTATACCCATTTCTGATGCAGATGCTGTTTGCACTGGAAGATAGCCAGGGACTTAAAACCAAATTCAGAGGGGAGTATAAATATGTCTTCTTTGATGTGTTACACCTGCCCAGCCCTTATAATGAAAAGATTCATTGCAATTTAAAGATTGATTCTTAGGAAAATGTAAATAAGCAGTAAAGGTCTTTTCCCTTAGCTTTCCAATCTCAATGATTTATTGCTAAAACCTCTTCCATTTTTCAGAGTGATTTAATTGTTCTTTTTTTGGATATAGACTTGGAAAGATATCTTTAAAAGAAACTTAAAACTTTGAAGAAACTTTCTCTTTCAAATAAAATAAGAAGTAGAAACTACATTGAATAAATAAAAGGAAGAAAATAAATATTTTAAATGGTGTTGCTCAACACAAGTGATGATTTCCTGGAGATGGGAAAACAGCTTTTGTCTTGCAGGCACAAATTTTGAGTTATCTTTTGACAGTGAGTGTTTCTGTTGTGGGCTGGTTTGTGACTGGAGGAATTCATGTCTGTGTGAGAAATGAGGGAAACATGATTGTCTTAAACATGCATACACTCAGGTCCTGAAGAATGTCCTTGAATCATGAGTCTGAAGGGTCTGCATGAAGGATGCAGTTTGTATATGATGTTTTGTGCTTGTCTTGATTAAACCTGAGATGTGACAGAAGGAATTGTCCGGTGGTTTTGGTATTGATCAATAAAGAACAGGAAACCACACATCACATCCCCAAGAAGAAAAAGAAGCTGGGAAAATCAGATTTAAGAATTACATTAGGTTCTGGACTTTCCTTAGCTGGTAGAGATTCCATTTTACTCTATAGTGGTTGTCATTCCGAGACTTCATTTGGCTCATATTAGCACAATCTCTGTAATGCAAAATAGTGTGGCTGGACATTCCCTGGTTTTGGTTGTTTGGGGTTTTTGTTTGTTTGTTTCATTGTACTGGGCATGCATCTGCAGCAATAACATTCTCCTATATCACTCTGTTCTCCTGGTGATCAATTTTTTCCTATTAATTGCAATAGTTTTATTAGCTAGTGCTTCTTCTCTCACTATCTCTATAAGCAGCCCATTCCTAACTGCCTCTAATGCTATTAATTTCATTTTTTGTCTTGATAGAAAAAATTGATATTGTAAACAATGCAAGCTGTTCCTAAAAACTTAAAATAATTACACTTGTGTCCATGGATAACAGTCCCATTTAACAAAATGCCTTGACTTTGGATGTCAGTAATTGAACAGTAAACTTCGAGAAGCATAGTGCAAGTAGTACTGGAAATTATATTTTATAAAGAATTACCTTAAAATTTTTAAATATCCTTTAAAAAAATTTGGCCTTTTTTGTGGTTATGATTTTTTTTAATATTAACTCACAAATAACTGGAAAAGAAACACATTTAATTAAATTCTATATGGCAATCCTTTGCTTGATGGCCTGTAAGAGTTGATTTTGCTTAGAAAGCACAGTGACAAACCCCATTTATGCATATTTCATGCTGCGTAATTCATGTGGGTGCAGCTTTAAAACAATAAACTCTTCATACCACCTACTTCAGGAACACAGAATGAAACATAAAAAAACCCGAAATCCAACTTTTAGCATCTCCCAAGGTAGAAGGCAACTACCACTTCACCTGTGCTTTGCAGTTGTTCATGCTAACATGTTCATGCTAAAAACTGACAGGTTTTCAAATTACTTAATATTTTAGTGATGGTTGTGGTGGTGTTTCAAACACACAGAATCCTTAACTCAGTTGTGGTATAAACAGATGCAATTCAATTATTCACCTGCAGAGTCTGTAAAATGTGTCTGGAAATAGGATTGTATCCTTGCCCAAGCTCACACACAAAAGGAAATGTACAAGTGTGGAAGCAAGGATGAAGTTAGCAAAGTTAAAGCCCAAACCAAATTAATCTGGCCAGGGATATAAGACACAAGAAAGGCTTCCATAAGTGCATAGATAATAAAAGGAAGGCTGATTAAAATATCTCACCTATAAAGAAAGGCTGAGAGCTGGACTGTTTAGCTGGGAGAAGAGTAGCCTCAGGGGGGATCCTAAAATGTATATAAATAACAAATGGGAGGGAGCAAGGAGGATGGGGCCAGGCTCTTTTTGATTCTGCCTAGTGATAGGACCAGTTACTGTAAGGGTGGCTGAGGCAGAATTCTGACCTCACTGAAATCAGCAGAGCTTTGGTTTATGTTTAGTTGGATTAAAATTCGGCCCTTAAAAATTCTGATTGAAAGCCCCTTTAAATCAATGATCAGAGTCTTATTGACTTCTACAGATCCGTAACAAATCTGTAGACAAACAGCCATGCTTAATCCTCAAATAATTTAATCAGAGAAAAATGGGAACTTGATTAGGGTGACCTGAAAGAAAATGTCTCCCTCAAGTAAAAGCAGCTTTCATAATTTCTCTACCTCCTTGTACTTGAGAATTTTATGGGGACAAAAATCTCTCTCCCTGACACACTACAGATGGGCATAAAGACGTGGATTAGAATGAAGTTACATTTGTGCAGTTCTGTAAAGCAGGCTCTGCATGAGAAATGGTTTCAGTGTAGTGATTTAGGTGCAATCCCTTTTTAATTGTATAGCGTTTTAATTACCTCTGTGCTACACCTCGGGGAAATGCACTGGGGACTGATAAGGAATCTTGTTTCCAAAGTCAGAGGAGAATAAAAAGAGTAAAAGTGGTTTGCATCAAGAAGAACTCTGCAGATGCAATCAATTGGTAGAAAAGAAACCTGTGGCTCTTCCCTTCTTAAGCTAAATAATATTAGGTTTTTAGAAGTTTCTTTTCTGTGTGAATAATCTGTATCCTTTATAAATCTCATGACCACCTCAATACCCACAAATATTTATTCATGGTTTTATTTATTCTTGATGTCAATGATGTTGAAATGGTTTTTTCCCATTATTACATCAATAAAATATTTAGAGATACAGATAAAGGCCATTTTCTTGTGTGTTTGGAGGTCCTTACTTGTGTTTCCAGGTGCAGATTTAGCAAAATCTACTGCTATTTTCCATCTTTCAAGTTATCTCGTTTTGTAACTAACGATTTTTACAAACTGTACCAGACTCCAGGGTGGCGTTTTTTCTTCTTTCCTACATACAAACTCATCTGTTTCTGCTGTGGATTATTTTGTTGTAGGTTTTGGGGTCTTTTTTTCTCTTTGAATAGATTATCTTCAAGCTATCCTTTCAGACTGATGCCAAGTTTCATTTGTATTCTGTTTCATTGAAAGAGATAAATGGAGGTCTCTGTTCCTGTTTGGTTGCCTCTGATCCACCTCTTCTGTACCTGGTATGGATGCACAGTGCTGGATTTATCTTTGAGTCTATTTCTGCTCCTTGTGGACACCTTTCAGAATAATTCCTTTCAAAATTTAATGCTGTGGGGAAAGTAGTTTATTCTTTCTCATTGTTTGCTTTTACAACACATGAATATTTGGGGATGGATGGTGTACTTCCAGTTCTCTATCAGATCAGAAGCAATGGACTGGACTCCAATTTAGGACAAATTTAACGGAAAATTTTTAGTCCTTTGAAATACATCTGTATTTAATATTACATGCAGAAAGAGATTTGTCATACACCTACAAAAAATACCCACGGGAGACTGTGGAAGTAAAGTAGCTAAGGGAGATTTTGCAATGCCTGTTATCTGATCTTCCTCTCACAAACTGGAGTTTCTCTTACTTTTAAATGACTGTGGAAGTTGGGAACGACCATAGGAGCCAAAAGCAAGATTTACAGATAATTTACAAGATCTCCCCAGTTCTTGTTTCAATTTTCTTCCCTTTAAGAAGCTTGACGTTTCATACTATTTCACAAAGGAGGTTGGAAACCTGAGGTCAGACAGGAATCACAAAGCTATTTTCAACAGACCACACTGTGATGTCCCTGGAGGAACACAAAATCTTCCTCTGGCTCTGCCAGTGCCTCCACAGCTATTAGAGTGATTGGGAAAAGTCAAGTGGCCTTAATTTGCCTCATGAGTTTTCTGGCTTAAGTGTTTTGTCACTTTCCATTAGCATTTCATCACTGATATTTCCATGGAACGGATGAATGAAAGATCGGGTGAATGTTTCAGCTTAATATTTGCGTACAATTTCGGTGAGCATCAAGTGACATTTCAGAGACTGTTATTAATATTGTCAGGAGATACAGTTTAGTTCAGAATATCATTCCCAAGGGTCTATGCTTTTGTCCTCAAATGAACAAAAGGAAAGTATCATTGAAAAGTTGACCTTGCGCATTGGTGCCCAAGCACACCAAGTCAAAAGAGCCTGGATTTGAAGGAGAATGACCGTACTTCCTAATAGTTTGTGCTTAGTTCTTATCAGTTCCGATTATGGAACTGCAATGACTTGCTGGCCCTGTTCACAGCATCCTTCAGAGCCTACAGCAGTGCTTGAGGTGGGAGGGAGCCTTACATCCCAGCTGCTCATATTAACAAACTTTCCATTAGGCAAGCACGGAACATGCACATTCCAAAGTCATTCTGCGGGGTCTAATGGATAATGATTTTCCCTTGTTTGATTTTTGCTTATTCATCTATCTCTCACATTCATTATTAGTACATATGATGACATTTCTCCCATAAGAAATTAAAATTATTTTCTTAAATATGATTTTGAAGATCAGAGATTCATAGAATATCCTGAGTTGGAAGGAACCCACAAAGATCATCAAGTCCAACTCCTCGCCTTGTACAGGACAACCTCAAGTATCACACCACATGCCCAAGAGCATTGTCCAAACACTTGAACTCTCTCAGGCTGGCGCTGTGAGCACATCCGTGAGGCCTCCATTTCAATGCCAAACCACCCTCTGGGTGAAGAATTTTTTCCGGATATCCAGCCTAAACCTCCCCTGACACAGCTTCAGGCAGGAGTCGTGTCCTTGGTCAGCAGAGAGAAGACATCGGTGCCTGCCCCTCCCCCTCCCTTGGTGAGAAGCAGACTGCAATGAGGTCTCCCCTCAGTCTCCTCCAGGCCAAACAAACCAAGTGGGCTCAGCCGCTCCTCATATGGCTTCATCATCTTTGTGGCTCTCTTTTGGATGAGCTTTATATCCCTCTTATATTGATATGTTCAAAACTGCGCACAGGGCACAAGGAGAGGCTGCACCAGTGCAGAGCAGAAATGGACAATGAGGTCCTTTGACCAGCTGGCATCCCTGGCGCCTGAGGAACCCCAGGATTTTCATTTAAAAACCATCCAAACAGAATATTTAGATGGTAGTGATTTCTGGTTTCGTTTCTAATGGTTTTGTTTATATAAACTAAATTCCCTTCGACACTTTCCAGGTAGTTTTCCACAGCTTGTCCTGCCGTGAGGGCAGCGTGCATTTGGCGGCGGGCTTTACCGAAGCGCCCGGCACACGGCTGGGCGCAGCGGCGTGGCGGGGCAGGGGCGGTGCCCGGGGTGACCCCCAGGGTCCCCGTGTGCCCGGGGTGTCCCGCAAGGTCCCCGTGTGTCCGGGGTGTCCCCCGGGGCCCACGGCGTGTGTCCGCAGCCGCGGCGGCCCGGGCCGGCAGCGCGGCCATGGCGAGGGGCGCGGGCGCCGCCCGGCGGCGGCGGGAGCAGAGGCAGCCGCGCTGCTCGGCTCGGGTCGCGGAGCGGAGAGCGGGGGGGAGAACGGAGGGGAGAGCGGAGGGGAGAGCGGGGGGGAGAGCGGGGCGGAGAGCGGAGGGGGGAGAGCGGAGGGGAGAGCGGAGGGGAGAGCGGGGCGGAGAGCGGGGCGGAGAGAGGGGGGGGAGAGCGGAGGGGAGAGCGGAGGGGAGAGCGGGGCGGAGAGCGGGGCGGAGAGCGGGGCGGAGAGCGGGGCGGAGAGCGGGGGGGAGAGCGGAGGGGAGAGCGGGGCGGAGAGCGGAGGGGAGAGCGGAGCGGAGAGCGGAGGGGAGAGCGGGGGGGAGAGCGGGGCGGAGAGCGGGGCGGAGAGCGGGGGGGAGAGCGGGGGGGGAGAGCGGAGCGGAGAGCGGGGCGGAGAGCGGAGGGGAGAGCGGGGGGGAGAGCGGGGCGGAGAGCGGAGGGGAGAGCGGGGCGGAGAGCGGGGGGGGGGAGAGCGGGGGGGAGAGCGGAGGGGGGAGAGCGGGGGGGGAGAGCGGAGGGGAGAGCGGGGCGGAGAGCGGAGGGGAGAGCGGAGGGGAGAGCGGGGGAGAGAGCGGGGGGGAGAGCGGAGGGGAGAGCGGGGCGGAGAGCGGAGGGGAGAGCGGGGCGGAGAGCGGGACGGAGAGCGGGGCGGAGAATGGAGGGGAGAGCGGGGCGGAGAGCGGAGGGGAGAGCGGGGCGGAGAGCGGGGCGGAGAGCGGAGGGGAGAGCGGGGCGGAGAACGGAGGGGAGAGCGGGGGGGAGAGCGGGGCGGAGAATGGAGGGGAGAGCGGGGCGGAGAGCGGAGGGGAGAGCGGGACGGAGAGCGGGGCTTCGAGCGGCTCTTCCCCCGCTGCCGCCGCCGCTCCCGTCCGAGCGCCTTTTCTGCCCCCCTGCGCCCGCTGCTCTCTATGCACGTAGATGATGCCCCGTCCTGGAAGTATTCAAGGACAGGATGGAAGCAGCTCTGAGCTCTATTGCAAGGTATTTCTGCCCGTGGCAGGCAGGTTGGATTTGGTGTTCTTTAAGGTCCTTCCAAATCCAAACCGTTCTACGATTCTATGATCCGAAGCTCTTCAGCTGTATTCATTTTTATTTCCTGGATGCTAACTGCTGCTGTTTGTCCCGTTAAGGAACTTAGAGGGTCAGTCGAGCAGTATTCTGCTTCTGGGTGCTGTACATAAGGGCACAAAGGCAGCCAGCCTGAAATCTGGGAGAGAGAACCTGCCAGCCCGGCTGAAAAAGGCAATGTGGCTTTAGGAAAAGCAGCTTTAAGATCCCGAGTGGCGAGATACGGTGTAGCAGTGTGATTTTAGAACACACTGCGGGCTGCCCACTCTGCATTTACTCAACTGTTTTGAGAGACTGCTGGGCTTCCTCCTGCTGTGGGCTTAAAGAAAGAAAGGAGACCAAACAAAAAAACAAAAACAAAAAAAAAAAACAAAAAAAACCCCACAAACACCAAAAATCAAAACAAACAACCCCCCAAAACAACAATAAAAAAAACCCCCACAAAACAAAACACCCCTCCCCCCCAAAAAAAAACCCCAAACCAAAAAACCCTCACCAAAAAACAGGAAAAAAAAAAAAAAAGTATTATTGCGTAGAGGAGGGACTGTAGCAAATACCTATTAGAGTTTGCCCAGACTCTTGAGGGAGATCTGTTCTAACAGCAGGAATTGAACAACTGTGTATCAGTTGAATTTAGTGCAGTAAACACAGCAGTGTTTGTCCTTTACTGACGTAAGTTCTTAGGACTTCAGTCCGCTCTGGGTTAGAAAAGTGGAGTTAAGAACAGAACTTGCTCAATAACCACTTATTACAGCCATTCTTCATGTCCCTGAGAATTATCACCATTCAGCCTTTTGAGGATATTCTTAAAGAGGGGACTGAAGAGCAAACATGTCATCACCTATATTGTTGTATGACTAACCCTTAGCACAACACAGGTGAACAAGTGTTTGATCTGCCATTCATGATAAAATACTGCAGGGTTGCCGATTGATAGCTTTTCTCTGAGAAGTGAAAGACTTTAGGAATAAATATCTCAAGAGAGAAATTCTGTTCTTCTGGATCTGTCTGAAGAGCCTTTTGTATGTGATTAACCATTTCCAAACAGCATAATGCATGGACACCCTTACTTTGCAACAAGACTGCTGCTTAGTTTTGGTAAAATTCACTTCAGAGTTTATAATTTTGAATTTAAACTTTATGTTAACGCTAAAGTCACATCCAGATGGATTCAAGCCTTGATGCTGCTGATAATCCAGAGTTGATGAAGAATGTTACTGTTCAATTAATCAAGAGATTTGCACATAAAACTTTAATTCCAGACTGCATTTTTTAGAATTACAAAGCTATAGAAAATAAATTACTGTGTGGACTCTCTTACTGAGGAGCATGTGGGAAGTAATCTGTTAGTGTAAAGACAAAATTAGACAAGATTTTTTAACACTGAGTAAATTGGGATATATTAAGTACTTCGAATAAAGTTAAGATGACAGCAAAAGCCATAATAATTTCACTGTCAGTTAAAGGTGCAATTGCCAGAAAATTGAAAAATGTAGGGAAATTCTCTGCAGTGCTTGAAGAATCAATGTTGGCCATATGTGGCAATACAAAGCTGCTGTGGAGAAGATAGAACTGACTGATCTTTTCAGTGCAGTCTCTGATGCATGAAAGTCGTTCTGAAGTTTAATTGAAGTTGGGAGAAGCCATTTTCTGACAGAACATATTTGTTTTAACTGTTTTGTGGGAAATGAATGTAATCTTAAATTTTCAGCATGCAAAACACTCAGACATTCATAGATAAAGGTGGTCTATTCAACTTATCACCTTAAATTTTGGGGTCAGCAATTATTCAACCAAGGTAATATTTCATGCTGTAATTTTTTTTTTTTTTTTTTTTTTTTTTTTTTCCCCCCCTCAGGAAGAAAGCAAAGAGTTCTCTTATAAATGTAATTGAAGATGGAAATTCTAGCTTGACCTCTGTCATCATGCCTTTCAAAAAAGATGCTTAAAATTGACTTGAATATGAGTGCACTATGGTTAGTGTTTAAATCAGCTATTGCAAGCTCAATAATGCTTTGCTACTGCCTCATTCTGTGCACTCAGAGTACGAGATCTTCTGGTCAGGGGTCTCCTCTTCATGATGGATATGGATAATCTTTCTGGATGGACACATAAACAGAGTTTGCAGATGCTGCAGTAGCACTAGTAGTAAAACATTTCTCTTGTGACTTCCTAAAATCCCTTTGCAATGCCACTTGTACCATTCAATAATTTTCAAGCCTAATCTTAGTCCCACCAAACATCTGTGGAGCTGGACAGCAGGAAGCTGTGTTTTCCAGAAACTGAAGTCCTGACTGGAATGCAGTGGCTGAATTTGGTTTATGTGGCAGGAAGCCACCATCAAGGACCCCAATTTCCTCCTCCATAAACAGGGACAATGCTATTGATCCTGGGTGGAATCTGCTCTGAGATCTGCACTTGCAAAGTGTTGAGAGTATACCATCCTGGTATAATTTTTAAGGGATCAGACCTTACCAGGGCTGTTTTCGTACTCTCATTCATCATTTTTCAAGACAACCGATTTGGACTCCCAGTCTAGGCACCAACACAGATTTGTTTTATTCTGCTCTGTAATTAATGTATACTGCTGAACTTGAAGGTAGGGATATATACATAAAGTTAATAATAAGCTTATGAAAGGAACATAATTTTAGGACACACCAGTTGTGTAGGGATCCTTTATAACTTTTTCAGTGCAGGGTTCAAATTTTTGCTTTAAAGGCATATCTTTGTCTTTGCAAATGTTTCTTTTGTGAAGTATCATAGAACAAAAGTTTAAGTTAATTGTTTCAAAGTAAATAAGTGACTGGTTTACAAGGATAAATTACTATTTTTTTATATTATAAATTAAACTTTTCCCTGATACTATAATAAAGTTTATGAGTTCTGTGATAATATGATATCTTTGGCAGCATTAAAAGGTGAAAACACCTAAATTTGAGACTGGTTTAAAAAAATACAGACATTTAAGAACCATAGGGTTACAATGCACAATCTGAGCTCTACTGAAACACACCGTTTACCAAGAAATACAGCTGTTAACAAAATGTCACCTTATCTATTCAGTGACTGTAGAAATGGGGGAAAACTGAATTAATTTTAAAGGGTTATCTGAGGATTCAAATAAAGTAATCAATGAGCAAAAAATATTGACAAGATAGTAATCACAGCCTTATCCTGTTTTGAACTGCTGAATGACACTGAACAAGCTCTTAATAGCACTTATGTGCTTGGAGCTATACGATGCATTCAAGGAAGAAGTCTAGAACATATTGGAATTCAAAAAAAAGAGTACACATGTGCTTGTTTAGCTAGATATTAATTTCTAAAAAGATTGTTATTTGAATAAACATGTTTATACTTTTCAAAATATAGATGTATTTATAGAAATACATACACAGAACATCATCAGAATGTCCAAAATAAGTTTTGAGCTATAAGGGCAAATTAAGGGCAGGTAATGTTGTTTTCAGTTCTTACACCTTGGATTTCACTGAAGAGTTTTGTTATCTACATTGTGCAAGTCAGTCTTGCCTACTGATATTTTAAGGATCTGGTGGTTCCCCATGATTTGAGGACCTGCAGGCCCAGTTGTTCTTATATTTTCCTCCTGCTGCCAGTAATTGCTATTTCAACTACAGCTCTGAATTTCTGCAGTGATTAACTCATAACAGCAACTACATGAGAAGCCATTGAACCCATGTTTTACTGTTACAAATATCCTTTACTTTTTGGATGCAAAGACATACAAATAGAATTCCTTATCATGGTACATTTTCTGTTTCTTTAAATCTCTGTGCAGGCATTTGCAGTACCTTTGTTGTGAGCTTTAGGTTGATACCAACCAGGCTGTTTCTAAGCTTTGTATTGAACAATATTTTAGAAGTTAAACAGTTTAAAGTTAGCAGTTTCAAAGTTGCTAGTCTAGTTTTGCTGGTTCCATCATGTCCCAATATTTTCCTTAGGGGAACCAAGAGCAGTTTGTGACACAACATGGAAGTGCCTGCTCAGATTTAAGGTGCCTGCTTTCCATAGCTCACTTCAGCTGCTAATCCATACATTTTCTCTGTTGATCATGTTTTACCTGTCAGCCCCACAGAAATATCTAGGAACACCTAGGTGCACTTAAGTGGTCTTCAGTGCTAATGATTTGGGAAATGAAGTCACCACTGAGACACCTGGCTCCCACACACTCACTTGTCAGCAGAGATCTGTTGAGGTGTCTGTACCACAGCCTTCTGCCTTGTCGTAAAAGGTGGCATAAGCTCATATTGTCAGCAGTAGAAAATAGCAGAACTCACTGTGTCAATCTGTCCTCTGACTGGCACTCAAAAGACCCTGTGGGTGTCCCATAGATGTCTCATAGCTCCTGTGCTGAATCTGCCAGCCAGGTAGGTAGACATAATAAGGTATTTTATCTTTCAGAGGATATTCGATCCCTTTGCTTGGGTAACTGAATCAAGTTACTAATATTAGACAGATCTTGTATTTCCTTACACTTTCAAGTTTACCTTTCCAAGACGTATTGATTTTTGCATTTAGCTCTGAGTGTTCACAGTAGAAATAGTCTTTCCACAATGTAATCTGACCTTTACCAATGTTCCACATGACCAGTTTTCACATACTTAATTACACATTCACCTATTGCAGTGATTTGTGCAGGTTTTAAACTTATAATTAGAAAGAAACATTCTTGATGTCTAAAGTAATAGTTCAGTCACAGTGTGTAGATACTCTTGAACAAACCCCACCAGGAAATGTTCTCTAAAGTAGCTGTTAGTGTTGCAAACACCTCTGTGTTGAATGCGGAGGCATAGTGTTCTCTAAAACACACATACTATATTTCTTCCTGGACAGTTTCTGTCCTTCTTTCTCTACAGCCCTTTGGAAAATGGGTTTGCATCTTGCAGGTCTGCCACTCCTATGTGATGTTGGGACATCACCAACATCTGCCAGTTTCCCCTGCAGGCCATGTGGTCTTCCCCACCTCTTGCCTATCTTCAGACTCTTTGAGTTTTACATTTGTTTTGCCTCTGATACTTCTGTGGACCCATGTTCTCAAAAATTCAGCCACGACTTTTCTCTTCTAAATACGTAATCTACTCTTCACTACATTCTAGAAAAGAACAGGATTGCTTTTCTTTTAAGATAGAGTTGGGATGTTCTATCTCAGGTCTCTGAGCATCGTCATAATCTGTTCTCAAATTAGGGATTCCACAAAACCTTCAAAATTGCATGTCTGGCTTAGTAGCCCCAGAGGTGATATTAATGCTTGCAAAATTTCTCCCAGCTTTTGATCTGTTATGAAACTGATACAGTTCTTTATTTTCTCTGAAAGTACAATATTATTTCAAATCTCTTTTGAACAGTTAGATAACAGTTCATTCTTCTTTCTGTAAGTGCAGGCTGCTAAACAAATACAGCACTTCACACACAGCAAAATGGGGAAAACAGAAAAAAATTGCTTGTGTTAGTTTGTAGTAGTTCTGCATCCTATCTTGAAAAAGAACATATTTTTTCTTTGTGTATGTATCACTTTCCTGGACAATTTCAGATAAAAAAGAATAACATTGTAGACTCACCTAATAGCAAAGGGATGCTGCCTTACTTTGCCATCTTTTTCTTCTCTTCAAGCATGTTTTCATGTCTTACATCTACTTGTAATCCCACTGAATGCTCAGGGTTTCTGCGTGGAGTTTATAGGCTTGAATATAACAGCAAAGAAGTACATGAAAACTGTATGAAAAAGCTTGAGAGGGAGAGGAAGACAGAGGTGCTTATCATAAAGCTGACTTTTCACTTTAAAAGCTGTCAAAGCAGAATGTTCCAGAGTATTGGATTTCAGCTTTAGCAGCAAAAGTCCAAATAATTCTATAAACAACTATTCACAGAAGCATATGTTTGAAGATATACACTGGGTAATTGCTTTGGAGGAACAGCTTCAGGGAATGGGAAGATTGTAGGGTGTCTTTCTATGATGCTTTTATTTTCATTTTATGTGTGTATATATATATATCCTTATTTGTGTTTGTGTGCATGAATGTGGATGATTAAATGAGAAATTTATAGATGTATTTGCATACAAATGCTAATGCACACATATATGCATATTTATTAAGAAAGTGGAGAAGAAAGTTAATTTATCTGTGTATCTCTTACTGACCAAAGCAGACTTCTCTGGGAAACCTTAACCTACACACAACAATCTACAGAATTAAGTAACATGAGAAGAACGCATTCTGTATTTGATTTATTGCATAGCAGATAAATGCATATGCATGTTTCCTAATGTAATAAGTAAACTATATGAAAGAAGAGTTCCAGAAATTAAGGGAAAAAAGGTAGAAAATATTTATTTGGTCCAAATGTCTTTATCTGGAACATTTTAGGAAAAAAAAAATCTTCCACAATAATTTTCTCTACCTCAGTCTTTCCAGTTGCATATGAACAGTTGACAGCTCTTTGTTCCTGAATTCTGCAGGAAATGTATGAATTTTTAAAACAAACCCACACCCCTTTCTTTTTATTACATCTTTCCCACTGTGTCTTTTTTCTGTTTAAAAATATGACATCTCAGTGTTTTCTGTGTACGCAAGCATAGAGATACACAGGATATATATTTTCTTTTACAGAAAATATGGTGGGTTTTTTTTTCCCCCCTAGCAATTATTGTCTGCATACTCAATGTGGTGACACTCACAAGAGGGATAAATATGGGACATGTGCCCTTTTAGAGTCTCCTTAGGATCTTTTTCATAAAAATGGATTATCTGTTTTCCATTTTCTTTTCTCATTATAACCTTTGTCATATGTGTGGGCTCCCTGGGCTCTAATGTCTCTTTCTTCATGAGTTAAAGGGGGAATTCTCCTTTTCTTTGACCTTTTCAGTATTCTGCACTTCAGTGGGGTGGCATTTCCACTCCTTAAAGACTACAACCTGTGCTGACTAATCAGCCAATCAAATGCCAATTACGAATATAAAATTAATTACTGCTGCTGTTAAAGCCAAACCTCATCTGACTATTTTGGCCTCCTCTGCCATCATCTACTGGAAGGGTTAAAGGGTTAATGACAGGGCTATATGTGGAAACAGGCCAGATCCTTTGACACATACTGCAAAACCTTTTACTTGACTAACACAAAGAGGAATTGAACTTCTGTAATGCGGAATTCAGAAGTTGAATTCAGTATTGCCTTAAATCTTGTCATTTGTGTGACTATGGTCAAGACGTTACATGCAATTCCACACCCTTCCCAGTGAAAATGTTTAAGATCATCTTTGTTGAATTAATGTCTTCTTGTCTCCTGGAAGAGGATGCTGGAGCTGAACACTCGATCTGCACAGGTCTTGCCTCTGAACCCTTTCAGATGATTTCCCATCGGAGAGCCTTGTTTACCACAGTGTTGGCAACTTTCAGAAGTAGGCACAATGTCTGGAATTTTAAATATCTTGAGCTTCATATTTCCTATTAATCAACTGTTGGCAGCTTCCTTGTCAGCAGGCAAGAAAATTAAATCATCCTAGAGGCTTGTAGGCCTTACATACAGTAAACAAGGCAATAATGGTGTCTCACCTGGGCAGCTGTTTTGAATACCTGTAATCTTTGTTGATCTGAGAGAAATTTAAGTGTGTGAGGAAGACTCTTTGAATTAGTCTTCCAGATATCCCTCTAAGCTTCACAGTGTAAGGTATCTTGTGTTTCATTGGTTGTGGACTGTTGGAAGTGTAGTGTAATTTTCCAGCTGTTCTCTACGGGCATCCAGGAAAGAGCATATGAGAGGAAGAGTGAATTTCACTTATAAGAGACTGGTTCTGAAGTTGGCTCCTGTTGCAGGAATTATTGTGCAACTTTAAAATCTTGCTGGAGTGGAGGTGATGACAGTGAAGACATTTCAGGGGAGGATGAGTATTTTGTTAAATAAATATTCCTGTCAGTTGTTTTAGACTTGCTATTCTGTTGACCTGTTACAATCTTCATTTTTCACATGTGATTCTCCCTTATGTCTAAATGGTTCTGTAAAGTCTTTACAGGAAGATGAAGTGTTACTTCATCGAGCTGATTTCCAGATCCTTGTGTTATAACCCCCAACAGCATTTAGAAAACTTTCCTTTAAGTCATGGATAATAACCATTTAAAAGACATGTGTTGAAATGTTTCCAGGAAAACATTTGCAATCACTTGCAATCAGATATGCAAGCACTTGCAATCAGAACTCCTGGACATCACAGAAGGGACCTCGTGGTCAAAAGACGGAGCTTTTCTTTGTATTGTTTCCCTTTTTCCTCACTTCTAAATTAAGAGGTAATCAATTATCCCAGCATGTTATTATTGTTCCTCATTTATAACAAATACTCTCTCATAAATTGGATGGTATTTTGAGACAAAAGGCAAGATTCATCTCAACTATCTTGAAATAGCTAGAAGTTAGGGAGTTACTTTTAGGGCGAAATTCAGATTATTAAATTTAGTTGTTTGAAATCATCACCTGAATCTCAATCTGAACCACATGTCTGTCTTCGATCAGAGGAATCCCACCACAGGGCCAAGGTCTAAAACTTCTATATAATTTCCCTGTAAATACATTGCTAAAGTGAGACACTTAGCTTTTAGATGAGACACCTCAGTTTTACAGATCATGTATGTCTCACCCCAAAAGCTAACATGATTTTGGGATGATGTTTTCGAATATCACTTACAGCAATCATCCTGCAAAACTTACACACAATGGGAACTCCTTCAGAATATCTGAGTGTGATCCAAAGCCTTTTACCATCAGTGGGAGAGTTGTTGATCCATTCTGGATAGGAAGCTGTTTAAGAAGAAACAAACTTTGCTGACAGAATCTCCCTCTGCAGTAAAAAGAGAAGTCTCAAGGGAATGATCATGCAACAAGATCTATTTTGTCTGTCTCTGTAATGGAGGAGTGCGTGTCACTTACACACTGGTATATTTTAGCAACCAGAGCACATATTTTAGCTGGTTAAGCAGAACAAGCATCGCTGACGTTCAGACAACTCTCCCTTAGGACTGTTATGGACAGTTCATCTATCTATTGAAAATATATTTTCCCTCCACAGCAGGTTTTAATAACCTGGATTGAAGTCTGCGTTGCATGAGGGATGAGAACCCAACATTTACATCATTCAGAATCATTGAGGTTTTCAGTGCATCTAAGTAACTCATAACATTCCTTGAGGAAGAGCAATGTTATAGTTCAGCATGCAAGATTGTTAACATGTCATGTTTTGTTTGCATAATTTGAGTGGTCTGTAACAGCATAGAGTTTTGAAACCTCATTTCTCTCTTAAAATAAATGTATCTCTCCTCTCTGGTGGGCAGTGACAGGACGTGAGGGAATCACAGGATGTGTCAGAGGTGGTTTAGGCTGGAAATCAGAAGAAGGTTCTTTCACTCAGAAGCTGTTTTAGCACTGGAACAGGCTCCCCAGGGGAGTGGTCACAGCACCACAGCTGGCAGAGTTCAAGAAGCCTTTGGACAATGCTCTCAGGCCCAGGGTGTGATTCTTGGGAACGGTGCTGTGCGTGCCAGAAGTTGGACTTGATGATCCCAGATCAGGCATGCCAACATGTAGCTGAAGCAGCTGCTGTCTCTTTGCTCCCTCTCTCCACACAGTTTTTACACAGCCTTAGTTCCCAGATATAATTTTTGGAGCCCAGGAAAGCACCAACCCCCCCTTCCATGGGCAGGGACACCATTCACTAGACCTGGTTGCTCTTGCTCAAACCCTTATCCAACCTGGCCTTAAACACTTCCAAGAATGGGACATCCCCTGCTCTGGACAACCTGTTACAGGGCCTCCTCCCTTTAAAATTAAAATTCTCATCATAACATGCTATCTAAACCTACTCTCTTTTAATTTGAATCCAATCCCCTGTGTTGTGTCACTAACGGCTCTTCTAAATAGTCTCTGTCCATCCTTCTTGTAAGCTCCCTTCAGGTACCGGGTGGCTGCAATTAGGTCACCTCAAAGCCCTTTCTTCTCCAGGCTGTACAATTCCAATTCTTTCAGCCCTTCTTCATTGGAGAGGTCCTCCATCCTTCTAATAATCTTGGTGGTTTCCTCTGGACTTGCTACAACAAGTTGATGTAATTTGGGCTTAAGATGGAAGTTATGCAAGCTAAAAATATATCTATGCCTAGATATATTTTATATAGAATTCTATATTTTATATAGAATATATAGAATTTTATATGGAATCTAGAGTCCATTCTTAGCCAGTGGAATGAAATAAGTAACTTCAGAAGGCAAATCTTCCTACTTTCTTTCAGTAATTTTATTAGGATGAGATTGATCGTTGTCAGTTGGTGCATGTTTTATCACGAGATACACAGACACTGCTAAAATTTGATGCAGCTTGGACTTTGATAAATAACTAAAAGTGGCTTAAATACAAGATATGAATACAGTGCAAAAATTGGTTAATTAAATATTAATATTAATATTAATAATATATTTTCTCAACTGGAAACCTCCAGAAATATATTAAAGAATGAATCTATTTTAAGATCTATCAGGCTGGTTTTATAATGAGAGACAAATATTTCCTCAACTAATACATTTTGTTCATTACTAATGTAAGATGAGAGAGAGTGGAGGAGCAAGGAAATAAATGACTGGAGTACAAGGCTGCACAGACTATGTATAGATCTAATTTAGATATTTCAGGCTATTCTTTAAACTAGAACAGATGTTAGATCTCAGTCACTCTCATATACCTTCCAGGCAGATGCATTTTTACACCCATTCAGAACTTCTATGGGATACGGAAATCTTGTGAATACAGGAGCGGGGAGAATTGGAGAAACAGCTTGCTGGTCGGACACTTAGTTTATATGAAAACAGAAGACATGGTAGATGACGTGATGAACCTCCTCATTGTGGAATAAATTCTGAAAATCTATTAATTGCAAGTTATACCACAAATACAAAGAACTTCCTTTGTGTCATGAGGAAGAAATTGCAGAGTGATTTTCTCTATAATTTATTGCCTGTCCTTTGTTTTGGGGCTCACTACACTAGAGATTAAAGCAAAGTAACATGCAGTCATTGTCTTTAACATCAGAGGAATGGTTAATACACTTCCAACATGGTGAGTATAAAATATAGAAATATTTTTTGAGGGAAGAGCAAATGACAGAACTCCCAAATCTCAGTCCTTCTCATCATTTTTCCCTAGGAAAAAAGCCAGGGGTGTCTCCTACAGAGAAGCGAAAAGAAACATTCCTGGCTGCAAACAATTCAGCTCTTATTAAACAATATATTTTGTCAGTTACAAAATTCCATAAATAACTATAGAGCAGCCAAATGAAAAGGCAGATAAAACCCAAATAAAAGTGTATGGAAAAGATCTGTTTCCAAGAATAGATCAACCAACCTTCCATTTGTGGTTTTCAAATAAATAAAAATACTTAAAATTAATTTTTTTTTCCTTCAGATGTCTTCAGCACTTGGGAAATTACAGGACATGGAAGAGCTAAATTTATACCACCTCCACTTAATCTAAGCTTACTTAATTTTATCTGAGATAACTCCATTTTTCTTTAGAACCAGAAAGAAATATCACAATCAACACAATTGACTTCATGTTAAGAATTTCTGCAGATTTTTTTTTCCCAGAATTGTTAAAAGATAAACACAGATATTTTACCAAAGCACTTCTGAGAAAGGCACAAAAAATGTGTTTTGATCTCTGGTCCAATTCATACAGAATAATCCTTTGCCTCTACTCCCATATGATTTCTTGGACCTTTACACCTGAATTTTTCTAATCTGCTCACTTTACATCTGGAAACTTCAGAGGATTAAGGTTATTTGGTTTGTGTATCAGCATTTCTGACTTTTAACTTCTTTTCTGCAGCATCAGATAATGAAATGTGTTTATACATTTCTTCTGGCTTGAAGCTCGTTCTGTTCTTCACGGTTATCTTCTCTTGTGCACTTTCCTCTCTGCAGATCCACACTGCAGATCTCTGCCCTTAGCAGCTGCTCTTTCAGGAAGTAGGTACTATCCATTCTAATTTCTTGAATTCCAGGGAATTTTGGAAAACCCCTGTAGCATTCTGCCAGCAAAGATAGGCCAAAGTTTGAGAGCAGGTCTATTACATCCATCAACCAAATTTATATCAGATAGTTAGTAAATCCTTTTGGAATACATACATCATGGTTAACCATCTTAGGCTGGTACAAAATATATATCTTGTCTTAAAAGAATGAGGTAAAGCATAGAATTTTCCACAGTAATTTTTGCAGCCTTGCTATACACAAATGAAGCAAAACAAAAAACAACCCCAGGCTTTATAACTAGTTAGAAATATTTTTCTTTATTATTTTTAAACATTCATTTTTCCTCTAAAGGTGTAATACCATTAGAATGCATTTCACAACCCAGCAGGTTTATGCAAAACAGTAGCTACAATCTATGTGGAAATAGCAGTGTGTTAATGTGCTGGATAATATTCAGCATGAATAAGATTATTCAGGCTTCTGGGAGATGAAAAGCTTGATAGGCTGTGAGATATTAATAATACTGCACTTGTTTTGGTGGCTGTGCCAGATTGCAACAAACTAATTTCAAACCATCTCAGGACATAAAACAGTCTATAAATAAAGATTTAATTACATAGTACCTGAACTGTGCATTGCCTATAAACTGTAGACTGACCAGTCTTAAATAAAATACTTTTTTAAAAAAGGCTTCTTTTAAATTTTTAAACTTTTTCTTTCTGAGAAAAACAATATAAAATGCTGGTTCAACTTCCTTGTTGCTATTTTTGAGGAGAGATTTCAAGCAATTAAAAACCAGATCTGCCCAGTAATATGTTTTCCTGGTTCTGTGTTCTCTAACAAAAATTAAGAGTTCAGAGTTAGACTGGAATTTGTCTGAAGATCTGGATAGATAATATTCTTGAAGAACATATGGCAACAATATTTCATCAACATTTGACAAACTCAGTGTTGCGTTTTAAACGTGGTTGAAGAGTGCTGTGGGCTTTGATTCAGTTTTTATCTATAGCTATGGGTTTTTTCCCAGAGTTTGTGTTGGCTGATGCTGTGTTAAATGAATGACCATGTGTGCCCCAGCTGAAAGAAGTTCCTTCCAAGGCCTCTCCAGCTACCAGTGAATTACCAATGAGTTATCAATGCAAGCCAGTGTGTGTGAGGTTTTCAAACCAGGTTCTGACTGTGGACCTTGGCATGGGAGAGCAGTAAACTCATCTAATTCAACTGGTTTTTCCCCTTGCTACCTTACACAGTGGATGCTGTTCCCATGGGGAATAACATCCCACAGCCAGGAAATTTTGTGTAAAAAAGGTGCTGACCAAGACAGCTGTAGCTGTGTTGGTCTCTGTCTTCTTTCTTTCATCTTTCTTCCTTTCTTTCACATGATTTATGTGTTTAAGAATAGTAGATCAAATGCTTGGGCCTATATTTATAAAATATCTTGGGTTTCTCCAAACCATCCATTATGTCTCTTCGAAGCTGATCTTGCAAAAAAAGTTTCTTCAGTGATAAATAATTCAAAAACTGTTTCTCAGATTACCAATTTCTCTTCATTCTCTCTGACAACTGTTGTTTTGTTTTTGCTAAGTATAATGTTCTCTTTACCTTAGAGAGTACATCTGCTGCTTCCTATTATCCGGACCTGAATTTCCAGATTCTCATGCTCTGTGTAGTTTCACCTAAGTGGACTACTCTTATCATCACACATAAAAACATTATTTGAAGGAGACTCCAGGTGTATTAGGATTGAGTAATTCCAGTATTGCTATGGGAAACCCCAACCTAGCATGTTGTTACTCCATTTTATTTTCTTTCAGAAACGTGGGTAAGTCACAGGACAAACCAACATCTTTTAACCCACTTTGGCCCCTGCCTATATACTGACATATGCAGCTTTAAGACTCAGTGTTGAGGACTGACAAATACCATTTCAAGGATTTTCTAGCAAAAAATTTGGACCTAGGCTCCATGAGTTCCATTTGTAAGCATATTAGGAAAGGGGAGTCTAAGATCTAGTGGACTGTCTGAAGTTGTCCTTCTGTCTGTCCCTGGGTTCTAGTGGACTTTATATTATGCTCCTCCTTTTGAAGTGCCTTGTATAAAGTAGAAATCCATTTCTTATTTCTTATGTAGTCACCTCATTGCACTAAAGAAGTAATAATCCAGGACATTAGAAAACAATCTCCAGTTTTCTGTTATGTTAGATCACATGCTGGCTATGCCTAAATCCGAATGTCCTTTTGTTCTGTATCTCCTTATTATCTAGTGTAATTTCTCTCTCCAAATAAATTAAACTTTGCTAGAAAAATCACTGAATGTCTCTTTCTGTTTCCATTGCACACTATTTGTAATAGAAAAGTCTTTCCTGGTTCTGTCAATAACTTCCTCCTGAGTGCCTTTGTTCCAGGGCTATAAGGTTTAATGAAAGTTAATGCTTCAGGCAACCATTTACATTTCTCTTGAACACTACAGATTTTGGAGGCAGCCTTTTGAAAGAAGATGCTTTGTGCTGTAGTGACTAAATGAACAAAAGGAAATTCCTTTATAGATTAGTAACTACTGCAGCATAGGGAAGATTACATCAAGTCTGAGCAGCCTAACAGTGGTGTGCTATGCTATGCGCTTGATAGGACAAGATTAAACAGGGGAATAATCCAATTTAGCATTAACTCAAGAGTACAATATTCACTTCTAGATAGCCTATTGGGAAACAAACAAACAAACAAAAACCCAAACAACAACAAAAAACCCAAACAAACAACTAAACAACAACAACAAAAAATCTCATGCCAAGTAGAAAGCAACCCCAACACAAAAAAAAACCCCAAACCCAAACAGTAATGTACTGGCTTCCTCAAAACATGTACAGAACACCCTTTCAGTGGCCAATTGATGTGGAAACTTTCTCTTTAGACTAGAACCAATCAGTTTTGGTTAGCTTTTGCAATTGTTGTTTCACAACATAAAGATACATTATATCCCCCACTTTTAGGATGCTCATTTAAATTTTTTAAGATGACAGTGAATCTGCCAAGTTCCTTGCAGATTTTAGGATCCAGTTTTTGTTGTACAGGGAGAAGTATATTTCAGAAAAAAAATCACTTTTTGATATTATCTTGTGTAGCCTAGTAGGGAGGAATAGAAATAGGCAGGACATAAGGGGGTTGAGGACCCTTTATTCATGTTTAATGGGCATTAACCCAGAATATCATAATGAGGAAGGTCTTATTAATTAAATATCCATTGAATATCTGTAGAGTTATTTGCACTGGAGGAGAAAAATCCAATTTCTTACAACAGCATGAGAAAAGCAATTGACTGTGGTACTAATATCTGTTGATCGCTTTGTCTCATCAAGAAGGTACATTCTTCAATGAAGGATGGCAAAAATGATGTCAAGATAATAAAGGTTGCCCAGCCAGACACTGAGATGTGATTATCAGTGTTAAATTGCAGAGCTATTCAAAATGGAATAACGCAAATGAGGGAGGAGTAACCATCTGTTGATAGTGTTCCTGACAGAAAACTGAGAAGGAGGAATTCATAGGAATTGTTGGAAAAAAAAAAAAAAAGAAACACCAAAAAACAGGGAGAATGACAAATATGAATTAAACAGTTCTATGATTTGGGATTCATTGATTCACCCCTTCATGAGAAAAGCCTTGAATGTGGCTGTGGTATGGAGAGTGGGGACAAATGGCTGGAGTATCCTAAGGAATGGGTTTCTGAGTGAGTGTAGTTATCCCCTCAAGCAGAGAGAGAAATTTTGGATTTTGTCATTTAATTGTTAAGATGCTCTGGTATCAATGTTATTCTGCTTGAAAGTTGCTGTGTGTGGTTCAGGGAATTCTATGTGTCAAGGCCTTTTTTAGCAGAGACAAGATTGCACAAAGTTTGGCACCCTTCAATTCAAGCTATTGTTCCAAATATCTTAGCAAGATTAGCACCATGTAAAACATGCCCTCAGTTTCCAGTCCCTGAAGCGACAACATTTTCTCCCATTATTTCAGACTCTTTACAATATTTTTTTTAAAAAAATCATGCAAATAATAATCCCACTGTTATAACAGTGGGATTCCATGTGATATGAGGTCTACAGTGGACTGAAGACTTATGGACAAAACTTAATATTTCCCTTTTCTCTTTGACCTAAAGATGGATTTTTTTAATGACTTTTCATAAATAGTAGAGTCAGCTCATTACTGGTACTGTCACTACATTGTTTAAATGTAGCTGATAGCCTGCACTGAAGTCAGCAATTTTCGTGTTTTAAATGTTTGACTGGGAAAGGTCATTGTGGAAAATTGCATTTTAAAAAGGTTTTCTATGATGTAGAGAAGTCCATGCTGGAGCTATTCCCTTAAAATTCAGACCTTAAAAAATGACTTGTCTATCCTAAATGTGCTCAGAGTAGTTTATAAACAACAAGTTGAACTCAGATATTCACTTATAGTGTTGACAGAAACACCAAGGTCAAAACTCAGTGAAAAAACAAATAAACATCAAAAAGGACCATTCAGTTAAAATCTCTGCTGCAGTTATCTCAATGTTGTTAGGTTCAAGCATGACAGAGTGAATTGATTCCCTCAACACTTGATATGGTGAAAAGCCAGCTCTATAAATAACAATAGTATGAAGGTCAACATTTATATCCAGTGTTCATTCACATTTACATCTAAGAAATAAAGAATTTATTGAAAGAGCATTTGGATATAAATTACTAATCTATATTGCTCCTATTCCCTCTTAAAAAAAAAAAAAAAAAAAAAAAAAAAAAAAAAAAAAAAAAAGGAAGTTTAAAATTTCACGACTCCTGCTCTTGGCAAAAGACAGGTGGAAAGCCAAAAGTCAGGAACCTAATAAAGAAACCACCTTTGCCATCATAATTGATTGAGACTTTTTTTTTTTTAATGTGACGTCTTGCCAACTCCATCACAGAAGTGCATCTGTCTAATAAACCTGGCTCTTATTAGACCAGGTTTTATTGGACGAGGTTTTATTGGAAAGAAATTATTTTTGTCTTTATCAAGGTCCTTGAAAGCTTTACCATGTAGATCAGAAATGTGTGTCAGAATTACTTTTTTGGGGTTGATAATTTTGCTATTTTATTCCTTCCTTCCCTTCCAGTCTTCATCTTTCTATTTTATTAGAAACAAATTAATCCAGGAATTTCAAAATCACTCTCAAATGCAAACTACACCATCAAAAATAATATGAAATATTCTGGAATCTACAAAGCAACTTCAGTCCACAAACACACACAAAATTTCACAAAGTACTCTATCCACTTCTAAATATTGTTTTGAATGGAATGCCAAACATGCAAGATCTGCCAATGTCTTGAATGCAAACAGAATGAGGGAAGGAGGTTTCTTCCCCTTTTCCTCCATGATAACTGAAAATTCTTCATAGTTTGGGAAGAAACAACAGTTTTAGTAGCTCAAATATCTTTTGCCTTTTTACTCAAGATGTCGTGTCAGGGGACTTCTGTCTCTCTCCTCTTCCACAGAAATTGCTAAAAAGCCACTATACACAGAATCCTTTTAGTTTCTCAGTATCTTAACAATAGCAAGATTGGCAGACAATTGACCGTTCGTAGATGAACCCAAATGTAAGGTTAAAAAGCAATTCCCTGTACTCTGAAAAATGCAGTTTATCAAATCTAAGACATACAACTGGCATTTCAGCTGCCAACATAATAGCTCTTTTCAAGATGATCTTTGTAAACTATAATGGAAAAATCCTTTAGGATGGTGCAAGGTAGATATACCATGGTTTATTCTCATTGCCTCAAACTAATTGACTTGGTACAGAAAATAAAATCAATTTTTCTGTCATTCTGCCTTGTGTCTTGAAAAGCTAAATCAGAGCATGATAGATGGAGGCTGTTTGACATTCTTGACATGTATTGTATTCCATTCAGTCAGTCTCTTAATAGTGCCATCAAAGAACTGTAGGCCACCTAAGCTCTAGCCATAGGAGGGTCTAATAGACATTTTTTTCTTCAGCAGCTAAATCAACATGGGACTTTACAGCCACAAGAACCACAGCCTTACAGCAACCTATCATGCTATGGAAGTCTTCTCAAAGCTGCTGTAGCTTATGTCCATTTTCTTGATCATAGCCTTCAAAGGAGCCCCTCCTGATCAGCTGGATTATGAACACTCCTTTCACATGACAGCCTGAAAATCTAATGAAAGAACAATGTCTGTTGAAAGAAGACATTCTAATAGACTCTGCTATTAAATCCATGTCCATTTCTTTCATTAAGAGGTATTGTTGTATTAAAAGTCCCGGAGCAATTTCAGCTTTGCTTTTTCTATCAGTTTTATATATTTTTTTCAACTTGAAAATTAGGCTCATTGTGACTAATAATGGCACAAAAAACAAGGTATAAAGACATTTAGGTATAAATTGTCAATAGTCCTGCTTTTTGAAGTCTGGTTTTTGGTGTTTTTCCCCCCAACAAATCTGTGAAGCCAACATATTTAGAAATATAAGCAGAGATGTGAGACCATGAAGGTGGTCAAACTCCTAAGATTACTTGAGCAGGCAGTTTTTAACTCAGCACATCAGAGGAATCATGAAATGTATTTCCTACACTCAGTTCTATACAGATATCCATATTCATTATGTACAAGAAGAGTAATCAAGACCACATATAGTTCCTTTCCTACTGCAACTGCAGCTACATCTTCAAGAGCTCTTTAAAGCTTATTTTATTTAGCATTTATGCAAAAGAGTTCATGCAAATTTGCTAATAAAAACCTGGGTTTCTCTGCTCTTTGGTATGTCCAAAGTGTGGTCATTGCTCTGCAAGAATGAGCAGAGTCCATCAAGGAGAACAAAGACAGTGGAGACTCTTCAAGTTCTTCTAAAAAAGGCGATGTTATTCCAAGTAAAATGCCAGCTGCAACACAGTTTGAAATGTAGCGCTGCAAAGTCTGTTCATTCTGTGAACTGTGCTGTTTTGTTATCTTTTCTGGACTGCAGGGCTCAAGCTTTTCCCTCCTAAAATTCACTAGATTTTTGAGCTAGGAGAATGCCACTTTTATTGTCTGCATCTGTCCAGTATTTAGAAAAGGAAAGCTCCTCCTCTATGTGGCTATGAAATGAAATAATTTCCTATGTTAATTGTCTTGGTTTTGAAAAGACAGGTGTCTGCTATGGAGAGGCAGGCCTCTCTAGGAAATGAGGAATTTGAATCCTTCCCTCCGTGTTATTATAATTTGGAAGATTAAAAATAAAACTTTTCAGTCAGAGCTATGGGGAAAAGTAATAACAGTCCTTTACTAGTAAATATAACAGGACAGACAAAAAAACAACAGCAATTATAACAATAGTAGAACAGAACCAAGAACCCCGAAGGCAAACGGTGGAAGCTCCGGCGCTGATGGCTGGAAGCCGGGCGCGGTGGACTGTCCTCCGCAGGCACGGGGTGTCCTCGGCAGGCAGAGGTGGCAGTGCCGGAGAAGCCGCAGCGGCGGGACCCGGTCTCACTCAAAATCCAGCAGGACAGCGAAGAAACTCCAAATTCCTGGATACTCCAACAGATGGTAGAATTCCCAGGACCAGACTCCTTCGTTAACCGTGGACTCCAGCAGCCAGCCGTGGCCCGATCCGTGCTCCCCCCCGGAAGAAGAAAGAAAAAGCCGCGAGATCCCCCACCCTCAGCTCTCTCCGGGAGCTTTTTTCCCTCCCCCAAAACTAAGTTATCAGTTCTTTTGTCCAGGTTAAGCACTCAGCACTTAGTCTCCTAGCAACTTGGGAGGGGGAAAAAATTCTACAGGAGACTTAACCCTCAACAGTTAATCTACCCTTGTTGTGTGGTGTGGACAGAAAATATTCTTCTAATCAGGGCAAGGAGAGACACCTTCCTGAAACCGGGCTGAGAACTATACATCTCTGGAACTACTTTAGTTTGCCCTGGATCTTGCTGCAAACACTTTGCAGCAAAACCTACTTCTCATAATTTGAACAAGATGTGGGACTGGGAACAGGTCCTAGAGGAAATGATGCATAACTCGGAGATGAAAGGAAGGAAGCTGAGTTCAGTCTTGTAGAAATGTCCTTGACTCCACTGAGGTTACCTGACCAAATCTGCTGCATGACCTTGGCTTCTGCTTAGCCACAGACGCTGCACCCTGAATGGATGTGCAAGAGCTGAGACCCAAACCAATAAATAATACTGCTATAGGGCCACTGTCAAGGAACATGGAAAAAGGGAAGGAGAAGGAAACGCATTCCAAGAAGGGTGAGAGAACCTTCTCTAAGCAGACATACCTCTATGATAAAACTTTATTTTAAATTATTTTTTCTGATGAGCTGCAGTGCAGTCCTGAGCTCTGATGTGTCAGGGTTGTGAAAGTCTCAGTGTTGCATGAGAGTCCCCGGGTGCAGCCCACGGTATTACAAATTAGCATGGCTTCTACCAAAGTGTCAGTGATTGACAAGTGATGTGTTGGTGCTGACAGCACAGCACAGCTGAAGCTGCTGTTCCACTGCCTGAACAGCTGAGCTTGGTTTTTCCCTACCTTAGAGAAAAGTGATTTCAGTCCACATTTGCAGTCCTGTTGGGTTATTGATCGCTCTCAGCAAAGGGTGTGCCAGGGAGGGATTCTCTCCAGTTTAAGCAGAATATGGCTGGACTATTAAAACAGATGAGAGAGCTAATAAACCGCTGTGAGAACTTTGCTTTGGAAACATCAGAGTTTGGTTAATGGACATTGAAGGCACATGTGGCTCTAATTAAGAGTAGGAGAGACAAGAGACCTCAGCAGGTTTTGATGAGGGCGGGTAGGAAAAAGCTCTCTCAAGTGTGAGGCAGAAGAGCACCAAAGGAGCATCCCTGCTGCAAGGAGGGGCAGGGGAGCCTCATGGGAGCTCCCATGAGATTTGAATGGATCCCCATTGGCCTCTCCTTTGCTGTGCTACATTCAGCCAGGCATTTAGGGTGTCTGCAGAAAGGGAAGAGGGGGAAAAAAAGGGTGAGGAAAGCTGCCAGAATTTCCTGCAGATGCCCAGGATGCCATCTGCCCAGAAGAAAATGTTCGATTCTGATTTTAAAGATTCATGTGAAAAATCTGCCTTGCTGCCTTTCCTATTTGTCCGTTATCTGGCCATGATGGGAATCACTCCTTCCTGCCACTACCTTTGGTGTCGGTCTGCAGTACCTTAGTGCTGCTGCTGGAGTATGGAGCCACCAGCTGGTGCCATGTTCATCCTGCTTTGATGGAAAATTAAATCATCTCTCTCTCCTAACCACTGCTTTGCTATAGGTGACCTGGTAAAGAAAGTCTTGCGTCCAACAGCCCATCCTCCAACAGCCCATCCTCCAACAGCCACCCCAAGATGCCAGACAGAAAAGCAGCAAAAGTGTTTCCCTGATAGGGGTTATTGAATAAAGCTATTTTGAAACAAAACAGCTATAGTACAATGTGGTCTTTGCCTCATTAAGTCTTTGTGGGGAGGGTTTCAGCAAAAGATGTTGTTTAGAGTATGCACGTTACGGTGGCGTTCTAGTGAGGAATCAGAGTTGAGCATAGCAATAACAAACAGAGTGGCTGATACTGGTCAAGAGCACTTGTATATTGTAGCTGGAGTGAAGTACAGATTTTGGCCTAAATTTCCTCATCTGTGAATTTAACACTTACTGGTTTCCTGAAGAACTGAGCAGTATCTTGTGTAAATTTTTATTATTTCCATGTAGGATTCATATACATATACATATATTTTGTGAAGTAAAGAAAACTGTGACTGGTCTATTAAGTAGTGCTAGAAGAGCAAACATTATTTTTTTCCCTTTACTGTACTCTTGAATTCAATAAATGGGAGGAGAAAAAAAGAGGAAGAAAACATAAAGAGTAAAGGTTGCTTTAGTTACTTTGCAACAATCAGTTCAAAAGCAGAATTCAGCATTATGACACACGGGCATATTGTCTCCAGAAACCATCGAATTACATCTCTTGTCACACAGAGTATTCATTGTGAAATCCATCACCTTTTCCTCTTCAGCAGTCATTAGGCAGGTAGCTGGGGGGTTGTTGACACCACCTGCAAGGGTGAGTGATCCCTTGTGGAAGTCAGCAGGCCTCGAGCAGAGCAGAGGTGCTGCAGGTGCACCTTGGGGTGTGAGAGATGGCCGGGAAAGCCTTACTGCTGTCTTGGATTATGTAGCCTAAAAATGTGTATTCTATTTCATCTGTTGAAAGCTATTTTTTGGGAGATGTTTTATCCTTCTAACTCCAGGGGGGCAGATGCCTTCTGATAATGGCCCAGCCATTAAACCTAGGTGGGGCAGTGTTTCTTATCCCTTTCACCACCCCTCCATCCTCCAGGAGACATCTTCAGATAATGGGCCATTAGGGCCCACCAGTGACATTACACATTCCATCATCCCATTGTGAGATGTTCCACACAGTGGGGAGGAGCCAGCTGTTCCCAGCTAGATAAAAACTGGGACTGAAGGACACAAGGGATCTGGCTTTTCCACTGGATTCCCGGAGGAAGACAGGACCCATCTCGTCACCACTGGACTTTCTACAGGACCATCTCTACTCCACAGAACCACATCTGTTACTCCAGGAGGATTTATTTGGACTGCTTCCAACACGCTGAACACCAGGGTGCCAGATCGTATCCCTGACTCTGTCAGGGTTTTTTTCCAAGATTTTTGTTTGCTTCCTTGCTTCGTGGTTTTTTTTTGGTTTTTTTTTTTTGTTTTTTTTTTTTTTTAATATTCCTGGTAAAGAACGGTTACTCCTATTCCCATATCTTTGTCTGAGAGCCCCTAATTGCAAAATCAGAATAATTTGGAGGGAAGGGGGTTTACATTCTCCATTCCAAGGGAGGCTCTAGCTTTCCCTGGCAGACAACAGTCTTTCAAAACCAAGAGAACTGCTAACAGAGGGAGGAGATGGCCTCACTCCTTGACTGATAAATCTGGAACTACAGCTAATTTTACATGCACAGTGTAAGGTCTAGGTCAAGACAGTTCTTCCCAGTTCCCATAACCCAGGAAATGTCCTGTGCCCTGTGCCTGTGGTTTGAACTCCAGTATGGGATTCTCTGCCAGCAGTTTGAGATGCCAAGCTGGGCAGAGGCAGGAGTGAGGCTTGTATAAGCTCCCAAGCACTTTTATGCTGCACTTGTTCACCCAAGACAAATGGTATTTTGTCCCTGTGTGAAAATAAAGCCTGGTGAAAACTGATAATAGGAAAATTTTCAGCTTGTCCTGACTTCTCTTGCATTCATTCCATTTCTTGGAAGTTGATTGAACCATCCATGATGCTCCACTCAATTTACTCATTCCAGCTCTCTCTGTGGACAATGGAAGAAGGTTATTGCACAGATTTAATTAAATGTGCTCAGTCTTGACTAAATATTAATGGTGGAAAATGTACTGTACAAAGTCAACTACAAGCATGTCCTTTGACAGCTGTTTTCACATACAGACAACTCCAAAACCATTTCAAAATAATCTCTTTCCTAAATGATACAGAGGTAATTGTATCAAATGTCTTACATGAATGAAACTATGCTATTGATAATAGTTTCTATGAAAATATTGAATAACTGGGTTCAGTTTGGATTTATGCAGTGTGTGTGGTACAAAAAGTACTCTTAATATCAAAGTGCGTAATGATCACATTTGATCACTATCACTCTTGCTCAGTGCTGAGGAACTGACTTAGAGGTTTTCTCTCTCTTTTCCTTTATCCAAATCATAATTTTCAGCTCTGTGCTCAAACTATTGACAATATAGAAAACAGAAATCCTCTTTTCTTCCATTTGTAAATTTTTTTCTTTCCCCTGGAGTTTTCCACTCTTCCTGTTCTCTCCTGCTGTTGTTTTGAGAAATGGAAAGTTGTGGGAGGGGTAGACTTACCCATCTACTTACACATGCTGCCATCATCAGTGAATTTGGAGCACTGTCTTTGAACTGGGCAGATATTTCCAACCTCTCATTGTCTTGTCAGAGTTTGCAGATGTCTTGGGGCAAAGTCCTTTGAGTTGTCATGTCAAGTGATGCACACTTCGTTCTTGGCATTAAATTTACTTGCACAGGGAGAATGTAATTTTTTTACATGTAGTTATAGAGATAGCAGTTATGTTTGTATGCTGTATGCAAAGAAAGTACCTGTTTACTTCTACACCTCCAAACCTTCTGTTCCTTTTGTGGACTGTTGAGACTAAGAACAGGGTAAAAATGTGTTTGTGAAAGGCTAGTGTTGGATGCCAGGAGAAAGCTTGTCCTGGAGAGTACAGATACAATAAAGGAGGCTTTTCTTTTCTTGCATGTTCTTTCAGTATATATAAAAGAATTCCAGTGAGGTAATCTGTATAGAATTTAAGAAAAACAACAGACTATTAAAAAGTAAAGAATCAGCTCTGAAAACAAGTGTACAAAGAGGAGGGAGAAGATAGTGTCTCCCAGGTATTGAGCCTGTGCTTGCTGTCAGAAAGCTCATCTGAATGCTCACCCTGCTCACCCTGTGCTGGGGTGTTCCTCTCTGCCATGGAAGCCAGCAGCACCTCCTGAAGGAGCAGCGCTCTCCTCGGCACAGGCCTGACAGCAAATTGAAATGAAGAGCAAAATCCATCCCTCTGCAAGCCAAGATCCTGACTGATGCAAAGACTACTGCGTTAGCCTTCCCTGTGAGTGGAAATTTACTGCACAGCTATAGTGTGTGTGTATGTAAGCATATTTGTGATCTATAGAAGATACTATAACTGTGTGTAATTTATAGCATCATCTGTAAATGCATTCACTCGCACTCCCAGATTACTACACACGAGTGGCATTCAGTGACCCCAGCCCAGTTTTCTCTCTTTAATCCTTTTTGCATTTGCACTGTAGGTACGCAGTGATACACCTGAAATCTCAGTATTTTTATAGGATGCGTGAGATGGATGTTAAAAATGTATGCTTTATGTCCCATGAGCAGAACTTCATTATGGTCAAAAATATTATTCTCTTTGTACGGGTTCTTAGAGGAAAGATCTTGTGAGCAGCAAAACTATCTGTTCAATGCTCCTGTATGTGTAACCAGAAACACACCTGAGGAGGAAGTGAATACCTAGGATTAAATCTAATGTACCTGAATAAAAATTTTAACAGATTGGAGTAGAATAGAATAGAATAGAATAGAATAGAATAGAATAGAATAGAATAGAATAGAATAGAATAGAATGTTGTGGATGCTTTGTATCTGTTGCAGGACAGGTGAAATAAACTAATAAATAAAAAAGCTTACACTAAGACAACACACATCTGTGTGAAAAAATCAATTATTTCTTTTTTTGTGTTTCCTGCAATAGAGAACCAGTGTGTTGGGCCCTAATAGTTTGGTGTAGAGGCAAACCAGATAGTGTGATCAATAATCAAAAGCTACTCTAGTGATCCGTACCATTGATCTGACCCGAACTGATTTTGTTTTTGAAATTTGAGTGGAAGCAATATTTACATCAACAAAACAGCCAAAAAAAACCCCATTGTTTATTTGTTCCACTGTGGGTGAAGAGAGGTGGAGGAACTCAAGCAGACATTTTATTATCTTCTCAGCCGTGCTACAAAATGCCATGTCACCCTATTTACACATTAAATAGCAGTTAGTAAAAATAGTTGCCAAAAATCCTGGCAGCACACAATTGCACTTAAATGCTTTAGACAGATTAGAATTCTATACACTCATTATTCACCATTTCCTAATTTAAAAACCAAAAAAATCTGTTCTCTGTTCCATCTCAAGTACAAGGCTTTACAGCTGCATGCTCTTGTCACTTCCAGCTTTCCCATCTGTTGGTGCAGAGCAATGATAAATGAAGTTTCAATGTGATCCTAAAAGCAGGCTTATCATTTTGACACAAAACAAGACTTAGATAACAAAAAATAATTATAATGTGCTCTTGTTTTTGGAATGAAGAATTTTCATGACTTCAGAGGGAGGGTTAAAGCATGAAAAAAATTATATGTCAGGAATTCAAAAAATAACAATGAAAGCTGAATTCCTTATAGCACATAAAGGAGCAAAATTTTTGAAGGCAAAAATCTTCTATAATTTCTTGGATACAAAACATAGATTTGGGACTTTTGTTTGACATTTGACATTGAAATAGGACGTCAGGTATCATCATGCATCTCAGGTGTTGCATTTCTCACTTGATATAACAGATTCCAGATTAATTCTGTTTGATAAATAAGCTGTGATTATGTAATAATAGCAATAAAGCAGTGTTTTCCATGATGGAGAGAATTGAGAGGATAATGAACGTGTTAAATATCTTGAATGATATTCATTAAAGGATGACATTTCTGCTCAGTGCCATGCCATGCTTGGTTTGACAAGGGAGTAACAAAAAGCTGATCAGGAAACCCTACATTTTTATGCCAGACTTGACCAACTTGTCTAAGTTACACTAACATCTTTCCAAAGATCCCCACGGCTCTCACTACATTCACTTCATAATTTGTACTTGTACTAAGGCATATAATTTGAAAATATAAACAAAATGTGGTGTAAAAACTACTTGTGATGGAAGTGTGCTATGTTAGCCAGCATATAGGTTGCCTTTTTTTTCTCTCGGTGGAGGGGAGGATAAAGTTAAATGAAAATAAAATGGTCAGTATCATTTTAACTGCTACGCAGACCCTATAAATGAAGTCAATTTATTTCTAACAGTAACTTAAAGAGCTCCTGCTTGAGACTTTTTCTTTAAAGCTATTTTTTAAATATAGATATAACTGTTTTGAAAAAAAATATAATCATTCAGTCCTTCAGTTTTTGTGGAGTCTCACCTTTCCTCCTTCCCAAGACAATTTATGCCAACTAGTCATTACTCCTTTTTCATAGCATGATTTGTTTCTGGTCCCCATCCAGCCTCATCTATTAGATCAGACAGTTCCACCAAGAGAAACATTCCTCTTCTGTGGACATCTGCAGAATATCATCAGATCTGTTCTTTTCACTTTGGCAGTACTGAAACAGATTGCCTCTCTCCCTCTGTCAGGCTTCCCGGATTTAAGCACCTTGTCGTGTGGTCCATTCCAGGCATGAGTCATTTATGAAAGCAGAGATGTGCAGAAGCAATCCTCCTGGCCACAGCCAGTAACTATACCCGTGCAGCAGAACTGCATCTGTTCCATCACATTTAAGCCCACACAGGACTCGTAAAGTTTAGCAAGAATTTGTCCTTAGGCTGTGAGTACGGAAATAGTGGGGCACGCACTGGAACAGGAGTTGTTTGAGCCAAGGGAGCTACAGGCCTGAGGACCACACGTGTTAAATGCTGGGTTTAGAGAACACTCATCCCTCATGACGAGAGGCTACAATGCTGAAATTGGCTGTGTGATATCGCAGGCTGTCAGGTGCCATTTTCAGTATATTATGCTAATTTTTTTTTTTATTATGGCAATTGAGAAGAAATCAGTTTTAAACAGAGATGTAGTCAAATAGAGGGGATAACTGGACTCAAGAGACCTGGTATTTTAGATGAATAAAAGAGAATATCACTTATGTGTACTGTTTTTCATCTTCAAGAAATCACAATCATTTTGCAGAACCAATAAATTGATATGAGCTGCAGACAAACAAAATTTCATGCACTACTAACATGCAGCAATCTCTGACATTTGGCACATGGCAGACTATAGCCAGCAAATGCACAGAACAATAAACCAAAAAGTTAACAGACCTAACAAAATCTTTCCCAGGAATCTGCTCAGGGTTTTGAATGAATATGTGCTTTATTCAACAGAGCTGGCAAACTCCATCCAAAAGGGAGCTGCATTAGAAGGCAAGAACTGTTTAGTGATGTGTCCCAAAAAAGTATTTCAATCTCTTATACACAGGTAGGTGACCATCTCAATATTAAAAAAAAAAAAAAAAAGAAAAAGAAAAAGAAAAAGAAGAAAAAAGAAAAATACTGGTTATATTTATTTTGACTACACTTTTTGACTGAAAGATAGATGGTATTCTTCCTGTCCCCACACCCCCCACCATGTGCCCCATTTCATCCCCCTCCTTTTAAGTTCTCTCTAAGATTTATTTTCTTTTCACAGAAAAGCTCCTTAGTAGGAACAACTGAGCAAAAGGAATTATATTCAAGCTTCAGCTTTCTGCAGAACTTCTGGTGGTTTGTACAGAGTTTCTACATGGTTGTGAAATATGCTTGTGCTCCAAATTTAAAACTGATGTACTAGTCATGATCTTGGTTACCCAAGGTTATAATGCAAATTCTGGACATTAGACCAAATTGTGCCAGAAATATTAAATTTCTTTTTCTGCATTAGTAAATTAGGTAATCTAAGTTGGTGGTAAAAGTCAATTTATCCGTAACAGCACTTTCAAGCTGTGTTTTATAATTGAAAATAGCTGAATGATTCCAGTGTATTAAGCTAGAATGTACTGCCGAGATGTCTTTTGTCAATCATCTAATTCAGGTATTCTTTTATCTTTAAAAGTGATGGCTTTTATACTTTTACCAGAAGTTTTGAGTTGATTCTATTGTTCATTCATTGCACTGTGGTTGGCAGCAACAAACAGCTCTCACTTCCATTTTGCTGAGTCCTATACAAATACTGTAGCTACTGCCTAACTGAACTGAGAGGCTTGAGGTCGAGTCTACAGGCTTATTTTCATATATCATGAATGCTAGTCAGTTGTGAAATCCAGCATGGACTGGCTTCTTAAGTTCTGAGCGAACCAATATTTATAATCAGTGGATTAATGCAAATATAGACTCAAGAAGAATGACTTGAGGAAAAAACAAGTGTGGAGAAAACTTGTCACTACTTTCCATTCCCTAATGATATTTTTTCATTTAATTTCCCTATTTGTCATCTGTGTTTTTCTAAGCTATGGTTATGTTTCAAGTTCCTTGCCTCATCTGGCAACATCTGACCCATGAGGGTCTCAGTCTTCTGCCACCTCCCCTCAGCCTCATCTCAGCTGCTGGTGACACAACACTGCTGGAACTGTGGCTCACACCTTAGAGGATATTGCTTGAGTTTAAAGAGTCTTGAGAAACTTCACAGACCAGAGCCAGCTAAAGGATAAGTAATATTGTGAGACAGAGGAAATTAGCACCAACAGGATATAAGGTTTAAAAATCACACACAAAAAAGTCATTAAATATATTTTAGAAAGACAGAGAGTTGCAACATGGCAACTCAGCACTGGTAGGATGTCCAGGATGTGACAGAGAGTGGTGTAGCTCAGAAATTCTTTCTTCATTTTCCACATTTCTCATGAGTTTTAACTCAGAGATGATCAGCTGAACAAGAAGAAATAGCATTTTATTTCTACTTTTGCTTTTTGAACATTTGAAATACAGCAGGTCATGGGCTTGTCGCCGAGGTTCAGGGGAAATTCATGAGGTTGTCTTCAGCTGCAATATAGAAATAGTAATTTTTTAATGATTCTGCAATAGAATAACTTACAGATTTTCAGAATTTAAAATGAATAAAAACAAAGCAAAAGATTAAAATAAGTTTGTTGATCTTTGAGGAGCTTTCAAAGGAGTGCCAACATGAAAATACATTTTGGTCAACCTTCTCCACTGACTTGGCTGTAGCTAATGAGTCAAAGCTAAGGGGTAGTTGAATTAGGAAGCTGGGGCTCCTCCAGAGATTGCTATGTTTCTAATTTACCCAGGAGCTGTTTCAGTAGAGTTTTTTTTTATTGAGTCATCATCCAAAGCTCTTTCAGGGCTTTTCATATCCAGTAAGATGTAGACTGGGCACTCACAGCTTCCATTGACAGCCTAGAATGTGCTAAATGCAAAGCCACGTGTAAATGTGCGGTGAGCGCAAGAGATCTGAATGCCACGGACGAAGATGGCAATGGGGAAGAGGGGGTGGAATCAGGAAAATGAAAGGAGCATTAAGAGGAGTGAGGAGGGATAAATAAATAGCAGAAGAGGAGGGAAGCTGAGGGAAATACAGTGTCCAAGTTCTGGTTCTGCTTTGAGCCAGAATTTGTATCTTGCGACCTGCTGTCTTTGTGGGAGTACTACAACCCAAAAGTTTCACTGAGAGCATAAGACTTGTACTGCTGGAAGGTTAATGCTGCTGTTTTGCAAATATTTACTTCAGTGAGGACAATTCTTTAAATTCAAAATAAACAGAAACATATTTTTATTCAAAGATAAAAACAAGGTTATTTTAAAATTATTTTTAAAATCAAATAGAAAGGTCTTTCATTCATATTTTCTAAGTGAAAGGTTAAGAATTTTAAAGTGAAATCTAATACATGTTTGAAAGATCCATTTTCTATATAATATGTACCTTTTATGTTTCAGTATTGCTGAATACATTTTTCTTCTGAAAGAAAAGATGAAACGCTGCATCCATATCTAAATTTTTTTCAGGTAAATGTTCCTAGATCTAACCCTAAAGTAGCAAGATCTTCTTTCTACCAAGCTGAGAGAAAACAAGCTGAGTATAGCCTATACTAGAAAAAAAATGTAATTGTACTATTTGAATTATACACCCTTTCCTCTACAGTTTTTCACTGCCTCTCCAGAGCTACATATTCATACAGTTAAACCTTTATTGATCTTATTTTCCTTTTGGTTACTTCAGAGTAAGTTATTTCTACTAGCAGATCAAGAGGCACATCTATCTATCGCTGTAGATTTGTATCCAAAGGAATTTATGGAGTAACCACTCAGTAAAATATTCCACCCCCCATTTTAAATAGCTACATTAGGTGAAACTTTTCATTGTAGATAAGAATAAAGTATATAATGAAAGTATCCCTATTCAAGTAGTGTTTCACTTGCAGATAACTTTTAAGAGAAAGTTACATTTTTAATGATTATTTAGAGCCTTTAACTTCAAGTATTTTATTAACATAACAATTGTACAGCAGTTTTATATAAACTCTATTAAAAGTATGTTCCAGAGGCACATTTAGGTCATGCTGCTTATTCAAACAGTAGGTTTAGTAATAATAATTACTTAAATATAGAACATCACATTTACAGCTAACATTCTGTTTAAATTTCCTTCTCTTACTGTATGTTACTTGATGCAAAAAGCTGAAAAAGTACTGCACAGCTGTTTTTTATCTCTTTAGTGTCACTCTGAATGACATTGGTTGAAATCCCAGTCTAAGAAACCAAGTAGGTGTTTTTCAACAGATTAAATTTTCAAATCTTTGAAATCTGCATTAGAAGAATTACATAAAGTAATTCCCAGCCTCATTAGTTTATAATCTAAACAGATATAGAAGAGTACTCCTGCATAGTGGATAACATGATGTCTAACAAGCACTTTTACAGAAGATTATTGAAAGGAAACATATTTACTTTTCAAAATTTTCACTAAAAATATTCAGCAGGTAAGCAGATGCCTTAATATCTTCAACACTAGTGCAGGCATTGAAATAACAGGTGGAAAAAGAGTCCCAAAAATCAAATTATGAGCAACTGAAAATAGAAACAGCCCCAGTCTGAGCAGCTTGCAAGTCAAACATGTGCCTCACACTGCTGGTGAATATGATGTTTACAATATTGTATTTTGCCTCTGCCACAAAATTGCATTTTCATTGCATGTTTCTTGGATAATTGCTTTGTATAGTAAAAAATTCCATTGACATGTTACAGGATATTGTCAGCTGTAGCTATTAGAGGCTGTTCTCAAGTGATGTCTCCTTCGGGATCATTATATTTATATTTTAGCGCTTCTTAGAGAAATGAAGTGTCATAATATTTAATAATCACTTAGTCATTATCATAATAGGCACAACACATGGGATGGCTGATAACATACAGGGAACTGTGAGGCACTGTTGCACAAGTGATGGTTTGGAAAGAGTGACTTGCTGAGATAACATATCCCATTGCTACTTTTTTCTTCAAATAGACAGAATTCTCAAGAAACAAAGGCTGTATTTTATGGAAATTGAAGTACAGATGATCATCTTCATCCAAAGAGGAGGGTAGGAACAAGATGAACAAGGAAAAAAAAAAAAAAAAAAAGTCTAAAAATTTAGACTATCCAAAGAATATAGATAAATCTAGATGCTAGATTAGTGTTTCTTAATTAAATGTTTTGGCCAAAGTACAACAAAAAACCTGCTACCAAATTCAGTCAAGCATGCGATAACCTGGGTTTCTGGTTGCTGCTCCTCACATTAATTCCAGGCATGAGTGGTCTGTGAATAAGCTTGGCCAGTGGTTTAGCCAGTTTTCAGATTGTTTTTTAAAATGGACTGATAATTTCAGTTGGTTTCATCAAAGGATTTTCACAGTCTTTGCATTCAAGTGCACCAGTCACAGACTAAACTTTTCCCTTAACAGTTATTGGCTGGATAAAAAAAAAATCCTTTAGTGCTGGTGGCATGGCAACAGATCTGCAAATACTGCAGTACAACTTTATTTATAAGTGAGTTTTTTCTCCATATATTCCTGTTCAGTGAATGCTGGATAAGTTACTGATGTGCTTTCTCCAGAGTAAACAACACTTAAGGCCAATAGGTCAAATGTCAGAGTTTAATCTAATTTAATGGATAGGCCATTAAGCTGATATACACAAATGTTTCCTCAAGATTTTTATGCACTTGTCACACCCATTCAGACACAACCCTTGTTCTATCTGTAACCTGTCAAGAACTCCTGAATTTGCCACATTAGAGCAGGCACCAAATCTAGGACAACATGCCTTTGTGTGGTGGGAAATTACTAAATGGGAGAACATGAAGAATGTAAAATAAAGGTTAATGCTTGATATAGCAGACCCCACAGTGTACCCTCAGTTAATGTTTAGCCCTTTGGTTTAAAAATTGATACAATACTCTGCTATTGTTAGTTGCCTGTAAATGGGCAGGGCTAAAGTAGGGCAGAAATCTTGACTTACACAGGTAGCCCTGAACTGGATGCAGAAAAAAGAATGGGCTGCTTCATCATTACTCACTTGGCTCTGAAGGCAGGATTATTCTTGTGATAGATAATCTTGAGTCTATGGGAATCTATTTGCAAATTATTATAAATTATTCTTTGTATTGTAATTTATTATATATTATATCCAAAGTAATATAGAAAAAAATATTAAACCCAAGGTGATTGACTTTCTGTAGTCTCAGGAGCAAGACTCATTATACTGACTAATTTTGTCACTACCCATTTGCATGATGACTAAATATTAAAAACAGCATTAGCCTGGGATACATTATGTAGATCAGACTGTGACATTATACTGTCATGTCAAAGTGCCTCTATTGCAGTCACAGGAAAATCTTACCAAAGCTCTTTTTATTATCTACAGCTCTAGAATTTCACAGAAGTAACCACAATGTCATTATAGCCAAACAAGTTTTGATTAGCCAGTGCTTCTGCAAAGAGCTGGTACTGCAGCAGTGGGGGGCTCAGTGTATTTCAGGTGACAATCCCTATTTGAAAAAATTGATATCTACTTACCTGGCTGCTAAGCCGATCCAGAGAGCTGCAGCTGGAACAAAACCCGCATGATACCGGGTTTAGTTGTGCTGTGGTGTAGACACAATAGAAATTACAAGTCAGAAAATGTGGCTCTGTGGTAAAATTCATTTGAAGACACTTATGTAAGTTTAATTAGGGTTTCTCAGAGTTGTTGGAGGCAGACAATGTAGATGATGATCTGCAGAGTGAAGTAGGCAAGTCTAGCCTGTTCTCCACCACGTACGAAGACAAGAACAGGATGGAGGAGGTGGTACAAATATCTCTCAAAAAGAATTAATGTCAGCGGATTTTGGGGTAGGCGTGGGAAGTTCATCATTTCAGCGGACAGCATGTTAGGAGTTGAGGAAGCACTGCACCACACTTCTGTGAAATGTCATACTATGTTTAACTGTCTGTGCTGGTGTGAACCTGGGACAAGATGCATCAAGAGCTGAGGAGTTCTTTGCTGAGTGCACCAAGGGTGGTGCAAAGAGCTCTGCATAAGTAGAAAAGGAATTCACAATTCTTTGTGAGGGCCCTGAAGTGCTACAGAGGAGTTCTGGTCTGTAACACACACACTTATGCAGCTAGGAAGGCTGCACAAGGAATTCAGTTCTCATCATAGTGTTTCCTAACATGGCAGTTGGACTTTGCAGAGTAGTAATTTTGGGGCTCTTTGTGTGTGTGAACATTCTCAGATGTCTTGTGACTTTGGGTTAGTGTACCTCAAAAGAATGTGAAGCTCTTATTCACTTCTCATTCTCAGAGTCTTTCTCTCTTTTCTTGAGGTTAAACATTTAACAGCCAAATTGTATAGTATGCCCACAATAGTAATTTTTGACACGTTTTGAGCATGTCTGGATACAAGATATATTAAACCATATGGAAGGAAGAGAATTTGCAAATTTTTTTTTTTTTTTTTTTTTTTTTTTTTTTTTACAAAACTGATTTTTTTTTTGCTCACAGATCTTTGCTTTAATACTTCCATTTTGCTAGGGCCTAGGTACTTCAGCATCTTATTTATAAACTATTTCTGAACTCTGCTACAACATCTTCCTTTCAAGGTATGAAAAGAATTTTTCAACAAAGCCTGTCAACAGGCAGAAATGTAATGAAAATGAGGTGATTTAGGTGAGAACATTTTGGCTTTAAGCAGTATACCTGGCAGTCCCAGTGTGTCTGTAATGATGTTAACGGCGGAGGGAATAATTTCTATCAATGCACCATTCTTCACAATACGTATCATCTGTGAAACACATCTCTAGGCTGGCCTTCATTCCCCAGAGACCATGGTTCTTGATGGAGTAGAGACACAAGTTCTGAAGTGCTGGGATTTGTTCAGGCACTGCTCTTGGAAAATGAGCCTACTTAAACAAAAATTATTTTCACCTTGAAAACCAAGAATGAATATCTAAGCACTCAGAATAAGTAGCTAGAAATTTTGCTCTACAGATGTTACCTCTGACCAGAGGTCCATGGGGTTGAGCTCCTGTCACATTCCTCATATCCAAGTGGGAACTAAGTCTGGTTTTCACTCCAGAGGCAGCAGAAATAGAAGAAATTGAGATGCTCTCATTCACTATTTTTTTTTTTTTTTTTAATGTGAGCTCTATAACTCATCAGTTTTTAATAAGCAGCTGAATCTTTACAGCTCTTCTCACATTTCTCCCTTTTTACAAATTTATTCAATTAAAGAGAGACAAAGATCTTCAGTTAGGGCATCTTCTCAGCTTATTTCCTCAACATATTTGAACCTGTCGTCTCTCACAGGCTTCCTAGTAAGAGGTAGAGGTGGTTGTTTCTAAAATCCTGCAGTACAGCATAAAGGTGCCTGCACTTGTGTATCAAAAGTGATTGAATATTTTCTTGGTTTTTGCCAACAAGGATAATGCAGAACAGGAAAGAACTGTAGTGCAGTTTGTCCCATAGTAACATGCTTCCTGAGGGAAATGACGCTAATCCATGTGACCAGTTGTGGCAGAACTTTGTCACACGTGATTAACTTACTTGTTTAAAATTATTATTAATTGCTTTAGTTTCTGCTAATAAAAATTGTTACTGACCTTATGTGATACGTCTTTTTGAATTAATTATTGTTCCTGTGACTGCATTGCCTATAAAATCAATTAAGGAGTAAACATTTAAGATTTCCCTTTCTATTATTTACTATAATGAAAATTAGAATTAAAAGGTAGCTCCTGTTCTATTAACTTATGACAGCATGCAGTTGTATGTTTGCAGCTTGCTTTTGAAAGGATAGGAGAGAGACAGAAGAGCTTTGTAATAAAGAAACTTGTTTCTAGAATATTGATTACAAGTAGCAGGAATATCTCACCATTCAAACAACAAGGGAAATGTTACTTGTAATTTAGTGATTCTTTTTAAAAGGTGTATGTCAGAATCCTCTCAAACTGAAAAGGGATGGGAAACTTTTCAAAGGTTGATCAACTTTCTTCTATGGAGCTCCTTAAGCCTAGTCCTGAAACCTGCACTCATGCTGAGTTTTTAATTTAGTCAATACAAGCGATGTATACGTGTAATTTTTAGATGTTCACAGGGTGAGTGTGTGCAGATCACTACATCCTCAGATGCAAAAGATCCACCAGAACAGTTATGAGATGGTGAAGTCCTCACACAAATTACACTGCTTTTTAGTGGGCAGAATAGGGATTTTTGTTTTGTTTTCTTTCAAATGGTGTGGAATTAGGGTAGGAAGTATTGAATCATGTTGGATCATATTTGAATCTTTTTTCCTTGATCTACTGTTCTTACCAGAAAACAGTCTGGAGTATCAGTCAGAGATCCAGATGAATGCATTGCTTTGGTTTCCTGAAATAAACTGTAACTGCAAAAGGTCTGCATTATCTTAGGGGAAAACTTATCTCAAGTATTTCAAAAGTGTGAAGTAAATACATGCTACAGAAGAATTAAGCCCCATGGAGTTAGAAATTGTAACACTAGAGATCACAGCTTCCCCAGAGAGCTTGTCTCTTTTCTGGCCAAGCACAGGCAAAAACAGAGGGGAAAAAAGCAGAAGAAATAAAACTGAAACACAGCCTAAGATATCTTTTTCCCACTTATGTGATCTATCTCAATTGCTTTCAGAATGTCTAAGCCAGAATGAGAATACTTTTCTGAAATGGGACACCAGAAAAACATGTCCTGGCTCTAAGGCTGATGTTTTTCTCTGAAAAAAGCCAGTGTCCCTTGGCATTCTCATCACTAAAATGTCACAGTGTAGAGCAGTGTATTAAAAGTGCCTTTCTCAATTTAAATGTAAAGGGTCAGTTCTAAAAAGAAAGAAGAAAAAAAAAAAAAAGCTGTAAAATTGCACAGGACTGGAGATAAAGATTTAAAAGGGCTCTTGGAAAGTTTAACTCAGTATTCATGTGGAAGTGAAGGACCGAATCTGAAGTTTTGTTTAGGTACCAATACTTGAACTGGAGTTGCTTTCGTAACTTAAAATTACTGATGTATTTTTCAATAAAGTTAAATTGTGCAATATATGAAGTGTTCCTTCTTTTGCAGGCAAACATGATTAGTACTTTGCCCTTCTGGATTAGAATACTAAATTTCATTTTTTTTTGCCTGCATCACCATGTCTGGCAGCTTTGGCTTTAGAGTCCTGAGCTGGGGCTAACTTCTGGCTGTAAAAATCTCTCTGCTCATGTGTTAACCTCTCCTCAGAAAGCTCATTCTGTGGAAGGGACACCTCCAGCCCTTGGCACTTGTGTGTGCAGCCAGGAAAGGTTCTTCCCTCTAGTTACACAGTCAGTCCCAGGATCCCCAGGCACTATTAACAGTGATTTTTGAAGGAGAGATATTGCTGTTAACCATAATAACTTGAATGAATGAATTGCCAATGTTCATCAGCCTATGAAGTCTACTGATATTTTTCAAATAAAAGAGAGACAGAAGGCTCAATGAATTTAAATTATTCGATCTGAATGACACAGCTTCCTTTTAAATAAAGTAACTACATTCCTGAGATTGTATTTTTTCACTCCTATGCCAAAGTGAATAAAGACCATTAGTTTTAAAAGGTACTTTACATCCCTCTGTTCCCTCTTATGTAGAATTTACCTACAGTATGGATTTATCTTTAAACTTCTAAGAGTTACTGCTGAAACAATTTATTGATGACATGAGGAACTCTAGAAGGTCAGTAGCTAACTATTTCAAAAAGCATTAAAAAACTTGCTTTTTACTTTTACTACCTATTCCAAAATATCCATGATTTAACATATTAATTACTTTGGAAATTATGTATAAATAGAAGTTGTCACTTTGAAAAGGTGGAGGAGACACTTATAAACAGATAAACCTTATTTGATATCAATTCATGTGGATCAGCTCGAAAACTAAGAAGTCTTTATACTTTACAGATTTTCTACAAACTATACAGACAGATGTCAAGAGAGTTCATTCTGAAAAATCAGTTGGGGAAGCAGTGGGCTGCCCTAACTAATCAAGTACTGGATTGTTGACCCTAGTTTCTTCAAAGGCACAGGATACTATATTTAACAGATTAGTACTCAAAGTTATTATAATAATTAGTGAAATAATCTTCATATTTTCCATTTTAATATACCCTTTATGTACCTCATTTTTAGAAGTTACCAGTGTTTCATTACCATTTACATCTGGCTACTTGATTTTTTTCTCCATTTAGTATGCAAAGGTAATAGTTTGAACTGTCCAGGCTTAGAATTTAAAAAGGGTCTTTTGACCCTTCTAATGAGGCTTAAACAAGGTATCAGAATGTACTTCATAGTTTACTTTCTGGGTTTTTTTTTCATCTTCCTCTCCTCTTTTTCATTCATCATTTACATATTGAAGGACCCCATGTGCTTTATTGCGCTGTTTGGCTTTTCTCATTCTCACTTTCATTATCACAACAGAGGCCATAAATTGAACAACAAAAATAGTACTTGTTTCTGATTTTTTCTTCTCTTCTTATATATTTGTAGAAAGACAGTGAATAAATATTGCAGTTAAAATATTCTAAAACTGTTCTTGAATAATATAACAGTGTTTACACTGCCACCTTTCCACTTGCATGTATAGCCTATAAGGCCCACTGTTTTTACTATAATTTGAAAAGATAATCGATGTGTGCAGATGCTGTAATGGTCAAACATTGCATTTGCTAGAGGACCCCAGCCAGACTCTATTTTGTCAGTTTGAACACCATACCCATTTGAGTCATGTCCTTGAAGAGATGACTTCCCTATAGGAAACTGTGTGGTGAATATACAACTTCTTCTAAAGAATTTTACAGCATGATCCAGCTTAACAGTTATACATCATTAATATTTGTCCAAACACTTTCTTCTTGCCCTTCAGGAGAAGGACAGAGAGGCACCATGTAAGAGATCTGCCCAAGGTAGAAGATCAAGTTCTGGACTGTAAACTCTAAATTAAGAATAAACAATGTACTAGAGATGTGCTCAGCAGGGCCAGGGAAAAGTCAGGAGCTGCAAGTACTGACCACTCCCATCTCCTGCAAATTTTTAAATTTAAATTGGGAAACAAAATTGTATTCTCACATGTCACCCTTGCAAGATAACCACAGTAGTTCTATTCTCTCCCTTTTTATAGTATCCTCTCAAAAAAAGGATATAGTATTTAAGTAATTTATTTGTGCTTATTCTGGATGATCTTTCAATCATTGCTCTGCTTAGGAGAATTCTTTTTCAGGTAAGTAAGTGTTTTAAAAAATACAGAGATCTTTATGACCTGCAATATGTATAATATTTGTCTCTGTTCATTGAACTGTTACTGTAAGACTGATTTCTTTCTGCAGAAAAGCAAACCTGCATATCAACTGAAATTCCACTTGACAGTGGAGGGAAGAAAATACCTGTCACCTGAACCACTCAGTTTGAGACATTACATTATTGCCATCATTTGGCAAATAATTCCAAAGTTCTCAGACTGTTGGTAGAGTTTACTATTGGAGCAGCAAATTGCTTTTGTCCTAAGAAGCCATTAAGCTTCTGGATATTTACAGTATTCCCCCTTTCCTTGCTGTTGTGACAGTGCAGGACGATCAATAGAACAGCATGTCAAAGGGACAGGTGAACACAAAACTCAGTTCATGATGGGCTGGGAGTTTAAGGTCAGTTTGAAAGTTCAAATATTTAAGAGCAAATTCAGGATATTTTTATATGTGACATTCCCACAGGCCCCTCAGGTATGTGTCTGGTGAAGTTGACTGTCATTTTCATTCTTACTGAGATTTGCTGGCTGACATTGTGAAAAGGGAGTCCATGTGAATACAAAGGACTAGGTCTAACACAAAAGAACAGATAGGGTCCTAATTAGGGTAGATTTTTGAATGTGAGTCTGCTTGATAACAAGCTCCATTGCACAATCTGTAGACACAATGAAAGCTGCAGACATTATGAGCAGCTCATGGGCTGTGAAAAAACCCTTCTATCAAAAGGATGTTGGGAGAGAAAAATGGATGGAAAGAAGGGAATCTAAAAAAAATACTGAAACAAGAGAACACTCATTGTTCTTACTTCCCTCCTGTCTTCACCGATATAATAGGGAAAACTCCAAGACCAATTTTAAAGTGCTCCCCTATACCCCTATTATTGGTCTTAATTTGATTTGCCCATCATATGTTTTTCTGTAGGCAAGGTTTCTAGTTTTCTTGCATAATATTCGTGAAATCTGTTCTGGATTTTAACTATTTAATAATTCCTGAAAAAAAGCTTTTGCCAGAATCTAGAAACAGTGGAAGATATTTTCCCCAGTTTCCATTGATCTTAGGATCATCTGTAGATATTACAACTTATTTTAGGTACAGACTGTGTTACTTGTCCCCATGTGCCCTTGTCCCCCCATCCCATACAGGGATAAAAATGAGCTTTGACTCTCTTTGGGTGTCTATAGTCTCTCTATAGACAGGTTCAGAAAGACAGCTGTATTTTTCATGTCTATGCTAAACAGTAAGGAAGTGACAATACTAATGATTTTAAAAAATTGTTTCTTTTTGGGAGTAGTAGAGAGACGAAATTAACAAGGATGTCATAGATGCCTTTTGAAAATTTTTCTGTGCAAGTGGAGATGGATAACTTGGGTTTTGTTTTCTTTTTGTCGTTGCTGTTTTTCTTTGTCAGGCATCATAAACTTGATGTAAGCTTTTGTATAAATTTCTGAAAAATCAATGTGTGTTATGTGTATTTAGCAAAATGCAATTAGTAAATTTGAATATAAAAATAATACTTGCTCTTCAAACAGAGCAATATTTACTCTTAATACAGAACACATCAAAACACCAAAATCTCACAAAATCCATGAAAGTCTGTCTCTTTCTGTAACAGCTGCTCTGACTACACAAGAGAAAACCTGTCGGCATGTTCAGCAGACGGGGATTGTATGCCTCTATATTTTCATGCTGGCACACTTCTGCATATTTAAATGCTTAATTCTATGGTATATTCTTATTAATATGAAGAGTTTTAAAAATATAGAAAATCCCATATGTACAGTCCAACCTTTGGAGCTGCAGACATGAGCATACAGCTGCCACCAACATAAAACTAAAAGGAAAGGTATTGGTAGAAGAAAGATATTGGATTTCTGTTCAGTAATGGGGAAACTATTTTTCAGGTTTCTGTAGAGGTGGTTCTCACCTGATCTGTAGCCCTGACAACACCGTCAGATCAGCAAGGTGTGGGTTGCAGTGAATTTTATGGATAAATGCAGTGCAGCAGCCAGGTGCTGACATTAGTGCAGGGGAGTTTCTCTTGGGCGTTTTTGACTACAGTGGAAGATATTAGGAGGTGAACAGATTACAGTGTGAATATTCAGATCTACTGTTCCATAAACTTGAATTCTAAAAATTACAAATTTCCATGTTGTTTTATATCACAAAAAAAAACTTTCTAAAGAGGTCTTTGGAAATTTTTCCTAAATGAATATGAGAAATCCTCAGCAGTTTATTCATTTGGCCTGCAACTGCCTGTTACTTTGAGATGTTAACAGACAGATAATTATTCCAATTTTCAGAACTGCTTTTGGGAACTTGCTTATGTACCCTATTGAATTCAACAGGAACTCCATTTGAGACAAAAAAATGGCTTTTGTTGTAGTGTGAAATTAGGCTAAAATTATTCCATTAAATTCCAGGTCTTTAAAAACACTTCCCCGTATTGTAGGCATTTTCAAAATATTTTCTTCCAATTAAACAGCACAGACTGAAGGGTAGATTTCTTATAGGCAAGATTTTATCCTAAATAAGTGCAAAATGCCACTATTGCGTTTCATGTATTTATATTTTACAAATTTCCTCTATATTTTCCATAGTCACGCTATCTAATCAGGTCTAATCTACCTTGTTCATGTCCTTTCATTATTCCTGGAATGAGAAAATACTTAAAAATTGCCTTTGTCTTTCAACCATGACACACTTCTTCAGTGAGTCAGTTTAGTTTATTTTTTAATACTGTCACTATCTACCACTTCCATTCTTCTCTGGTAGGGATTAATCAATCTCAGTTTAATAAAAAGGTATCTTTCCACATGGTTTCCCTAAAGCATTCATATAAAGTACAAATTCACTTCTGAATCAACTTTTTAAAAGTTTGTATCTTTTCACAGGTTTATTATATGAAGATTTTTCTTTTTGCAGAGTAGAGATTAAATGTTCTGACAAAAAATCAGCCAAAGTCAGAAGAAATTCCTTTCCGAGACAAAATGCAATTGATTACCTCACTGATAATATTGCAGCTCACTGTGGGAAGGTGCAGGTCCTGTGTTAGATCTAGTTCAGTATTTAGCTGAGTTAGAAGCTCAAAGCAGCACCCTCCCGTATCTGCCTGTTTTCAGCACTTCAGGTTTACAGCCTCTGACCTGAGCCCTGTGTACCACTTAACATCTGCTCACATGGATCTTTGGCATCTGTATTCTGGCTTTTTGATTTGTGACTATATTGTGTCTATTCATCTTGACTTTTTTACAGTATTAGTGCAAAGAAATGTATTTAGCGTTCTCCAGAAATGCCCCAAGCAAGCCAAAGACAGTATCAGGATTTTTTTTTCTCCCATTAATAAAATCTTGCTATGAACAATGATTGATCATGTAGCTCTTACTGAAAGATAAATTATTTGCAGCATAACTTGAGAAGTAACTTTGAAGCCATTAGAATGACTAGCAAAATAAACTTTACCGTAAATGACTGAATAACTCCCCAGTATTCAGGGAAGCTTCTGGCTTCTGTAAAATTGTTCATGTAAGGGATCACTTGCCAAACAACGTCAAAGCTTAATAAAGTAACGCGCTATTTAACACACAAAATTGTCCTGCTTTTGTTATTCCCTTGAAGGTTAATTAAGTTAATTTTGTTTGTTATTTTATTCTGGCATTTCATCAATCTATTAGGGTTGATGTTTACTTCATGTTACATCTTTATCCATTCCACCTCAATTTTTTTTTGGTGAGATTAGCTTCTCTGATTGCAATTTAATTATTTAATCAGTACAACAATGTTATATCTAGTTAATACCAACAGTACTAGAGAAAGCTGAGGTGATAAATACAATCTCCACAAGGAAGAGAAAAAAAAGTCTCTTTATCATTTACTGTATGTCACATTACTGACAAAATATTTTAAATTTTTTAAGATTTGAGAATTTGTACTACATTTGCATTAAATCCATCTTTGCCTAAATAAATATGGTGTCTGGGTTTGGGGAGGTGGATTTTTGTACCTTATATCTCTACAACCTACTTCATGAAGATAATGGGTAACAAAAAATCCTCTTTTCCTTATTCATCTTCATCAAATCTAAATGATAAATTGTTAATAGATTTCAGAGGCCTCATAAAGCTCAGGATTAAAATTTCACAATAAACAGAATAGAATAAATAAAATAAATAAATAGGATAAATAAAATGCTCTTCCAAATAGAAATAGGAAGAGTAGAAAAGTTCTCTAGAAATTATCTAGGAAAAAGTGTCTCATGTTTGGGTCATTTTGATGACTGGGTGGCTGAAAGAGGAGACTCCTTTGGGCAAATTGTTATCTGACCTAATTTTGTCTTCTTGCACCACTAACAGAAACTCCTGAACACTGTGCAGTGCTAAAATGCCTCCTCCCATGCACCATTGATGGAGCCCAATATCCCAAAGGACCAGAACATGAGCTCCTGGGTGAACTCTAACACTTTTATCTGAGACTATATGACTTGGTATAAAATATTTTTTAAAAATCTGCATGAAGAATACAGTGAAATAAAAAGAATAGAATACAACTTATTTTGTATTCCAGTACAGTATGTTCCCCTCCAGTAGAAATTGAGACTGGTTTTGCAAGCTGAGCACTTTTTTTGGTTTCTGGTCATTGCAGAACAGCAAAGGATATGGCTGAGTTTTGTCTTCCCTCTTTTTGTGCTGTCACAGAGCACGATGTCTTCAACAGACTATCCAGAAGAGTAACCTTATTCATTTGCATTTGGGGGGAGGGTTTTGAAGCTCCCACAGCTCTAGTCAGTCACAGCTCATTGCTCCTAACCTTGTTTTCTCTTTCAGGATGGATTTTATCAAGCCTCCCGCTTATTTCACAGCCCACATGCTTTGCCAGCTGTCCTTGCATAATGCAAAACTCAAGGCTGTTGCCTATTCAAAAATCAAAGCATCCTCTGAATACAGCCTTTATAGAAGCCCCTTCTGCAAACTTTTAAGATGAACATTAACCATAAACAGTAGAGATAAGCTAAGACACTTCTCTTTTTCCTTTTTTTTTTTTTTTTTTTTTTTTTTAATGCTCAAATCAATCGAAGTATATGTATATAGCTTCGATGGCAAATCACCTTCTGTCAATGGCCTGTTTCAGTTGGAAGGACTCTTGAGACTTGTCATGCTTGGGGTCCCTAATAGTCACTTCTGTCAGAAGAAAATTGGGTTCCTAGTAAAATGTTTGCTCTAAAACTGCATAAAAACTAATGACTGTATCAAGTGATGTACATTGCCGGAAGCCACAGCCTGCTAGGAGAATTGCTTTTATTTGGAGGTTTGATATCATCATGCTGTCAAGGGCCTCACACTGGTGTTTGGCAGCCAGGACAGTGAGTTCATTGCACGTTTATTGCAGGAAACTTTAAAGCCAGCCTGAGGCTCTGTCCCCAGTGGAAGCTGGTGATTTTGACAATGATGCTCATCCTGAAATTTTCTACTCAAAAACTTTAGCTTCATCAAGTTGCTGAATGCCCTTCAAACTTGTGTATGACCATTCAGGACAGATGGAGCAGGTGGCTATTGCTTGTGTTGCTCCTGAGTTAGGAGGGCAAGCTGGGACAAAAATGTAAGAGAACTGCCTTTTAAGTCAAACATTAGAAGGGAATTGGAGGAAATTCCCATAAAAAATAGAAATTTAAGCCAAAATATAAATCAAATCCTCAGCAACAAATGAAAGAATGGTTATATTGAGCCATCCACTTCTTTTGTCCTAAAGAAAGGATCTTTGAGAAAACTGCTTTTCTGAAAGGAGTGAGATTAAGGAAAGACAAGAACGTATGTAGGGGTCTGGTCTCTCTTATATTCAAAATAAACTCAATAACTATACTTTTTGCCAGAATCATTAATAGCTGCCTATGTTCTGACACTGTAAAACAGAAACTTTTGCTTCTATCTGTCACATTTCTATTTCTACATCAACTCTGTGCCTTTCCATGGGCACATGGCGCCAGGGCACTGCAGGGATGGCAGGTCCCTGGGCTGGGGAGTGGCAGGGTTTTTGGGGACAGCACAGTCAGGAACAGGGCAGACCAGGGAACATCAGGACAGCTGTATCCTCAGGTTTCCCTGTGGATGAGGATAAGACATTGGCCTGGCTCATGGCTGGGCAGAACAGGGCTGTGGCAAGGCTGAAGATGGTGCCCTGTGGTCCTTCCACTAGACCGGGTTGCTCCAAGGCCCATCCAACCTGGCCTTGAACACTTCCAGGTACGGGGCATCCACAGCTTCTCTGGGCAACCTGTGTCAGGGCCTCATCATCCTCACAATAAAGCATTTCTTCCTAATATCTAATCTAAACCTACCCTCTTTCAGTTTAAAGCCATTCCTCCTTATCCTGTCATTTCATGACCTTGTAAAAAGTCTTTGACCAGCTCTCTTTAAGGCCTCCTAGTGTATTTCAATTCTGATCAATACCTCATTGGATTTCAAACTGTGCAGCTGTGAATTTAAATGGTGGACATCTCTGATATTTGACACTAACAGAAAAACCTGGATTTTGGTCCAAGTGTGTTAATAAATATAATATTTATGCATTACGTATTGTACTATAAATTCTGTCCACACTGAAGAAATAACTGGATTAACTGAAATGTACAAAGAATTTAAGTGTTCTACAAAGTTAGCATCAAATCTTTTATTTAGATGTGAAAAATATTTGACACATAAGAATACCTGCATTAAAAAAAAAAAAAAAAAAATTAAGTAGCTGAAATAATTTTAAAGCTAAAATCTGTTTTTCAAAAGATTGTTGTGAAGGCGCATGAAATCCCTGTATTTCAAAGTGTGAGGCACTAGTCTGGGATACAGAAAATGAAACCTTTTTTTTTTTTTTTTTTTTTTTTGTCTGAATTACCATTTTAGAAATAAAAATTTGCCTTTCTGTCTCCTGAATTGGTTGAGAGAGGCTCTTAAACTTGTTTGTCTTGTAGGCTAGGGCTGCGCTGTCAATGTTGATTGCAGAAACCCTAATTCTGTGTCTTCTCCCTCAAGGTTCAAGCCTTTGGAAATGTTTCTCCTTTTAAACTGGACCAATTCTGAAGCACAAAAATAATTCTCCTGAAATGGAAATTCAACAGACTGTTACAGTGCATGTCTGTAAAGAATAAACAAGTCATCTAACCAATCCTGATTTAGTGAATAAAGTCCTGCATGCTGATGCTGCTTGGGACTTCAAGAACATGGTGTTCTAAGAAATAGAATAACAATAAAGCCTGATATTCCCTTCAGAGCCATCATTCTCTTAATAGAGGATTTCCCTGAGGTTTACAGCCATCTAGCAATATTACTTCATTTCTCTGCATTGAATTAGGCCCAAGGACAACTGTATAAATGAAGCTGATGAAACAGAGTAAAGCAACTTTTCACATGCCTTCAACTTTTCTATTTTTTGTCCCATTTTTCTTTGCCCATTCAACAGATTACTGTCATTGATAAACTGCATAAAAATGAATATTAGTGTTTATGATGCATTAGGAAGATAAAGAATTTATCCTGCATTTTTAAGGCATCTTTCAAAATATACCACACATGCAAAAGTCTAATTTATGCCCATCAAGTTTGAACCACTGCACTACAAATTATATAGCAACAATTCAAAGCCCAAGCTGGTGGATTCTTGTCTATTACTCCATGGTGTTGCATGGGTAATTCTAATCTTTTTGACTCAATAGAAGTTTTGTTAATTGCAGTGGGACTAAGATTACACTTTAGAGTTGACACCAAACCTGAACGCTCCTGCAGCAAGGTGGGATCCTTTGTTCCCCACAGCCACCTCAAGAGCTTTGTGGCCCTGTCCCGGCTGGCCATGAGCCAGGTAACCAGTGGCATGTGTAGGTGTCTTAAGCACGATTTGTGTTCCTGGCTCAGACTCAGGCTGAAATTTCTGCCAAACTACAGAGCACGCATGTGTCATTGGTGTGTTTGGAATGGGAAAGGGATCTGGCAGAGAACTTAAGGCAGCACAATCTCGAGCTAATAACATTATATCCTCAGGTTAAGGATGAGATCCAGACAGGCACTTATAACCCTAATAGGCAGCTTGGGTGGAATAGAGGCTTTTAGGTCCAAGTGGTTAGGACATGTCCCAGGGAAGGGAATCCAATGCTCAGTACAACCATTTCTACACTTTACACGCTTTGTCTGCTGATGCTTTAACACAGTTTATGAATAGTATCTCAGTGCTCACATTTCTCCTCAGAGAGTGAATTCTGAATTCAGCCCCTCTATTTTGAATTCATGTGTTTGAACTTGGAGAGATTCTCAGCAGAGTTGTCCCACTTGAAGGAATAATGTTAAGGCTTTGGCTCTTACCTGCTGTTAGTAGAGTTTCTTGGGATGGAAAATTCTCAAGCTGGAAATTTTCCACATCAAACTTTTGGCACCTAGGTAAAAATTTTAAAAATATAAGACTATTATGTAAGTTTGTGGAGGTCACTGATTTGTTTGAAAAGTCTAACATACACCTCTTGTATAACTATAAAAAGCAATGCACACACAGAAGTGTTGACTGGTTTTCTACAGCATGTCTTGTGGGGGGCTCAGGTGTTTCTTGCTCAGAATATTGACTGTACCAATGCAGCACTCTTTCTGTTCAGTGTATAAGATATACAAATGCTCAAGTGAATACCAAAAACGCTACACAGTAAGCCAGGAATCTACAGTGGCACTGTCATTCTGTGCCTGGTGATATGGCACTTAGCGGGGGAGCGACACAACCCCCAGGGTCCCGAGAATCCCAAGCAGTCACTGTAGGGTCAGTGTAGAAAGGAGGGAAGTGGGCTTCACATGCAGTCCGAGATTTCTTTGTTATCACATAACATAACCCGAATGCAGCGCAGAGGTGAAGATGGGGAACAGAGGCTGGACTCTGGGTTTTAAGAGACAGAAACAGGATGGAGTTTACGGTCAAGGGGCCCCAGTAAGGAGAAGACTGGGGAGGGACACAAGGTGAGGTTTACAGAACACAGTGGGGAGGATAATGTGAGGAGATTTATATAAGCAGACCAATGGAGCCTTGAATAATAAGGGATTTCCCAAGGGGTAGTCCAGGCAGGGTCTTGTACCGGGGGAGGTTGACAAAGAACATTCGGGAACAAGAGGTAGACGTCAGGGAAGACTGACAACCCAATGGGTGGGCACAGCCACCCCAAACTGGGGGGTGGGGAAAGGAACAAACCATAGGGTACTAAACACAAAATTACACACCACTACAGTGGCACCATAGTGATGCTTAATCTTTATCAGTATGAGCCTAAATCCTTGTGAGTCCTCCATCCAAACTCTTATATTTTAGCTGCATTTCCCAAACAGTTTCCTCTTTTTTTTTTTCTTTTTTTTTCTTTTTTTCCCCCCCATAAATATTCACTTATCTGACATTCCTTTAAACAATGACCATGATCACTTTGAAGGAAATATTGCTTCTTAGAATTTGGTCATATCCTGTCTAATTGCACTCAAGTATCCAAGAAGGACTGGAGAAGAAATAGAACAGAAAAACCAGTGTGTATTCAGGTGAGTTATAGAGATTCAGCATTAATAATTTTAATATGAAGGTCAATAATTAGAGCATCATATTCTGCCCATTGTTCAGTGTTAAATGCCAGAAACAAGCAACTGGGATTTCTCAAATCAAAATGACGTACCTGCCATTTTCTAAGCACTACCATAACACTGTATATGTTTTGTTTACAAAACTTTATATGCTCAGTATGTGATCAAAATGTAAATCTTGGATGATTCCCTTGCTTTAACAAACATAAGAAGGTACGAAAAAAAAGCAGATACTCTATCTGATTATGGTATCAGATTTAGAAAAACAGGAAAGCTATGTCTGGAAAACAAGATCAAAAATGAAGCTTTCAGATTCTAGATATCCTTGTTTAATGAATTAATATTTTATAACCTGAAAGTTCATCCATTATTAAGAATCTTAATGAGGAAATACATTTAAAAATCTAAAATGTAAACATTATTTAATTTTGATGCATAAAAGGGACATTGGCTTTCTGCCTTGAAACACAGGACCTAAGCTTTTCACAATCAGGCAGTCTCTGTCCTACAACATGACTTTCTATCTCTGTAGCTTTTATGCTTCACTCTTGAATTTATTTTTATTACTGAAAATTTTGATAAATTACATATCAAACCACCTAGGATTGGAAAAAGAGAAGAGAAGAGAAGAGAAGAGAAGAGAAGAGAAGAGAAGAGAAGAGAAGAGAAGAGAAGAGAAGAGAAGAGAAGAGAAAAGAAAAGAAAAGAAAAGAAAAGAAAAGAAAAGAAAAGAAAAGAAAAGAAAAGAAAAGAAAAGAAAAGAAAAGAAAAGAAAAGAAAAGAAAAGAAAAGAAAAGAAAAAAGAAAATAAAACCCCGGTCTTTAGTGTTTAACTAAAAAAGTTTAATTAATTAATTGTTTAATCATTTGAAACTGTTCTGTCCACACATATTTAAGAGGGAAGATCCAAGGATGCCTAAAGATAGGCAAATAATTGGCCTATCTTTAACAAAATAGGTTAATCCATCTGCAACTATTCCTATGTGACTGAAAAAGACTTCATATATAGCACTTGCATCTGTGCTTGGGACTCTCTTCTGGAAGCACACACAGGGTTGAGAGGTTTGGACTTTGGATCCATTCTGCTGTGATTCAAGGAAACAGGTGAGACAGGATTTGCTGTAAGAGCTCCTATAGTTCTGTGGGTAAAGAAATGCTCAATTTCAAGTGCTGAAACAGTTCCACCAACTTTTGCAAAGTGTCACCATGGAGCAAAACATTCATCTTTTGCAGAGAACACAGTAAATTTTCAACACTATGGATTTCTGTGTTTTGTCACTTTAAGTTATCACTATTTTTGATCATGAATCCTCACATTTTCTTTCTAAAGAGGACATTCTGGATTAAGTTCTGCATTTTTCACAACAGTGTATGTATTTTCTGTTAGACAAGAAAACACAGACTTAACTTCAGAATATGATGATTCATTTGTAAGCTTAATGTAGTATAATCTATAAACACTTAGACTTTTGTGTTTCATTATTCTTTGGATCATGGCATTCTTTAGTCTCTTCTAGGGGCAATCATTATCCTATCGCTCCTAGATAAATTAGAATAATGTAGCTGATGTTTATCAGGAAGATAATCTGGTTTTCCAGGTTTCCAGTGGTTTGAGACTAGTTTGACTGGTCTAGTGGAATTATTTCCCACTAAAATGCATTTTGAAGAAATGCTGGACTACTAACTTTGATGCTGTCACCTTTCACAAGCCTGTCCCCTGAGATTTTAGCTATGAAGATCAGTCACTACTTGAAGGTTAAATATGACACATAACTTTCTTGTGAAGCCTGATAGGCTCCAGATGCAGAATGAGATCAGTGCATGCCTCCTAATGAAAATTTTCTCCTTCACTGACAAATTTGGATGCTTTTGTGCTTGTAACAACTGCTTGCACAGCGCATCCTCTGCAGCAAAATATGGTGTGGATCTGCATTTGGCAGGGCGTTTCTCCCCTTTCTCTCCCACCAAACTTGCCAAACACATCCTCCATGATTTCCTGTCAAGTCCTGCATTTCTTACCTAGGACCTGCATTTCTTACCTAGGACCAGCTCTGCTGAGGTTCCATTGTGAAATCTGCCACCAGCTGGCCTGTGCCTTCACTTTTACACTCTCAGCCTCCAGATCACACTGGATGCTTACAAAACTCTTACAGCAAATCAATCCTGATCTGTGTTAAATTTCAGTTCCTGCTCATTCAGTCCTGTAATGGGCTAGAGAACATTTTAATATTTTAGATCTATAGGCAGGGATGTCCCCTTGCCCTGGATAGCATAAATCCAGTAATAAATCCTGACTGCAGAGCCAGACTTTAAATAAAAATTACCTGTGAAGCTAGAGCAACAGGGTAAGAGCACACAGATGAATTCAAATAAAGGCAAAGTTAATGAAGCTGTGATTTTTTAAAAAATTATAAATAAGTAACAAATATTTCACAAATAAAAGTTTGTGTATTTTTTGTTGGAAACAAATGTTTCTTAATAGGAATTAGGTTGCATTTGAAGAGGATGCAATTAAGTTTTGAATTTTCTATGGCACAGAAATACGGTTGCTTATATATTTTTTGTAAGACTTAAAAACAATCCTTTTACTGCCTTCATCCTTCTTGTAAGACATCAAAACCAGATCTATTTACACTGAATTTATAACAAAGAATAAATACTCCTACAAGGATCCTGTAACACTCACTTAGATGAGCTGGCCCATTAACTTATGTTGATGTTGGATCAGGATTCAAGTTGAGTAAGAAGAAGCTTTTCCATTAATTTCCACAGGTTTCAAATGAGATTCTTGAGTGACAACAGTTTTGGTTTGGTTTTTTTTGTTTTTTGGTTTTTTTTTTTTTTTTTTTTTGAGTGAATTATCCAAAGGCACATTAGTGACTTAGGTATGTTTGTGCTTGGAGTACTTGTCATCATGAAGTGAGAAAAGCCTTCTCATTGTCAGTGAAAAGAAGCAAAGACTTTCGTTCTTTGCCAAAATTTGTATCTGTGCCATGAGAGTTCAACAAACTCCAACTCCTATGGAACGATTAGACCAAGTACATCCAAATCTACATCAAACATCCATGAGGGACAGATTTTGGATTCTAGCCCTTAAAACAAGCTCCAGAATACAGCAGGAATAAAAATGTATTTAGTTCATGAGAAAAGTTAAAAAGAATGGAAGAAAAAGGTGAAAAAACATTGCAATTACTTTCAGAAGAAAGGATATATTTTCTAGAGTATAATTCTTGGAATTCTCCAGTTTTACATGGGGATTTAGTTGGGGTTTGAGGTTTTTTTCTTGATTTTCGTTCTAATCAGTCAAAGCCTTACTGTCCTACTGTAAGCTTCATTCCTGCTTTTCAGCATAGATTAGGCCCTTTTAAAGAACACAAATTTTAGCCACTGAACACACAGTTTAGAAAACATATATAATCAATTAAAAAAAAAAAATCATAATTTGAGCACCTTTCTTGAACAGCTAAGAACTGGCACAGTTAACATTTGAATACATATGAGGTGAGATGAACTCTATCCTTCCCATGGCCTAACTTCTGCCACGCACTTTCCAACATATAATTTCTCAAACTTCTGCAGCCTTGACAACAGCTTAACATTTCACAGCTCTTTGTCTTCATTCATGATTTGTCAAGGCAGTTCAGCATCTGGCAGTGAAATGCCTTGCATGGAAATAAGTATTAGTAGGAAAAAGTGTAATGTGTTTTCTGTGCAAGCCAGCATCTGGATATTCAAAATCTCGACATTCAGAAATTATCGACTTCTCAGCGAAACACCAAAAATTGTTCAGATTTGCTAGTGAATGACAGACAAAAGTGATCCATCTTTTTGGCCTGCTCTGTTTGATTTGATGATTAAAAATTGATGCTGAGATCAGACATTTGAAGGCACAGATTTTACCTGCCATGTAAACATAAAGACCTTTGTTACGCACCTTTGTGTTCCTGACATTCAACTATTTGCAGATTACAGTTAGTGCCAGTGGAACAATTTAACAATCTGCCTTATGTTTTCTGCTTCAAAATTCTATCTTCAGTCGTGTTACCTGTCCAAACTGTAACTGGACACTTGCAATTCGAACACCAGGTGTCTGCCTCGGGCTTAAATTTTCTAGAAAGTTTCAGCAGGTCTGTTTGCAGACAACAGGGTCAAAGGACAATGAAGTTTCCATGGAAAAGTGCTGAATTAAATAAAACTTTCAGTTAAAAGCTTTTGCTTTGTGAGTCAGCTCTCTTGGACACCACACACTACCAGAGTGGGAGAAATTTTTTTTTAAGTATTTCTTCTGTCACAGTTGAAAAATTATTTTTAGCAATCATTTTGATTGAAATATGTGACTATTTTTGTATATGAAAGAAGTTAATGTGTTTTTTTTTTTTTTTTTTAATGTGGTTGACTGAATAAAAACATTTGATTGTTGACTGTATGCTTCAGATTGCTCCTCACACACAAAAATTCAAATGCTCATGTAAATCTCTTAAGTGATATTAGAAACAACATGACATTATTTTCCTTATTTTAAGCATATTTTGGGCACATAAAACCCAGAATTATTTACAATCTACCTTTTTGGGGAACATAATTGACATATACTGCCACTGCAAAATTCTGTTTCCTCCAGAACAATTTTTTCTAAGTCAGTGGCTGTCAGCTGTGCAACCATACCTCTGGTCTACTCTTTCAGTAGCATAAGAGTTATGCTTTTCTGGCTAAATCTTGGAATTTAGAAGTGTACTACAAGTTGCTTAAAAGTTGTATGAACTGGATGCTCACTTTGCTTTGCCAAATGGATATTTTTAAGCTATTAAGAATTATATTAGGTTGAATGTTGTATGAAACACAGATGATGCAGAGATGTTTTCCTACTGAAAAATCTGGTTTGTAGCTTGCACACAAGCTCCTCCCAGAGGAGCTGAGAATTACTACAGCATCAGTGAATCGCCTTATTTTAAATCTGCATTGCATTCGCCACGTTTTGCCTATGCCAAAAGACAGCTCACGATTCTCTCATCTTAGCTAGTCCTACTATCCCTGTGATACCTTAAGTTTTAGCTTTCATGTTTTCAAGATTCTGTGCTGCTTAGGGGTGCAGTTCTGAGCCTCGCATTCAGTGTCAGTTAGCTCTCTTCACAGAGCAGGGAGACAAAACAAATCCTTTTCTGCTGAGGACCAAGGACAAGTGTTACAAGTTTTCAGGCCCAGAAGTGTAAACAACAGTGGACTGAAGAGACAAAACAAAGATGGGACTTCATAATCTGAAGCTGTAATTGGACAATTAAACCCCAATATGCAATATGGACCAAAACTTTTAAAAGTGTGAGACCTCATGACCATTTTGTGACCATTTTGGGTCCACCTTGGGTGTAGCCCAGGCCAAGCTCTTGTCCTGCCCAAGGTGTACCATTAAAGGCCTTTTAATAAATATCTACTCTATTCTCTTAGCTCTGTCTAGTCTTTGTTCTAGGTCAGCCACCCCAAGGCATCACCTAAACCTTTGGTATTGAAACAAAATGCCAAAATATTTGGTGTGATTTGGTGTGATAGCATCATTCATGTAACCATAGAATCACAGAAACACTAAGGTAAGAAAAGACCGCCAGCATGGGACCAGCCTTTGACCAAATACCACCATGTTCACTGAAGAATATGGCAATTTGCCACCTCTACTTTTTCTTTGAACATTTCCAGTGATGGCGACTCTACCACTTCCCTGAGCAGCCTCTTCCAAATCTTAGCGAGTCTTTCAGTGAATAAATTTTTCTTAATACCAAATCTGAATCTCCCTTGGTGAAACTTGAGGCCATTTCCTCTTGTCTTATTGCTAGATGGCTGGGAGAAATCACAGCCTTCTCTCAGGAGATGTTTGGATGTGAAAGTGTTATTCAAAATGCTTTGGGGTGAGCTGTGTGTGCACAGAGCCCAACTCTGTTCTCAAATAACTCCTAGGTCACCACTAGGTCCAAAGTGAAGGAAGTTGAGAAAGTGAAGGATTAGTCTATCTGTATCTTCTTCATCATCCAACTTCATGTGCAATGTTTGGCCTGGGCAAAAGGAGGCAAAGGAATTAAAAAAGAAAAAGAAGTGAACAGAATTGCACTTCACTGGCATGGGTCTGTATTTCTGCTGTCCATCGGAAGAGAGACACTACAAGGAATCTAGCTTTTTGTAGCTTAAATAACTATTTCATTATTTTAAAATTATTCCAAATTTATAAGAACAAAAAATGAAAAATCCAACAAAATTCTATCCCTTAACAAAAGACAAGCTTACTTTACAATTTCCTTCATAATGGTTCAGTGTGCTCTTACCAGGGTGTGAAGATGTTGCCAACCACATAAAATTAGCGGAACAAAAGGAGGGTAACTGTTTTCTGGAAGAAACCCAGAGCCACACCCTTCAACCCAGGAGAAACTGAATTTCATGGTACAAAGGGGAGGCTTTTCTTTAGCAACAGTGTTTGAGGTATTGATGACTGGGGGTGGTAGATCTGGAGCATGTCTGACACACAGATAAAAATGGATTTTTCTGAGCCTTGGGAATCTTATGGAAAAAAAAAAACAAAAACAAACTTTCAGCTGGAACCTCCTTTACAATATCAAGGGGAGTCAAAAATCAATGTTTCTGCTAATTTATGCACACAGCAGACTGCCACATATGAAAAACAAAATAGATAAAATTGATAGCGTGTGAGAGAATCTGGCATGGGGATGAGTGGGATGGGAGGCATGAGAAGTCCCCAGACTCAGAGAGGAGTGAAGACAGTGCTGGACTGGCTTTATAAAACTAAGCTGAAACCAGGATGTGTGTGTGTGTGTGTGTGTGTGTGTGTGTGGTGGGGGTTGGGGCATAAGGGAAATTCTGTTTTTTGTAAAACAGTTTTGTAAAATGACCCTGTTAAAAAACTCATGCGTGTGAGTGCACAAATGAAAGGTCAGGGTGTGAGTGGAGTATTCTTAATCCATCTGGAATTTTAAATACTGTTTCTGTAATATACATGTTTATTTTAAAAGAACCTATGATATGGAAAACATTCTCTATCGAATTTAAATTGAATTTCTAGATTTTTTGCAAGTGAGTTATGTCAATGTGTTCCCATAGCCATCTACAGAAAGAGAAGTTACAATTAATTTTTTACACACAGATTTTTTTCTCTTTGAATTTTATAATCTGAAATATTTCATAACTGGGCAAGGTAATGACTGTAAAATATATTCTGGTAGAACTGAATATTTTTAAAGATTTTTTCTTTTTTTTTTGTTCTCCTGTTATTGTTGTTTAGTCTGAAAACTTTTTCTGGCAGAAACATAGAAAATGCACATATTAAGAAGATCTTAAAGAAAAAAGCCTAAACACTGATTTTACATGTGTAATACTTCTAGAAAGACTCAACTCTCTACCTGTTCAGAACAAACAGTGACACATGGTCTATGCTCAGTCACGGCATATATGCTAATAATTATAATTTTTTTTTTTTTTTAAAGAAAACATTAGATAAGGATTCACTGTTAATGCTGCTAACATTCATTAGTTTGTGATATATCCCTGCACTGCTTTATGCAAGAAGATAAAAGAATGGAAATGCAGCATCCAAGGGAGAAAATAATAATCAGAAGAAAATCCCCTATAGCAGTTATAATGGTACAATGCAGAACTCTGAGTGAAAGCTGCCATGACAGCTACAGCAAATTTCACTGCAGCTGGCATTGACTTCTCTAAGCATGGGTACAAAGTGTGGGTCTCAGAGTAATGACTATGCCATAGAATTCAGGCAAGGCAGGATGTGTTACATGATTTCACAATATCAATATTCTCCGTTTCTCACTTCCCAAAGCTTTCCCTGTCCTTTGCTCAAGAAGACCTGAAAAAGGGAGTTTGTACCTCAGTTGTCAGCCTACCATTATCTGCAAGAGAACTCAATGCCAAATGTTTTCCTTTAAGTGCAAGGCAGCAGTGGCAGCACTTGGCCAAACTTCTCTTCGGCTTTGAATTTGCAAGTGCTCACACAGGCACCCTTCAAGGGAGCAGCACTGTGGAGGAATTTATATCTGTGCCACAGTGTGCAGATTACACTGGAAAATACCTCAGATAATACAGCTGCAGAGTAACAGATGCCTTGTCATTTTGGGTCTTACCAGCAGACAGGTGGGATTTCAGAACTGCCTTCCAGGAGACCAAAAATACAACTAGTTTTATGGATCTATCAGTAGGATCGCATGGCAGGAGTAATCCGTATTATAACCCAAAAAGCCAAATTTTACCCTGTGGTCTCTCTCAGCAAACACAGGATTGAATGTTTGATAGCGGTCAACTGGCTGTTTGCCTGACTGCTAGATTCCAAAGTCACTTTGGAAGCTATTATTCCCAAAGTGAGGCAAACAGACAGCACCATTAAGGGCTGAAGATAAAGGTATCACTTCAATCCCCATAGAAAGATAAAGCTGTCAAGGGGAAATGGACCTAAGCTTCATACCTGTAGGTTCTTGGTCTTAATAAAGAAAGAAGAGTATAACCATCAGCGCAGTGGACAAACAAATCCATCTCAAACAGAATGATAGTGAAAAATTTCAGCTTCATAATCCATACTGAAGACAAATCACTCTCTTCCACCATAGTCATTTTGTATCCTGAAGATAATTTGAGAATGGGAAAGCTGCCAAAGTGTGACAACTGATGTAATAAATGGAATAAATCTGTCACTGCTGTTGTCAGGTTCCTATCTTTTCTGATAATGCATTTAGCTTCTAGATCAGGGGCAAAGTGAGGACTGCAGAACATCAATTCCATTTAAATGTGTACAGGAAAGGGCATCTGCAGAAATTCCTTGTTGCCAGGACTGTAGCAATGGTATTTTGTCTCCAAAACAACAAAAGTTGTCTCCATTTATCAGGAATTCAACCCCATCAATACCTTAAATGGCCTTTCTTCAGGGTCCAATCCAAACCACCTCTCTACCAACAAACATCTTGAAATGCTTGATGCTGTTTCAAAAGCAAGAAAGTTTCTCTGCATTAATTTTGATTAAACAATTACTGACTCTGCAAGTCAGTAGAACAGTGTTGCCTCTTGCTCTTGGTTTTGAAGGGTGCAATAAAGGACTGAAAGACTGAGATCAGAATAATTGCATACCAACCGGCTTAAAAATATTTGGGAAGAGAATGTGTTATACTTTCTGTGTAGCTGAAGAGAACTTTTCAATCACAGCCAGTATGTGTTCAGCGCCTGTGGAGACCCAAGGCCCAAACGGCTCTTGGGTTTTTTTTAAGTAAAAATGAAAAAGAAAATAAAAATTAAAATAATAATAATAATAAAAAGAAAAGCTGAAAGGTATTGTAATAGTTTAAGAAGCATGAAAAATTATCAAAAATGCAAAAATGCCCAGGGTTATTAGTGGGCAATGTTTGCACAAGGGTAAATATGTCAAGTGTAAATTTTTTGTAAAAATTAGAAGAGCTCTAAATATTATATTTTTATTTATTTTTTTTTATTGCAATCCAATTAATTTTTTGAACTAAATTCCATTACGTATTACAGGAGAAAAAGAATATTTAATTTTCTTAAGGTAAGAAAGGTCAATTTGTGAGATCTTCATTACATGGTTATTTGAAATAACAGTGGATTTGGGGACATAACCTAGAGCCTTTAAGCCCTTTTCTCTTTTTTTAACACGAAAGAGTGAATGTTACTTTCTTCAAGACTGTTTCTTTATTTTCTCAATTTATATGGCTTTGACCTTCCAAGCTACAATACATTTGGTGTCATAAATTACCTGTGCACTTTTCAACTTGTCTGAATCCTGACATATTACCTGTGAAAGCCACCTGGAAGAGAACAATAAATAATTCCTTTGAGGGGAAATATTCCCTTCTGATACTTACACTACAGACATGCATTTGTTGTGGGCTTCCACAATTGCTTGGCTTCATAGTGTTTGCTGCAGAGCTTCATCTCCTCAGACATATTGAGAAATTGTGAGCTAGAGTAGCAGCATCAGCAAATATAGCTCTTTCCCCTCAAGATTGATATGCATAGGGTATCTCTCCTTCCAAAAATGCAATATCCTTAAATTAAAGAATCAATATAAATCACATCAGAGCCCACTTTTGCCCACTTATAAATAAAGTATCAACATATGATATTTTATATGAAGCTAAGACCATTACTATTGTTTTGATATATTCATATCAAGAATAAGGACATATTTGTAGGCGGCCATGCAAAAACCACTGCATTATTTCTGGATATTTCAAATTCAAGTTAATTGAAATACTGCCAATATTGCTTCAAACTGTGGTTTTTTTTTTTTTTAAGAAAGCCATATAGGACCAATATTAAAAGCTAGGCTAAACACCTCTGCTTTCAAAAAATAAACTGACATCTTTCTTCTTTAAAGTGTGAAAAACTGTGATAGAAAAATATATTTTAGTGGATAAGTTATCACAATTCTGTTGATCTCAGTTGACAGAATCATAGTCTCTCTCTGAAGGATTGTCCCACCTTCCTCCCCAGCAAAATACATGTTTCTTGTTTGAGGTAGTTGAAAGCCTGATGGGTGTGAGATTGCTGTGGCTCTGTCCCACGATAGCAAGGCTGAGTGTGTAATCACTGGCACAAACGCACACAGACACAGCGACACACATGCACAATTGCTGTCCAGGTCAGCACAAACAGCAGGGCATGGCCAGCACCCACAGAAATGCACACAGCACCCACACAAACAGGAGCAGTGTGCGTGGCCTGCTCCTATTCTTGATTTGTGGCCATTGGAATGGAAATCCAGTGGTGGAAAAAAAAAAAAATACAAAATATTCATCGCTCTGAGTGTGAGCCTTTGATGCTCAGCCTACCCAGTAGCTGCCTCCCAGCTCTCCTGGCCTCCCCAGTTGCTGGGAATGCAGACATACAGGCCCCAGAGATTTGCAGTCATGCTCCCAGAGTAGCTGGTCTCTTTTATGCTGTAACTGGCACATTTTATCCTACTTGCTGTCTAATTCAGTTTGAATTTCACCAGTTTTCACACATACTCAGAATAGAGCACAACCATACAGAACCAGAAAGAGGATTTCTTGAGAACACAGTGCAAACTGCAATTATGAAAGGCAGTTTGACAAGTGTAACAGACAATTAAGACGATTATACCTGATCAGCTTGTTTTTATTGCCTTTTGTCTCTGTTCTTTCCTACTTGTTCCCTCAGAAAGCACTTTGACAGCTCCTTTTCCTACTTCCATTCCTTCCCTAAGCATCCTATAATGTTTCACACATTGCCATAATTCCTTTAAAATACGCCATAAGTTTTATGTAACCTTAAAGTACTGTTTCTCCTGGCATTCCATGAGGAGACTCTGCCTGTGCAGGCATTAACTCCATCAGTCTCAAGGTGTTCTGACATGGAGAGGAGAAGAGCTCTGCAAGGTGTTCTGAGGTCCTTTGTTCCTGCTGAGCTACTTACTAGGGACAACATTCCTACCATTCTGCTTGGATAATCCCAAACTTGTTAAGGGTTCCTCAGTCTGGAAATTGTTCTGCTGATCTTCACTGGGCCTTTGTGTTCTTGCTGATTAGTTTTTAATCACCTAATGGTAATTGGCAGTTCATGATTCCAATGAGATCTACACAGTGCTAGGCCAGAGGCTTTGTATCCGCGTGTCTCAGTCTTCACCCACTTGTATGTTTGTTGCTTACTCTTGTTACAGATGTGCCTGAACAAGACATGGATGTATGAACTATCACCAGCCAGGTGCTCAGTATGGTCTTTCCAGAGGGTAGTAGGGAAATGTCTGCCGCAATTCCTCTCCCTCCCTTCTTCCTCTTTCCCATCTCAACAAATGGTAGTAGATTTTCTGTTTCTTTTCCCAGTCCCTTTTCCAGAGCTCATATCCAATATCTTCTTCAGTTTTACATTTAAAAAGTAGATGTAACAATATAATGATCTTTATTAAACATGGCTGGATGAACTTAATCCCCTCAATTTTCTTGATTTGGGCGCTGAGCTATACAATGAAAATTATGGAAAGTGTGAGTTACTGTCCAAGGTTACAATGTAAAATGTGCCCAAAGTGTGTATTCTATAACCATCTACATGAGCTGTTGAAACTAGGTTGGGCAGTGTTTCTCTTGCCCCCTGCCTCCAGACTATCTTCTGTTAATGGCTCATCAGTGCCCTGCTGCATGGCACACAGCTAACTCCCTCCGGAAGCTATCTCTGTTTAACGGGCATTCAAGGACCCATATCAAGACTGATAAAATGATATCAGCCCATTGTGATATGCTCCGCCCAGGACGAGGAGCCAAGCACCCCATCCTGGATATAATCTGTGATTTGGGACAGCACAGGCAGCCTTACGCACTGGATTACCAGAGGACAAGAGCTACCAGAACTTTCTGCAGGAACACAGCTTCAACAAGACCACTTCATCTGAACTGCTACCACCACAGCTTCAGGTAGTGTTCTGACTCTGTCATGTACTATTGCATACGTCATAGTTTATTTTATTTTACTGTCCGGTTGCGTCCCCGCTCCGGGTGGGAGCTGACCCCCAGCTAGCTCGGGTCAACACAGACACAAAGTTTCCAGTTCGTTTCGGCTTCTCGGCTTGGCAGCTGGACCCAAAGGTGACAGTCAACAGCAGCAGAAGAGAAAAGGCTGGCTCTCAGCTTAGCAGGTTAAAGGATGTTTATTAGCAGAGATCTCCAAGCTCCGAGGCGAGCGGCTCGGAGCTTCCAGGCTGAGAACCCCGCGGCTGAGAGAGTTTGCTCCTCCCTCCTACCCCCTCTATAAGCGGGGGAGGGTCCCAGGGAGGATACAAAAAGACAACAAATCAGGCGTTTCAGGGGGTAACAAGGTGTGCCCACCCCCAAGCTTCAGACCACTAAAATCCAGAGCTAAAGGAATTTCCCCCAGGCTACCTATCACCTGAAGCCCTCTGCCGGAGATTTCACAATCCGGGAGGGACCCCGGGAGTGATTGACAAGCTGCCCCAGAGAGGGGGGTTGGGGCAGAGGGGATGTTACATGTCATGTGAGGTATGGGATGATTGACACAAAACACCTTATTATACAGACAACACAAAAGGGATACAGAATTGGGGATACAGTGAAACGAACCATAACATTAACTTCTTACAAAAATCTAATAAAACAGTTCTGCACCACCACATTTTACCTATTTTTTCTTCTCCTCTTAAATTATTTTTTCTCAATTGGAGTATCTCGCTGGTTTTGCCTTCAAGCCACCACGAGAATGAAATAAAAGCCTACAGCCATACCCCGAGAACATCCATGGGTCATGTCACCCAAATTTATGTTTGACAAGCGTTGTTCGGGAGGGCATTTGCTCCTGCTTTGTGAAGGGAAGCGCTGGGGTTCCCAGGTTCCCGAGTGAGGGGTCTGCACTTGGTGTCTCTTGGGGCTTTGGGTGCCCAGGGCCATGATGATGTTCCCCGAGCTGGGCTGGGGATGGCGGGCAGGGCTGGCCTGTGATGCGCTCTGGGGTCTGTGACAGCGCGGGGGCCGTGTCACAATGGGGGCAGCTCTAACGGGCCCCAAGGGGAGCTGCTGCCCCAGTCGAGCTTGGGCAAGCGGTGAGTACGCACACAGTGAGGAGACAGGGCTGGAGGAAGGTTGGGGCAGAAGTGCCGGCACCTGGGACCCGTGTTCTGCCCCTGCATCCAGGGCCCAGCCCCTGGCGGGAGGGCCTGGCTCAGGGCGCCGTGCTTGTGGGGCCAGCGGTGCAGGCCTTGCCGCCTGCCAGCTGCCGGGGGCCCTCTCCTTCCCGCCCCCACGTTCCCCTGACCATCCTGCCCCCCAATTTCCGTCTCCATTCCGGCCCTGCTGAAGCCCTTCTGTGTGTCCTCCTGCAGACCATGGCTTTCTTGCCATTGCTCTTTGTGCTCGTGCAAAGCCTGATCCAGTTCCCGCAGCCTGCTGGGGATGGGCTGGATGAGGCCACGCACCGGCGAATGCGGGAGCGTCAGGAGCTGCTGGAACATGAAATGACTCGGCTGCTGCAGGAGCTGGAGCAGGGGCTCCCAGAACAGCAGGATGAGGGCTGGGGAGCTGTGCTCTTTGGTGCTCTACAGCAGTGGCCAGTCTGGGTTCTTGCTGGATTCCTGCTCCTCTTGGGCCTGTGGTTTAGGCGCAGGACAAGGAGCCGTGGAGCCAGCAGCAGCGGCAAGGACTTGAGCTCCTGCAAGGTCTTGCGAGAAGAGAGAGGAAAAGAGCAGGAAGAAGACGGCTTTTATTCAAAGGAAGGCGGAGAAGACATGCATGGGACTGTGGAGGCCGATGACAGCGGCAGTGGAAATGACAGAGAAGGCAGTCCTGTGGCTGCAAATGAAGGAGACAACTGCGATGCCACAGGAGGTGATGATGTGAAGATAGAGGAAGAGGGTGATGCTGAGAGTGCCACTGGCTATTCCTCAAGGCAAGATGAAGCATGGAGTGATAGGAATGTGCCAGGAGACAACACTGCTCAAGGCAATGAAGAAGAGTCTGGCAATGTTGCGGCCAATACAGAAGGCCTAGATGAAGCCAGCGAAGGGGAAAACCAGGATGTGCGGGTGGAGCAAGACAAGGACACTGGAAAGGAAGAAGAAGGATATGGAAATGAAGAAGGAAAAACCAGCGGTACGAATCTGAAGGCAGGCAACAATGATGATGTAAATGATGGTGAGGACATTGTAGATGGGAAGGAGGAATACGTGGATGTGAAGGTGCAGGAAAGCAGGGATGCCAGTGAACAGAGAAGCAGTGATTGGACTGGGCAGGAAGATAGCAATGACCGTGGGAATGAAGTAGACCAGGGAGGTTTTGCTGCAGCTGAGGAAGAAAAGAAGGCAATGATAAAAGTACATGACAATGACAGAAACGAGGATGAAGAACAGGGCGGTGTACGTGTGGAGGCAAAGAAGAATGAGGATAGAAAAGAAGACAAACAAGGTAACGTGGCTGCCAGAGAGAAAGGAGGCAGTGACGGGGGCAAAGAAGAAAATGGCAAGGGTGAAACAGAAGAAAGACACCCGAGATGCTGGGGATAAGCGAGGCATCCTTTTAGTGGATCACATACAGTGGCCTGTGGAGGAACTGGAGAGAGGTTGCTCACTGACAGCTGAGCTGATGGAGAGCTTCACGCGCGTCTTTGTGGACAGAGTGAGCAATAGTTTCTACCCAGTGCCTCAAGAAGCCATCGGGGTGGGCAGTGCCTTTGAGGGCTGGAGTCCCCGTGACTGGGACGGGGTGTACCGCGTGCTGGTCCCCCTGAATCCCCCGCCAGGGCACGCCTTCCACCTAGAGCCGAACAGTGCAGGGCAGACGGCCGCAAGGACCTTCAGTGTCCGTGTGGAGCTGGTGTGCACGTGCAAGAGGGAGCAGCTGGGCCAGAAGCCGCTGTGCTTCCTGCACCACCCGAAGAAGAAGCTGGGGCGGAAGCGGAAGCCCAGCCTCCTAGAGACACTCTGCACCGGCTCCTACCTGGACGTGGAGAAAACCTCCCACTGGTTCTACCAGCTGGTGAGATGCTCGTGGCGGCATGTGCCTGAGTCAGACTCATGGCACTTGGCGTTTCAGCCCTGCAGCCGTTCCTGCCGATTCCAGCTGAGCAAAGGCAGGGAGAGGCTGGCGGTGGAGATGCTCTTTGGGGTGCGCCAAGGGGACTCTGATATCTTTGTGGCCAGCCAGCCCACAGAGGCCCAGAAAGGCGGCTCCAGCATCTTTGTGAGCAGCCAGCCCGCCGAGGCCAACTTCATGGCAAGCACAGCGTGGCCGGAGACGTACGCTGTGGCGGAGGCCAAATTCCTCCGGCACATCGCCGGGCAGGTGCCCTGTGAGAGCTTGCACCTGAAATGCCTGCAGGTCTTCACCGGCATCCTGAGGGGCACAGGTTTCTCCAGCTCCGTCTGGAAGACGGTGGTCATGCACGTGCTGACCACCGTACCGCTGTCCCGGTGGCGCAGGAGGGAATTTGCGCGGCGGCTGTGGGACGTCATGGCGTACCTGCGCCGCTGCCTGCAGTCGAAACGCCTGGAGCACTTTGTGCTAGGCAACGAGAAGCTTCCTGCAGAGATCAGCTTGCCACTGGCAGTGCGAAGGGTTGAGCCGCTCAACCTCTTTGAGCACCTGGCCCGAGAGCCGGCTGCCCACAGAGAGGCGATGCGAGCTTATGGTCAGCTGCGGTTTCGCCTCTGGGTGCTGCTCTCCAGCCTCTGAGAGGATTTCCCTGCACACAGCTGTGCTGGGGGGCTCACACCCGATGGCAGCCACGTGAACGCTGCCTAATCGCTGCATTTGTCACTGGCAACCCTGAAGCTGCTTTCCTCCTCCTCTGGAAAGAAGATGCTGCAGCACATGGCGTTCCATGGGCACACCCATCTCAGAGTTGCCTTGCCCTTCACCTTCCAGTTACAACAAGGCTGCTGGTTTTCCCCGGACTTGTTTATTAGCTTTCCCTCTAGAGTCCCTTTAGTGCTGTTAGTGTAGAACTGTTTGGCCAAGTTACCCTTAGTTTAGAGAATGGAAATGCCTACTGTAGTGGTTTGCTTTTCATTAATATTTGGATATCTATGTTTGAAAACTTAATAAAAGGAGACAAGTTTCTCAATTTGCCTGAAATGTGTCATTCGTTGTATTGAACCCTCTGGACCGTAGAGAATGTCCTTCCTAGAGCCCTACCTGAAATGACTTTTTGCAAATAGAGATGTTGGACATGTTAAGGGTGCTATCTCGTGAGCATTCCCGTAGAAATGCGTGAAGTTTGAAGTGAAAATGCCCTGAAGTGCCTGAAATTTTGCAGCAGAATACTCCCGAATTTTTTTAGGATGCTTCGGAGAAGTTTTCTTTACACCGTCACTTTTATAGGCTCGAGAGGAACGATTCAGTCCTAAAAGAGGAACAGAGAGAAGTCCCTAACTGCAAAATGTGTGGTTTAATACAGAGGGGGTTTTTTTGGCTTCTCAGAACCAAGGTTTTGACACAAAATTTTGACAAGAAAAAGTCGTGTTTTCTCTGCTCCTGGTCATCTGTATCCCTTTGGAGAGGCCCTGCTGTTCTATGGATATTACCTTTTCCACCAGGCCTGTTAATATTGTATAGGAATGAGAGCAACTTAGCATGCACAGCTTTGTTCCTGGGGAGATGCAGCTAGACAAAATATAATTTACTTCTTGCAGTGTTGCTGTGTCTGTCCCGCACCGGGTCCTTTGTGAGATGCTCCACCCAGGGGGAGGAGCCAAGCATTCCTGCCTGGATATAATCTGGATTTAGGACAGCACAGGCAGCCTTACGCACTGGATTCCCTGAGGACAAGAGCTTCCAGCCCTTTCTGCAGGAACACTGCTTCAGCAAGACCTCTCAATCTGTACTGCCACCACCACAGTTTCAGGTTGTATTCTGACTCTGTCAGTGATCTTTTGTACTATTGCACGTATTTTATTTTACCTTTTCTTTCCTCTCCTATTAAATTGTTTTTTCTGGCTTGGTTTCTCTTCGTGGTCATGCCTTCAAGCCAGTACATATATTTTGGTGCCCATCGCGGCGCAGGAGGTACTGAGAAATGTCAGAATTACAATTTTGTAGTGAGAAAAAAAACCAGCTGTCTGCTATGATGCTCAGCATGCTTTCATATATCTTATACCTAGCTCTCTACACTTTCCCGCACATGGGGCAGTATTTGCTGGTCTTAATGCTCATGTGTAGACCAGGGTATGGTATCAAAATTGCTTTATTGTTCTATTATGTTTATTGTATTATAACTTCAGAGGCAATGAGCATCATTTGGAATATATACTCTATTTTGTTTTCTTGTCCTGGTCCAGAATGCTACATCTGGGCTCTCAACAATCACACCCAGCCCCTGTGGGGAGGGGTAAAGAATGATTTTTTCCAGTCTTTTAGGCCTGGCCCACCAGTTTTCGAAAGTATTGAGTTCTCTCTAGGTGCCAAGGACAGCAAAATATTGTTGTTAGTTCTGCTTTGTCTTCTCTGCATGGCCTGCACCATGCTCACCATGCTTAGAAATCAAACACTACATGGGGTGGTGCAGCGTCTCTTTGAGGAAGAGGGAAAAAGAAACAAATGCAAAACAATGGCATCTGTGTCTACACAAACTGTCATAGAGGAAACACTATCCGCATCTACTCAGACTGTCACAGAGGAGAATGGAACCAAAAGCAAAGCAACAGTGTCAGTGTCTACACAACCTATCACAGAGGAGAAAGAAACCAAAACTAAAGCAAGAGTGTCAGTGTCTACACAAGCTATCACAGAGGAGAAAGAAACCAAAACCAAAGCAACAGTGTCAGTGTCTACACAAGCTGTCACAGAGGAGAAAGAAACCGAAGCTGCCATCAGCATCTCCACACAAACTGTCACTGAAGCAGAACAACCTAAACCAGTAGCAGTTGCCCCTGTTCAGAAGAAGAAATCAAAGAGCAAATCAGTCCACATAGTGACGGATGAGGATGTGGCAGGACCTTCACACCCAGCAGAAGAGACAGAGCCAGAGATCATCACCCTCTCTCTGTCTCTGGGTGAACTGCGTGACTTGCAGAGGGAGCTCACCCGCCAGACAAATGAGTCCATCCTGACCTGGCTGCTCTGCATCTGGGATGCCGCAGCCAATGACTCCATTCTGGATGGAAGTGAGGCCAGGCAACTGGGATTGCTGTCTTGGGATGTGGTCATTGACCAGGAGATTGGGAGAACCCAACAGACTCTCAGCCTCTGGCGGCGACTGCTAACAAGTGTGAGGGACAGATACCTTTGTAAAGAAGATCTCCAGGTGCATCAAGGAAAATCGAGCACAATGGAACAAGGTATCCGATACCTGAGGGAATTGGCTGTGCTGAAGATCATTTTCTCAGAAGACGAGAGATTTCCTAAAAGCCCAGATGATGTCCAGTGCACATCGCAGATGTGGTTGAGATTCTCACAGCTTGGACCAGAGATGTACTCCTGTTACCTGGCAACGCTGCAGTGGAGGGAAGGCGAGGACAAGGTGGGTGTCTTGGTCAATAAACTAAGAATTTACAAGGATACTGTCACTGCCCCATTTCGTACCCATGTCTCATCCGTGGAAACAAGGCTGGCTGAGCAAGTCCGGAGTTTGACTGAAGAGGGCCATCAGAAACTGAAAAAGGAACTTAAGGAAGAAATCTACCACATCTCGCCAGAACCAACAAGAGTCCCCGCCATTAGGAGCAGGTACCCACCAGCCAGGGAGAGAGGATACACTCCACGGGCTAACCTCTGGTCTTTTCTTCAGGAGCATGGAGAAGACATGAGAAAGTGGGATGGAAAACCCACCTCCTCCTTAGCAGCCCGGGTACGTGAACTGAAGAGAGAGACACCTACCACAAAGAGCTCATCTAGAGTCAACACTGCTCCAGTCTCTCAGACACAGAACTCCAGATGGTATAGGAAGGATGATATGACTGATTCTCTTGAAGGGACCTCAGGAACACATTTACAGGAAGAGAGCAACATGTACCATGACCAGGAATAGGGGGGCCCTGCCTCTAGCCAGGTAGAGGAAAGGGACAATCAGATTTATTGGACTGTGTGGATCCGATGGCCTGGCACATCTGACCCACAAAAATATACAGCTTTGGTTGACACTGGTGCCCAATGTACCCTGATGCTATCAAGATATGTAGGAATAGAATCCATTTCTTTTTCTGGGGTGACAGGAGGGTCCCAGCAGCTGCCTGTACTGGAGGCCGAAGTGAGTTTAACCGGGAATGGGTGGCAAAAACACCCCATCGTGACTGGCCCAGAGGCCCCATGCATCCTCGGCATAGACTATCTCAGAAATGGATATTTCAAAGACCCAAAAGGATATTGTTGGGCTTTTGGGATAGCTGCTGTAGAGACAGAAGACATCAGACAACTGAATACCTTGCCTGGTCTCTCAGATGACTCCTCTGCTGTGGGACTATTGAGAGTTGAAGAATGACAAGTACCAATTACCACAGCAACAGTACACCATCAGCAATACTGCACAGACAGAGACTCTGTGATTCCTATCCATGAGATGATTCATAAACTAGAGAGCCAAGGGGTGGTCAGCAAGGCTCGTTCACCTTTCAACAGCCCTATATGAACAGTGCATAAGTCCAGTGGAAAATGGAGACTGACGATAGATTACCATGCTCTGAATGAAGTCACCCCACCCTTAAGCGCTGCTGTGCCAGACATGTTGGAGCTTCAGTACGAGCTGGAGTACAAGGCAGCAAAGTGGTATGCGACCATTGATATTGCCAATGCATTTTTCTCCATTCCTTTGGCAGCAGAGTGCAGGGCCCGGTTTGCCTTCACCTGGAAGGGTGTACAGTATACCTGGAACTGACTGCCCCAGGGGTGGAAACACAGCCCCACCATCTGCCATGGACTGATCCAGACTGCACTGGAAAAGGGTGAGGCTCCTGAACATCTACAGTACATTGATGACATAATTGTATAGGTGAATACAGCAGGGGAAGTCTTTGAGAAAGGAGAGAAGATCGTCCAGATTCTGCTGAAAGCTGGTTTTGCCATTAAGCGAAGTAAGGTTAAGAGACCGTCTCAAGAAATCCAGTTTCTGGGAGTCAGGTGGCAAGAAGAACGTCGCCAGATCCCCACAGAAGTAATCAACAAGATCACCACAATGTCTCCACCTACCAAAACGAAGGAGACACAAGCTTTCCTAGGTGCCATAGGCTTTTGGAGAATGCATATTCCCAAGTACAGCCAGATTGTGAGCCCTCTCTACCTGGTCACCCGCAAGAAGAATGATTTCCACTGGGGCCCTGAGCAGCAATAAGCCTTTGCCCAGATCAAGCAGGAGATCGCTCATGTGGTAGCCCTTGGCCCAGTCAAGACGGGATCAGATGTGAAGAACGTGCTCTACTCAGCAGCCGGGAACAATGGCCTGTCCTGGAGTCTTTGGCAGAAGGTGCCTGGGGAGACTCGGGGCCAACCACTGGGATTCTGGAGCAGAAGCTACAGAGGATCTGAAGCCAACTACACTCCCACAGAGAAGGAAATCTTAGCTGCCTGGGAAGGAGTTCAAGCTGCCTCAGAAGTAATTGGCACTGAAACACAGCTGCTTTTGGCACCCCGACTACTGGTGCTGGAGTGGATGTTGAATGGAAAGGTTCCTTCCACGCATCATGCCACTGACACCACATGGAGCAAATGGATTGCCCTCATCACACAACGCGCCCATATTGGAAACCTGAATCGCCCTGGGATTCTGGAAATTATAACTAACTGGCCTGAAGGTGAGACTTTTGGGTTATCTTCTGAAGAAGAGGAGGAACAAGTGACACGTGCCAAGGAAGCCCCACCATACAACGAGCTACCGGAGACTGAAAGACAATATGGCCTCTTCACTGATGGTTCCTGACAATATGGCCTCTTCACTGATGGTTCCTGTTGAATTGTAGACGCTAACCGGAAATGGAAAGCTGCAGTATGGAGCCCCACACAACGAGTTGCACAAGTTACCGAGGGACAAGGTGGATCAAGTCAGGTTGCAGAACTTAAAGCCATCCAGCTGGCTTTGGATATTGCTGAACGAGAGAAGCGGCCAAGACTCTATCTCTATACCAACTCATGGATGGTAGCTAATGCTCTGTGGGGATGGCTGAATCGCTGGAAAAAGGCCAACTGGCAGCGCAGAGGGAAACCCATCTGGGCTGCTGAGGTTTGGCAGGACATTGCCGCCCGAGTAAAGAAGCTGACCGTGAAGGTTCGACACGTGGACGCTCATGTGTCCAAGAGTCGGGCTAATGAAGAGCATCACAACAATGAGCAGGTGGACAAAGCTGCCAAAGAGAAAGTATCACAGATGGATCTAGACTGGCAGCACAAGGGAGAAGCATTCCTAGCCCATTGGGCCCATGATGCATCTGGTCATCAGGGGAGAGATGCAACATACCGATGGGCATACTGAGGGGTGGACCTTATTATGGACAACATCTCACAGGTCATCCACAACTGTGAGACCTGTGCTGCAATCAAACAGGCCAAGTGGGTAAATCCTCTGTGGTACGGTGGATGATGGTTGAAATACAGGTATGGGGAAGCCTGGCAGATTGACTACATCACCCTTCCCCAAACCCACCAAGGCAAGCGCTATGTGCTGACTATGGTGGAAGCCACCACTGGATGGTTGGAGACCTACCATGAGCCTCATGCTACTGCTTGGAATACTATCTTAGGCCTTGAAAAGCAGGTCCTCTGGAGACATGGCACCCCTGAGAGAATTGAGTCAGACAATGGGACCCATTTCAAGAACGGCCTTATAAACACCTGGGCTAGAGAACATGGCATTGAATGGATATATCACATCCCTCATCATGCACCGGCTGCCGGGAAAGTTGAACAGTGCAATGGATTACTTAAGACTACCCTGAAGGTGCTTGGTGGGGGGACTTTCAAAAATTGGGAAGTGAACTTAGCAAAGGCAACCTGGATGGTCAACACTCGAGGGTCAATCAATTGAGCTGGTCCTGCCCAGTCTGAACCCTTGAACACAGTGGATGGAAATAAAGTCTCTGTGGTACACATGAAAGGCATTTTAGGAAAAACTGTTTGGATTAATCCCACCTCAGGCAAAGGCAGACCCATCCGTGGGATTGTTTTTGCTCAAGGACCTGGTTCCACTTGGTGGGTAATGCAGAAAGATGGGGAAACCCATTGTGTACCACAGGGAGACCTAATTTTAAGTGAGAACTGGGTGTAAGTTTTCATTCTGTATATGTGTATGTGTAAGCATGTGTATATTTATCTATCTAGCTGAAAGAATGTATTAATTTGGGTATGATGTAGATGGTCATAGAATAAGGGGTAGATTATGTCCTAGGTTACAATGTAAGATGTGCCCAAAATATCTATTCTATCACCATCTACATGAGCTGTTGAAAATAGGTTGGGCTGTGTTTCTCTTGCCCCCTCCCTCCAGACTATCTTCTGTTAATGGCCCATCAGTGCCCTGCTGCATGACTCATAGATAACTCCCTCTGGGAGCTATCTCTGTTTAATGGGCAATCAAGGACCCATTGCAAGACTGATAAAATGATATCAGCCCATTGTGAGATGCTCCGCCCAGGGGGAGGAGCCAAGCATCCCAACCTGAATACAATCTGGGATTTGGGACAGCACAGCCAGCTTTACCCACCGGATTCCTAGAGGACAAGAGCTACCAGACCTTTTTACGGGATCACTGCTTCAACAAGACCACTTAATCTGGACTGCTACCACCACCGCAGGGTATCAGGTTGTATTCTGACTCTGTCAGTGATCTTTTGTACTATTGCATTTATTTTATTTTATTTTATTTTATTTTATTTTATTTTATTTTATTTTACCCTTTTTTTTCCTATTAAATTATTTTTCTAACTTGGAGTCTCTTGCTGGTTTTGCTTTCAAGCCAGCATAATTTCTCCTTTTAAATGTTTCTTTCACTTTTTACATCTGCCACATTTTTAATCACCCTACTTAAGACACACTTGATTAAAAAAAAAAAAAAGTAACAATGAATTATGAAGTGCTATTCTAGATTTTCATAGAAATCATGCATGACGTATGATGACAAACTTGTCATTCACCAACAACCAATTTTTTACTTTGTGTGGGATTCATTTCAAGATGAAAACACCTACATCTAGCTGTCTATATAAGCTAGATTCTAAGATCTCTTAGATTATGGTATTCTAGACAATACATTCAGCAGAACCTGCCGGAGCAAATATATTTGGGATATCAACAAATGGCTGCTAAACACAAGACTGGACTCATTAAGGTCAGTTCAGTTGCAAAAACCTAATAAAGTTTCAGCTACTTTTAGATTTCCAAAACATTTTTATGGGACATCAAATATGATGAAGGACCAAGAATAGGTCACATTTTCTAAATACTAAAAAAAACCAAATAAAAAGGAATCACTTTATTGCTAACAAAACCAGCATAAAATGGTACACCAAGAAGAAACTCATGGAGCACTACAATTTCTCTGCCTTGGAGGTAATATGAAACCCTTAGACAACAAAGTAGGGGGTTTAGGCAACTGTATTTAATACCAGACCCACAGTGACTATTGTGGGACTTTGGCTTTAGATGGAGTCTTAAGTTCAGGTACAACTACTTTAAGCTTTGAGATTTTTCTTAAGTAAGAACTTCTATCAATATAACCCATAAAAAGTAATAGGATCATAACAATAATGGTTCGTCCCCAAAACTACCACAACTGAATTAATTCAAAGGATTATTCACTTATTGAGTGACCCATGATCAAATACATATCTTCAAAATAAGTACCGTTTAACTTAAAGTGAATGTTTTTAACTTCAAGTGGATGTGGAGATCTGAAGATAAGACAGACGCAATGTGTCCTGATTCTTAACTTAAAACTTTTTTTAGAAGTTTCCAAAGCTTTCAGAAGAAAGCCTGGGCTGTTTTCTCAGTCTACAGTCTTGCTTCCAATCAAGTGATGGAAATTGAAAAAGTTCAGGTACATTAAAGGGCTCTATGAATGAAATGTTTCTTACTGATTGCTTATTGTTAGCAACCCTTTGATTTTGATGCTAATGTAACTCTATAGTTTCTATCTCTTTTCCTCTTTGTGAAAGAAAATCATCCTTTTTTTTTTTTTAATGCAAGATTTTAGTTTTTAATACAAAGTTAAAAATTGAGATAGAAAAGAAACATTTCGTTAACTTGAAGAAATGGCTTGAAATCAGATCTTCAATTCAACACAATCACTATAAACACAAGTATATCACTCTTATGTTCTTCTCAAAAAGACACAGCTTAACTAAGCCTGTCAAGTCTTACTCCAGCATCTAGGTATAGCTGTTCTAGACTTATAAAATTAATACCAGTGTTTGGAACTTAGTTTCACTTTGGACAATTTAGTTGCTTTGTCTGATTTCTGTAGCTGCAAACTGTACTTTTTTAGCATGACGGCTGGGTGTTTAGTATGGAAAATATGAAAGAAAAAAAAAAAAAAAAAAAGAGGGATGCACAGGTTATTCCAGGAAAAATATGTATTTTACTATATCTGCAACCTTTGTTGAAAGAATCCTGCTGTATTTGGAAAAATTTTCTCGAAGACAGAGAAATTGTGCTGTAGATACTATCATGGGATTTAACCTCCAAGCCTAATAGAAGCAAAAATCATTTAATATTGATTTTGGGATCTGGTATTACCGCAGCTCTCTTCTAAAAGTTATAAGAGAAATATCCTTTTTCTCTTGAGTATAAAATCACAAACTTCTTCAATACAAGTATCTAAATGATAAATTAGACTTTGATACATTTTTTCAGGTTTTATTCTGCTGTAATTTGTGTGATTTCAGACGAGAAACTAACAAACGATGTTTGATGCTGACAAAGAAAAAAATCCAGAAACTAAACTTAGCTTTTTAATGACTGAGCAGTGAGCAAAGCAGAACCACACAGACATGACTAAAGCAATGCAAATGCACAGTTTGACTTTTTTTCCTTTTAGCTGATGTCTGTTTGATACTGTAATTCTTGACAGTGAAAGAGCAGCTCCTCAGCTTATCTAGAATGGAGTAACTCCAGTAGCTTTAATGGCTTGTACCTTCTTCTGCCTCAGGTTGTAGCTGTCCATCTCAGATTGCTGTCTCCCCCAAAAAAACTGTATTTTGTTCTGTTTTTCAATTTATTTATTTTCTATTTCCCAAAGTTTATCTCCTGTTTCGACTACAATAAATTAAGCATCTAGTTTTCTCATAGGCCATGTGAATGCAATGGCATGGGTCTCAAACCAATGGGGGAGACTGATTTGTTAAGGGATAATGACTCAAAACATTCCCTATGTGTGTAAAGGCCAAGGTGCTTTGCTGAGGTAGAGGAGGTGAGCATTCATGCTGAGGTGATCGCATAAGACAGTGTGTGAATGGTGGGCTATGAGTGTGACAGGAAACAAATCCTGTGGAGATGGTGCCTCCTGCCCCCATAAATTTTCTCCCCTTGCACAAACCATTGGGTTGTGAGGCCCTCATCCTCCCCTGAGACATTGGAATGTGTCCTGAGGGTATCCTACTCTGATGGGCCATAAGGAGCCATAACTGATTCAGCTTTGGGGTGCAATGGGCAGCTGTGTTGTCTTAGAAGGTGTGAAGGGCTCCCAAAGTGTCCCATGATCCAATCATCCAGAGGGAAGCTCACCACCCTAGGCGGGTACCTGGGCATTCCTGCCTGAACATCAATGAGTATAAACCCAATGGAAGTCAAGTTCTGGGGATTTTCCCAGGTTTTTTCTTAAAATTTCTTTGGTGCTTCCCTCACCACCTGACAGATCTGGTCAATGACCACCAATGTGACCAAGATTGCACAGTGACCAAGTCTCATCATGGGGCCTAGGGGTGATGAGAGGCTCACACTCTTGTTCTTTCTCTCTCTCTCATATGCTTGTCTTAGTTTGGAAAGACAGATGTCTGCTACGGAAAGCTAGATCTTCCCTTGGAATGGAGAATGTAAACCCCCTCCCTTTGAATTATTATAATTTTGAAATTAAGGGGCTTTCAGGCAAAGATATGTGAATAGGAATAACAGTTCTTTACTAAGAATATTAAAAATAAAAATAGAGTGGTACAAAAACCCCAACCAACCTACCAAACAAAAAAACCCAACAACAAAAAACGCAAACCTGTCAGAGGCAGAATACAACCGAACACCCTGTTGATCAGAGTTTTGGTAACAGTCCGATTAAGTCCTCCAGAAGTGGCAGATGTGGCTCCGTTGGAGCAGAGATGATCCTGTAGAAGGGTCCAGTGGTGGGAAGATGGGTCCCGTCTTTCCTCTGGAAATCCAGTGGAAATACAGGCTGTCCTGTGTTCTGCACCTCAGGTTTTATGCAGGTAGGAATGGTTGGCTCCTCCCACTGGGTGCAGCATCTCACAGTGGGGTGATGTAATTTTATCAGTCGTGTGGTGAGCCTTAATGGCCCATTAACAGAAGATATCCTCCCTGGAGGGACGATGGGTCATGGAAGAGATAAACAACACTGCCCCACCTGGTTTCAACAGCAGGCCCATGATCAAAAGGCACCCACCCCCTCCCCTCCCAGAGTTACAAGGGATGGGTCATACAAGAGATAAAGAAAAACACCTCCCCAATCAGTTTCAACAGATGGTGGTAGGATACATACTTTTGGTTGCATCTAGCCTTGCAACCCAAGAGCACTTCACGCTTTTGTAATTTTTCTTTCTGTCTTTACCCTTGTGCATGTTCTTGGGTGATGTTTTTGCACTTTCACATTGCAGTGCTTTCATGTTGTTATTTTACTACAGATAACAATAACCAAAATGCTCACATACCTGTTTTCTATTGCAACCAAATAGTTCTACAATAAACCCTGCGAGTGTATATTTACAAGCATTGATCACTCAGAGTCGTTTCACCCTAATCTGCCCCAAGGGATCTGTTAATAAATCCTGGGTTACCCTCCCAGTCAAGAGAACCAGTGCCATGGAAAGCCACCCTGGGAGCAGAGGGCCTTGCAGCTCCACGGCAGCTCATCCCACCCTGCTCCTGTGTTTCCTCCATGAATCTGTTTGGTTTTGGGGGAATAGTTGTTATCTAGGCAATAAAATCAGGCAAACAACACACTAAGCTTCTCCGATTATGCAATTTGAAAATTTGCCAGACTGTTCCAGTTGTTTACTCTATTAATTCTTCTACATTCTGCTCATCTGTCCAGGGATTTGTTGATCTCCATTACCTAAGCAGATAATCTCCATGAATTAATTAAGGCTGTTAGGATTCCAGATGCCTCACTGTGAAAATACCACCAGTTTCAAGGTCCTGGTCTTTGGTGCAAATTATTTTAATGTCATTATCCCTTATGACTTTTTATTTCCACATGAGATATTCTTTATTTGCTTACTTTTATTCTACCTGTCTTTATATAATGTACAACCTTTCATGATTAAAATCCCAGAAAGGCTGTCTTATTCTAATTAATGAAAATACATAAAAGCCAAATATTATATGTAATTTTGTCTCAATCTAAATTCTTCCTTCATCTCTCTCCCACCTGCTAATTGTCTTTCATCTCTCTCCTACCTGCTAATCAAAGATAGACAAATGGTCTAGTACCTTCCCTTTCACACTGTGCTGTCTCTTGGTATAATATCATTTTAAATTGCAGAGATGCATGACAGGCAAATGTATTATAGCAGGAAAAATCTTTGCTAAAGAGCATTGTGTTCTCCTTAAATAAATGTTAACTTGAAACCATAAGAGTTTAATCCTGTTGCTTTTGCCAGCTTGATTCCATCAGTTGTTTCTCTGAAAGAATAGTTACCACAGTAATTACAAAGTAAAGAAAACAAAATTTTTGCCTACTATAAATGATCCTGGAACTTCATGAATTTTAGGAGAGAAAATATAAGGAGGAAAAAGATCTTTCTGGATAGACGTGAGGCTTTTTTTTTTTTCCAACTGACCAGACATGCATAAAAAATATTTAAGGGATCAGACCTCATCAATTTTTCTTTTAGTTTTATGCCTAAACACCCTTCACATTTCCCCCTTAATCTTCCTGCTTTATGCTCTTGACAACAGAAAAACACCATTGCTCCTTAGAAGTGCTCGAGGTTAAATACAGTAAAGACAAATAGGTGCTTAAGAATTTTGCCCTAGTCTCTGACTATATGCTTGGAGACGGTAAATCTATTCATTTTACAGTCCTTACTTGATAAAATTTGAAAGGTCCATCAGAGATCTGTGGATATTTTATATCTGTGAAAAATATTAGCAAAACCTGAAAAAACTTGAATTCTCTTTAACCTATAATCAACATATTACTCTAGTGACAGTTTTGTCATATCATTTGGAGGAAGGAAAACTATTTTGTTTTCTTCTCCATCCTGATAATTTAGATAAGAGTCTAGGAAAAAAATCTCTGGCCATGTAGAGAAAAGCTGTCAGTGAAAGGTTCATAGACCTTTACCACTTTGCTAAGAGTCTTGCAAGTTCATATGGTGGATGAAGTTCCTGCCATCAGAGCTGTAATCAGAGATGAGTTCAGGGCTTAGTTCTACAATTCAGGCTCATATAGCAGTTCAGGATTTCTGTAGTGCAGCTTGCTGCAGTAAGCACTGAGACCCATCTAAGATGCTAAACGGATGGGTTTGGCTACAGGGTGTTTTAGGGGGGGGTTTATATTTGAACATGGAAATCAAATTCCAGTTTCCCTGGAACTCACTGCACAGACAGAGCAAAACTGTATCAAGCCTAACATAGGCCTTCCAAACACCTACAGTCTGGGCACAAAAAATAGTTATCATGGAAGTCCAAATTAAACATAGGAAATTGCAAACTGGGATAAATGCACACAGTGAAATTACAGGCATGAGGTAAAGTAATTCAGTTTTTTACAAGCTGAGGTATACACACCTAAAAACAGGGGGCTTTGATACAGAAAAGAAAAAGAATATGTACATGTTCACACAAGTTTATATCAGAAATTATAAATTTCTCATATATAGATAAATCTATATCTACATCTATCTATCTGTCTATCTATCTATCTGTCTATCTATCTATCTATCATCTATCTATCTATCTCTTTGTAACAATAAAGGGACCATGTTTTGGGTTCATAGAATAATTTGGGAGGAGATCATCTTGTTCCCATCTCCCTTGTGAATACTTGTACCTGTTGGCCTTGGTCTCCATCTGGAAAAGGATTTGTTTTTTCTCCTTGCTCTGTGAAGAGAGTTGACTAACACTATATATTTTAGTGGATAAGTTATCACAATTCTGTTGATCTCAGTTGACAGAATCATAGTCTCTCTCTGAAGGATTGTCCCACCTTCCTCCCCAGCAAAATACTTGTTTCTTGTTTGAGGTAGTTGAAAGCCTGATGGGTGTGAGGTTGCTGTGGCTCTGTCCCACGATAGCAAGGCTGAGTGTGTAATCACTGGCACAAACGTGCACAGACACAGCGACACACATGAGGGAAACATCAGTTTGGAACAAGTGGGGATTTCTAGGAAAGTGAACAGAAAAAGTGGCTGAAACAGCTGAAAGACATAGGGAAGCTTGCTACACACTCAACACAAGCCACATCTGAGACAAGATAGCCCAGATTCACTAACTCCTTGTCAGCTTTATGTTGATGGAGCTGTGCTTGTAAGGAAAAACAAAACGTGACCAAGAGCGCACAACTTAGATGCAGACTTCCTGCTCAAAGAATCCATTCAATACACAAACCTCTTAAGCGCTAACATGGGTGAAAAATGCATTGAACAGATAGAAAGGTCAGGATCAGGAAGATTCATCTTCCTCATTTTGGGGACATCTCCACAACATAGACCCAGCGCTGATTTTAGGAAACAAACCACACATGCTTCAGAGCCTTTTTGGCAAGGAGCGTACAAAGGGAAGAATGGGAGGTGACAGGGAGCAAGATAAATTCAGATCTGGGTATTCAACAGGTCTGTAAATACAAGGCTTTGAAAGGACCTGGGAATGTCACTATATTCATACATAATAGATTATATAAACTGTATATCTACATGTAATTATATATTATAAATTATATATAATTATATAGAAGTAAATATATATTACACATACTTATACATTATATATAATATATAAAATATATGCAATTAAACAGAAGTAAATAGAGATCTATATATAATTACATGTTTTATTTACTGTATATAATTATATATAAGTAAATATATATCTATATATAATTACATAATAGATGTAATATTTATAATGATATATAAGTATATAGATATTTTCTATAATTACATAATTACAATGTATATAACATAGATTTTACATATATACTAATAATGCATTACATTATTAGTAGTTATAATATCAATAATACGAAACTGTTAATATATGAAGTGGTTAGGAGTTAAGAAATTAAACTGATACTAGTATGATTAGTAATAAAGTAGAAATGAAAACGTACTGTAAAAATTAATAATAGGAACCAAACCAACAGTATCGGTAATACTTATAATAATAATCAAGCAATAGTAACAACATCACAAAGGAATAACAGGAATAATGAAAATAATTATACATAACAATAAGCATAGTGATGATTAAAAGTAATTTCAGAAATGATCAGAATGGTAACAAAGAGATAGTAATAAAAGTAGGACTACTAGCAGTAGTAGTAATACTACTAAAAGCAATAATACTAATCCTAATCACCCAAAACAGAGCCCTGGGTGCAGATTCACTACTCAGCAGCCCATGCACACAGAACCACAACAGGCCTAGATCAGCTTGTCACCTGACAGCACCCCAGACGGGAGTGCTGCACAGATCCCAAAGTCTCCGCTCAACACAACCGTTTCCTAGCTCAGCTGCAAGGGAATAGCCTGTGCACGAGGAGCACCGAGGCATGCCAGATCCACGTGGGCCGTGTCTCCTTGCTCAGCTAGAATGCACATGTGTACACTGCCACCCAACTTTTTCCTTAAAAATGAAAGGTAGAGCAGGGGAGCCACTGCAGAATCAAACCAGAAACCTTCAGTTAGATGGACTCCTGCAGTGCTAGGAGACAGGACTTGAAGAGAAAGGGAGACCTAAACCAAGTCATGGTGCATTTCTCACTCGGCCATGTGGACAACGACCACGTACAAGCTCATCTCTTATGATAAATCCTGAGAAGCAGAAGCACAAGCACTCGGCAGGGAAATGAACGTGACAACTCACCCAGCAGTGCGGAATCTCGGACAAACTTTCTCCACGGAGCTCTCTGTTCATTTCCCTTTTGGAAGAAAGGAGAGCAGATGTCTGCAAGGGGAAAAAAGAGAAAAAGATGAGAGGCCACATAGCAGTCCTCATTTCAGCTAGAAGGAGAGCTGAAAAGGCAGCACTGCCCACTTCTGAGCTGCTCCCTGCATCCACTGGGAAGAGCATGCAGCACCTGCAGACAATCTCCTCCCTTCGCAAGTAGCACAGACGCACGAGCCGCTCGGACGAGCAAACCTGGACAGGAGCGCTGTGGCCTGCAGGATTATCTCCCCTCAAAACCACACCGGGGACTTTTTCACCAAGCTGCTGAAAGTTACAATTTGGAACCGTGCAAAAGAGACCGCTCCTTTGCACTGAAATGGGAACAAAGCCTAAATGCTAACCTAAGATGTTTCTCCTTAGCTTCTTGAGGAACACAGACACCTGGACGTTAGCAACATGAAGGACTTGTGGATCTCGCACTAGGTCCTCTTAAAAATCACCAAATCACTTCGATGTAGGAAGAAGGTCCTGCAGCTCCCCCCTCTTCTCAGCACAGCATTTCTGTTCAGTGGAGTGCACTCAGGTGCCCATTTGCCTGAATAGAATGCTTCTCCAGCACTTGTTTGTACACTCTTTCTTAGGTGTACAGCCACCACACCGAGCTGCTTTCCTAAGATAGACAGCAGACACGGCAAGCTACAGACTCCTCCCTTTGCATTTCTCCCAGCAGCAATTCATCTGCAACTGAAGGGACCCCCCAAGTGTGGCAGGCGAGGTCTCGCCAGCACTGCCAGTGCTTCCTTCTACCAGCAGAAGCTGGGCTGCTGAAGCAGCAAGTGGAATGCATCTGCGGCAGTAGCCGTACCTTTGCAGAACAGGCAAAACAACCTCTAAACATTCAGCCTTCTACTGTCTTCTGCTAAGCTGAATCTCAGCATTTAAGACTGTGACTCTCTCACTTTCTAGACTTTCTCCTTGAACAGGGATACACCCCACAGCACCCTATCTCTTTCACACATCCCTAGTCTCCAGGTTGATAAGTAGGCCTGCAGCAGAAGGCACTGCTTCATGCCTAGCCTCTGCTTTGGTCCACCAGGGTTCCCCAATGAAACCCGATCCCCTCCGCAACAGAGGCATTTCATAGAATGCTACATGGCGAAAAAGATCACTTGGAACCACTAAATCCCTTATTTTCCTATTCAAAGGATAGGTGGTATGGTAAGTAAGTGATGATCAAGTCTTAGAAATGGACAATCCACAAGGCAAGGGGTTACCTATCTGCCTGGTTCAATCCCTACTGCCTCTTCTCTTACTTGCAGGCACCTCCGGTTGCCTCCAGAGATGTTGTCAGAAAGTCAGAAGTCCATCGGACACCTGCTTTAGCCCCACCGATCACGCTGTCATGCATCGGCTACGCTTAGGATGCTCTGTGTGTGTGTTAGGAATGCATCCGATCTAAGCCTCATTGAAGACACGACTGAAAATTCTGAAATGAGTTCAAATTTTGTACAGGCTGCCTCTCATCTCCCTGGGATGGTTTGCCTCCCTTCAGCAATGAACTTTCACTTCTGCAGGTGCTCTCAGGAACCACAAGTTGTCATGGCCAGGATTTCACAGGACCCTCCGGAATGAAAGCAAGAGAGAAATACCCATCTGCTCTTGCCACCAGCAATTCACTGGACTCTCTCGGACACTTTCAGAGATAGACCTTGACCTGTGTAGGGCAATTCCTACCTAGCCAAAATCCCAGCCCTCTTCCTAAATGCACAGGATTCTCATGGGAAGATGTCATGGGTTAGTGCAGTTTAGTTTTTGAAGTTATAAAAGATTGTGAAATAATTCTCCAGGTCAAGACCTGGGAATTGCTTTAGAAGACACAGAGACCTATCACAGAGTGAGTTTGATTACTGACATCTCTTTTGACCACTGAAATTGTTGGCTGCGACTCTGGGAAGTACCATATAAAACCCAGTGATTTTCTGTAAGTGGGTGTTTTTTTCTTTTTCCTTTAGCTAGCGAGAGACAGGTAACATCGAGCTAGGCCGGCTGCTCCCCCCTTTTGGGGGGGGAACTGGCCCGAGGCCTGGCCCGATTCTATCGGCTACCGGGTGAAGGGCGATGGGAAGGAGAAGTTGCTGGTTTTTAACAGGTACTTTCTTCAGACTCCTTTAGAACAGGGAGAGATCTCTGCTGGGCCCTGAGAAGAGCTATGGGCACCCTTCAGGCTGAAGCCACCCCAATTTACACTGACGGGTGGGCTGAGAAGGCATTGATGATCCTGCCTAGCTGTTTGTGATTCTACACTGCCCGGCTGCTCCAGTCTCTGAAGTTTCTGTGAGTTCTTCCTGCCTCACCAGTACAGCCTCGAACATCTAACACCATGAGCCTCAGAGGGAGAAACAAAGACTGCAAGCAGAAGTAACTGTTTCTTAGCAGCATGAAGCTTCCACAGCTCAGCTCTTCTCTCAGAGAGTAAGAAATGACAGAGTGAACATAGAGAACAGCAGGATGAAGTCAGTAAAGCAAGAGAGAAAAGACTATTGGGACAAAGAGTTGAAAACTGAGTTGTTCTATTCCTACTTGAGCCATGGAAATGAACTGTATCTTTAGGTCATTCCTTAAAAGCATGGGAAAGATATGCATTTAGGGAGATGATTGTTTGAATTTCTGTGTCAATTTAAGCAAAGGTGTTTGTGACGAACTAAGGAATAGCCTATGAGATGCTTGAACAGAGATCCAGATGAGAAGCCCCCTGCGCCACTGAAGAAGCAAGAAGATATCTCTGTACTTCAAAGTGAAGAATCCTTTGCTTTAGAGTTAGCCATCTTTAAAAAGTGACACCCCAGCATGCAAAAGTCGAAGACCTATGACCCATAAGCATCTTAGGAAACTGCTCCTAGAAGTCACAACAGTGAGTTTTGGGACAGTTTGAAACCCACAGGAGAACTGTTCTAAGTGGTCAGTAGGATCCAAGACTCAAAAGGATACTCTTCCCATAATGAATTGATGAGAGAGTATGATCAAATAGTGAAACTGACTGAAAATTACAAGTGCTGTCTCTTGATGTTGTTTTGTAAGAAAGTAAACAGTTTTTAAAGGGAGGGAAAAGTGTTTTTTGAAGTTTCACTCCATTTCCATTTTTTTCCAACTTTCTTTTTTTCTATTCTTTTAGTGGATGTTAATAAACTATTTCTTAATTTTCAAGTTAAGCCTGCTTTGTTTTTCTCCTAGTCTCTCTCCCACAAAAAGAGTAAATACCAAGGCCAGAATCTAGTAAACGTGAAACCACTACATTAATGAGTGTTTCTACGTAGGTAAAAATTAAGACTATGACAGAGGAGGACGTGAAAAATCAGCAACGGCAATACTTTTGTCTAGCATCTCCCTCAGGAATCCAGAGGGATTGAAATGCCTCAGAAAGGAGAGGAAAATGTCTGGACTTGACCAAGAAAGGCATGATTACTTCTGTCTAGGAGCAATCCAAAACCTCACACTGAAAGAATCCAATAGCTCTATACTCCAGTAATGCTCTTTCGAAAAAAACAAAGCAGAAGAACACCCCCCAATAAGGGGAAAAAAACCCAGGAAAAAAGCAAGAAAAAAAAAAAAAAAACAAGAAAAAAACCCGCAACACCCGAAAGCCACTCCAGAACAAACCTGGGACTGCAACTACATCTTTACTAAAACAGCTTACACAACTCCAAGAGCCACCAGAAGGACAAAGGCAGCAGTATTTAAAACCTCTTGTGTGCTCTTAGTGGTGCACAGCCACATTCTGAGGCATCGAACCAAGTCTTTTCCTTTTCTAGAGGGAAAGTCATTCAGAGTGAGCACTTGTTCTTTGGAGAGTCTTTCCTAACCCCCACCTGTGTGGCTTTCGAATGCATTCCCCTCAGCAGGACTTCATGTCCAGGACAGACTCAGAAAGTCACATCCCAGACAGCTACTGGGAAAGCATTTTGTACATGTCAGTGTACTTTTTCTTCTCTTGATAGCGCAGCTTCTGCGCCTAAACATAGTCCTGGGCAAGAAGAGATGGGTTGAACCTCAAAATACCTCATCATAGCGTGGAAGGATTCCTCCTCTAGGCCACCGTTAGGATCCCAGACGTGTCTGATGCCTGGAATCAGGTGGTAGACAGCATGACCCTGGCGAGAACACCAATGTGTACATGAGATAAAGAATCAGAAAGGATCCTTTCAGTCAAGCCTAAGAAGCTGACCACAGAAAACAACCTCCTTTCTCTCTGCCCCAAATCTAAAGACTGAAGGCATCCTATTTTTGAAACCAGCGGGACACAGCCAGCCAAACCTAGCCAGGACTATTGAGCTGGGGGGGCGGGAAACCCAGGCAACCAACAGGCTGGGCACTGCACCCCAACTGTGCCCCTTGGCAGACTCAGAAGCACTTTCTTTCTCTTCCTACCTGGTCCCAAGCCAAACAAAAAAACTTACTGAGAAAGAAAACAACCCTTCGGTTCATGGAACTGCTTCCCATGTAACCTGAAGTCACTTCCACATTGTCTTTCCCGCTGCTCTGACATAGCTTTGGCACATTCGCTGCACAGATAGGAATTCAGTGCCATCAGGTGGCCAGCCGTGCTTGAACAAAGCACAGCGAGACGACCAGAGCCCTGGTGTCACGTCACTGCAGCCTTGCAGGCAAGTAAATAGCAAACTCACAAGGGCCCAGGAGAGGCTGCACGTGGAATAAATGGCGTACAGGGGTAATGCTGCTTCTATTCCTACCTGCTTGGGCAGAAACTACTACCGTGGAGGTATTTCAGTGTCCCATAGCCAAAAACAACTCCAAAAGCTTTCAGACAAGCTGCATTGCCTGAGCTCGAAGGGCAGGCGACTCTGCTGGCAGGCCTAAAGGTGAGCTACACCAAACACCTCCTAACCCTCTGCTGGCCAGACGCAAGAAAGCAAAAGGAAAAGGCAGTGCCTTGGAGCCTGCCTTCCAGTGGGAGTAGATGAGGTCCGATTCAGCAACAGCACGTGGGGAGGAAGCAAAACTTGGATGGCAACATTGCTTTTCAACGACCCTTACTTAGTCCACAGAGAAACGGACCAAAAGCTCTACCCCGTGGACACACCCGCTTCAGGACTTATGCAATGCATCCAGCCTCCAACAATCCTTCTCTGCTCTTGTGAGAGAAGCTCCCTAAGCATCCAATTGCCTTCTTGGCAAGTTCAGCCAAGAAGACCTCAGGCACTGCCGCCATTTCCTCATCTTGCTCTAGGAGCACCGTGGCCATGTCACTCACTTGGCCCTTCCCCGTCACCGTGTCTTGAAGGGGGACATGAGTGAGGACCGGCCCAGCTGTCTGCCTCACGCTCGGGCAGGGGTCCTGCAACATAACAGGAGCAAGAAGTCACTGCACGTAGCAGGCAAGGGAGTATCTCTGACTTACTGGTACTGAGTCCTGACAGCAAAAAGCTCTGTCTCCCTGCAGCAGCATCCTCACATTACCTCTCCTGGGTTATTGTCACGTTCTGAAGGCCCAGTGTTACCCTTCCACAAGATTTTTATCCCACGTCCTCTCCCAACCAGGAGTGTAGCATTACCCGGCATAGAGGGGTGATGTCCAAGGCTCCACCGGGTCGCAGAAGCGGATGTCTAGATCTCTCTGCTGCCTGATGCTGGTGTCAGAGGTCTTCTTGCTCTTCTCCTCTTTCAGGAGGTAGCGTCTTCCTAGCTCTGCACGCGCAGACGCTTCCAAACACACCACCTGCTGCACGGCCACCTGTCCCACCGGGGACACCGGCTGCGGCGGCAGGAACGGGGAGACTGACGGCGCCATCTGGTGGACTCTGGGTGGAGAATCCCCTGCAAATAAAGGACCAAAAGGAACACAGTTCAGCGTTCATGTGGACCTCTTCCCTATTCCTGAGGGCCAAGTCTCACTGCAGTACAGCCCATCTCCACATACGTTTCACAGACACACGGACTCCTTGGAAGCCCCCGTGCCCTCCCGTGGCCAGACTTCCAGCAGCCCCTCAGCCCCGTTCTGCACTTCATCCCGGCCATCCAAAGGAGCGCTGCAAACCAGAGCCAGAGATTTCCTTCTGCAGCCTTTTTCCTCACCCGCTTGCTGCTCAGCAGCCTCTGGCAGGTTCTCCACAGCTTGCTGACAGCACACATCCACGATGGCAGCACACATCTGCTCCTTCTGCCAGCCGGTAGGTGAGCATGACAGCTGACTCCATGACGGGATCCAGGGACGGCTTGGCTGGCCGAAGCCTGAGGACAAGAGACAGCAATGGACCCACACACGCACCAAGGACAACACAGCCAGTCTCGCAGCTCAAGCCCAGCTCCTGCAACCGTCCTGCTGAACAGGCCTCACCTGGACTCACCGCCTCACTCAGGCAATCGAACAGCAGGTGCTTCTGTGCCAGTCCAAAGGGGACACTGCTATTCTGCAGTGCTGGCTGCATGCAGAGACAACAGCTCAGTGACACTCATGGCAGCAGCACGTCACATCCCCCCAAGGCTTTCCCAGGGCTTCATCTCCCTGTCTGCACAGGGTTCAGCAAAGTCATGCCAGGGACATCCGCTCTGCAGCTAAACACGCAGTACAGACATCGCTGTCACCTGGGACAGCACAGGAACCGCACAGCCTGACTTGAAAGCTGGGCCAAAGGAGGACCCCTTTCATTGAAAAATGACTTCAAAGCAGAATGCCATCCCTGGAAAGAACGAAGGAGAGCTCTGCATCCAACAGCACCTCACACTTAGCTCGTGGTCTACATTCTGAATGGCTCACACCACCTTTTAGGTGAGGAAGAAGATCACCTGCAGAACAAGTAAAGCAAGTAGGACAAGACCTCAGGTGTCCCAGCACACCTACATCTACCTGATGAAGAGAGACTTCAACAGAACAGAATGGACTGAAGCATGGAGCAGCCTTCAGAACCTTGAAACAACAACTCCTCATGCACCACAAGCCTCTCCTCTCTACTCAGCTTCTATTTCAGAGGGATGAGTCAGGCAGAACAGCTACTGCCAACCAGCCACTCACTCAGTCAGTCCAATCTTTTCAGTTCAGTCCCTTTTCACATACAAGCTGAACTGCAGACCTCCATCCACCAGAAATGGAAAGGCAGCCACCTTGACAGCAGTGGAGAAGGTCATGAGACACGTGAACACAAGTTCTTGCAGCAATATCCACAGCAAAAGGAGCTGTCACAGAATGACGCTGCTCTGGGAAGGACAACCGCTTTGGCACTAGAGCTCCTGACTCAAAATGCCCCAAAGAACAGAGTCAAAGAACCCCATTTTTTTCCAACAGCATTGAAAAGAAGAAAAGGATAAAGGGCTTGCCATGGAAAGAAGCCATCTGCCACTGTGTTGTTCTAAGGACAACACAGACAACTTGGAGAACCTTGCAAGTCATAGGGAGGCCAAAAGAATCACACCACCAGAAAACAGCACGAGAGAGAAAGGCTTCATGCTGGACAAAACACAAGTCCCTTTACCATTGGCAATCTGAACAAGGGAATGGAGAGAAAAAAGCAATTTTCTTCTGCACTCCACTCTTGACAACTTGAATTCAGGCTCTTGCCTCAGGAAAACTCTAAGATCGCGCTGACAGAGGTGACTAAGCTTCATACAGTGCTGCTGAATAGTCCTCACCTACTTCATTTCAAACTCTGTCCAAATGTTCCCCCCCCTGCCCCCCCCTCTCTCTCTCTCTCTCTCTCTCTCTCCCTCTCTCTCTCCCTCCCCTTTTCCATACCATTTTCCCCCTTTCTTTGCTTCTGGACAATGTCAAGAACAAACCCAAAGCCTTACCTTAGCCTTGCTGGCAAGCTTGTACACAACAAGACATACTTCTGGAGGCAGCCTAGAGCCTTCACGTGCCTTCTCACACAGCCACGTTGTCCCCCAGACGTCCAGGTGGATCCCTGGCATCTCTGCCTTTCCCCTGTGGAACGGAAGGGATGGGAAGATGACATCAGGGCGTGCTGAAACTTTGCACAAGTAGAGCAAACTGAGACAAACAGTCCTGCTGCTTGCTGGAAGGGAGCTCTTTAAAAAACGGGGGGAAGAACAAAACCATTGCAAAGCATTGAGGAGACAGTGACAGGAGCAGCAAGCATGACTCCCCAGAAGGCAGTGTCATCCACACAGCATTTGCAGAGGATTTCTCGAGAGGGATGCTGAAAGGGCAGATGATAGAGCCCTACACAAGAGATGGAGTGCATGCATGTTGTATTCATGAAGAATGTTGTATTCCTCTTTAGAAAGATATAGTCCATGTAGCTGTGCAGTGAAAATGGAGCTTTTGGGGAGCAACCAGAAGGAAACAGAAATCTTTCTGAAAAAAGGAATGGACAACTTGCTTATGAAAAAAGACCAAACTCTCCTGCCTCGCTCAGCCCTGAGGAGAGCCACACAGATGAAAGGAAAAAAGTCACATGGACCACAGAGAATTCTTTCTTGGAATGCAATGGAGGCATCATGGACAACATGGAGGAATATTCAGCAGGCTATTGCTTCGAACGGATAAGCCTTTGGGAACAGGGGTCCTTGCTCATAGCTTTGGGCTCAGAAAGGCACCCGCACATGTGTGCCCCTAGTTTTAGAGTCTCCTATTGTCCTAACCCTAAAGGTTCCATTTTAGGTGCCTGTCATTCTTTTCATAGAACCATGGTATAAAGTATTAAGCTATCAACATTTTAAAGAATGGACTGGCCTTTTTCACGGGGATCACAAGCGGGCACAGCATTTTAGGGAAGAAACAAGATGCCTGACTCCTCTTTGCTATCAAAAGCAGTAAGAACCGACAGGGCTAAGTCAAACAGAAACGGACCACCCCCCCGCCACCGTGCCGAGGCACCCGTCGGTCCCAGCCGTCCGAGTTGCAATGGGTTTCCCGGCTGCCTTACCCGACCCGGCCGCGCTGGCTGCGGCCGCCGCCACCGCCGCCGCCGCCGCTCTGCCCGTGCCGGGACCGGCGGACTCAGCCGCCATGAGCCGCGTGCGGGCTGGCCGCGCTGCTGGGGAGGATCCCGTGGAACGGCTCCCCCCGTCCCGGGGCAGCGAACAAAGGCCGTCTAAGCGGCGCCATTTGAGAAGCGTGCCCCGGGCTATGCCCTGCCCTCCCCCGCCTCCCTGCGCTCAGCTCCGTTCCCTCGGCAACCACAGAAAGTGCAGGGACAAAGCATGTCTCCCGACAGACACCTGCTGGAAACACGGCAAGTTCGGTTCAAAGACAGCCCTGTCCTGATTCTGCCTCCAAAGAACAGGGAAAGACGATGGAAGATAAAAACCACAAGGGGTAGAAGGAAGCCAGGTTTCCCCCCCCGCCCCCCGGCTCCCGCCCGGCCATTTTCCCGCCCGGGCATCTTCCCGCCCTGGCGTCTTCCCGCCGAAAGTTGGGGCGATTGTCTCCCTCCTCCTGCCCGCTCATGTCCGCTATGTGGAAGTCAAGTAGCCTCTAAGAGCAGCATTCTGTTGCCTAGGAACGAATAGGGGGAAAAACGTCCCAGCCCAAAAGGAACAAAGACCATCGTCCAGAGCACTATAGAAAGCAGGCAGAGGGGCACAGAAGCCTTTTGCTACTTTTGCTTCTCCTCACCCAGCAGCCCACTAAGTCTGGAAAATCACACAATGACAGCTCGACAAGCTGCAAAAGTAGTGGATGCCTTGATCACTAGGCAGGGAAAACATGCACCCAAAGAGATGCCTTGTGCTTCCCCAAATTAAAAAAGCACATCCAACAAAACACTTACACCTCCAGCAGCCAGGCAGAACCACAGAGCACCCGAAAAAAGAGAGCCGTCAAAGCAGGAAAGTAAACCCCTCTGATCAAACTAACAGGAATCCAATGGTAAAGATGGGAAGCCCCGAACAAAGCCCTACATGGTGTAACCTGAAACCCACCAGGAACAAACAGGACACACTTAGAAAAGCTGAGGCTCTCCTTACAGATAAAACTAGCACTGACACAGAATAGAAACAATGGGAAAGATTCTACAGACTGAGGAATGGAAAAGAGGAGACTGGCCTGTCACTCAAAGTCAGGCTGACGCCGCCTGCTCTTCACATGCAGATGGCCTGCTCCTCGAAGGCGTGACCCCGCCCAATATGCAAATGAGCAGGCTCCCTCCCATGAGCACTAGCGCCAAGAAGACCCCAAATGAGCACCAAAAAGCCTCCCCAAAAACAAAGACAAGATATCCAAGACAAGATCTCCACTTGGAAATGACAGTATTCATAAGGCACTACACCTGAAGCTACGTTTCAGCATTTTTATTTTCTCACCATAACCTCAGAGGAGCTCAGAGAGGGGAACATCCTGGCAGGCTCCCACAGACTCCATTGTGCTTGAGGCACGCGCGTGAGGCGGAGCTCCCGGCCGTGCAGCGGCGGCAGCAGCAGCTTCGGCAGAGGGAGCTGCGGAGGCATGAGCCATCCTCCGAGATCCCCCCTCCCAAAAAGAGCTAAGGGTGGTGGCCGGGAATCAGGGGAAGCGAAAGGTGACTGCGTGAGGCATCTCCGGGGGTTGGGGGGGCCAGCCGTGAGGGGGAGGCAGCAAAACAGGGATGTGGGGGACTGTGTGTGAGGCATCTTCAGTAGTGGGGGACAACGAAAGGGGGGGACGGAGACGACTGTGAGTGAGGCATTTGCATGGAGGGGGGGGCACGTGATGCCAGCCGGCAGCAGGGACCAGTGAAGGGGGGCTAGCTCCGGGGGTAGGGCGAGCCGGCCGGCAGGGGTGGGGAGCGGGAGGGGGAATGCCTCACTCTAAGTGAGGCATCTTCAGGCGTACGGTGAAGGGTCCGGGGCCGAGGGGGGGAAGCTGTATGTGAGACATTTCCAGGAGCAGGCGGGGGGAACCTGTGAGGCGGCAAACTGGCAGCTGCAGCAAAACTGGTGGCAGAATGGCCACCCTCCAAGATTCCCCCCTCCCAAAAAGAGCTGATAATAAAGGCGATTAAAAAGGAGAAGCCGTGCTCTCCTTGCCCATTTCTTGGAGCTGGGGACTTGGAGAAGGGAGCTGTGCCCACGAGATGACCGTGGACAGGAAAGAAGAACCGTGAGGAGCCAGTAGAACCGGTGGCAGCAAAAGTGGCAGCGGTGTGGGCCACCCTCCGAGATCCCCCCTCCCAAAAAGAGCTGAAAATAAAGGCGATTGAAAAGGAGAAACTGCGCTCTCCTTGCCCATTTTCTTGGAGCTGGGGACTCGTGAGAGGTGAGCCACGCCCAGAAGACGACTAGACAGGAAGGCACCAACCCCGAGGCAGCAGCAGGAGCGAAGCCCTGAGTCCCCCCCCGCCTCACAAAAAGAGCTGCATTTTATAAAGGCATTTCCAAAGGAGATTGTCTCTCCTTGCCCACCTGGACCAGCTGGGGACTCGGGGGCAGAAGACACACCCAGAGCAGAGGACAGCGCAGAACAGCATAGAGGAACACAGGCAAGTGTGCGGTGGTGCGCATGGAGGCGAGTGAATGTGTGTGTCTGAGACCGGGACCAGCAGCTGGATGCCGGAAGCGAGAGAGGACTCTCTAGTACTGCGGTTCCGGACTTCCGCGAGGGGGCCGGCCAGGACCGAGAGGAAGCGAAAGGTGACTGTGTACATGAGGCGTCTCCAGGGTTCAGGGGCTAGCCGTGAGCCAGGGGGAAGCAAAAGGGAGGACACCTTCAGGGCTGCTAGACCAGGGAGGCCAGCCAGGAGCGGTGAAAATCAGAAAAGGGGGGGGGGGGGGGGGGGCAGGGTAACTATGTGAGCAAGGCATCTGTGGGAGTGACATAGGTTACATACTAGGATAAGCCCCATCAAAGTGGCCATAGTCTGAGAGAGAAGGTTGTAGAAATACTTTGGGGAGTTTGTGGAGAACGGCTGGGGAACTGGCAATGTGCAGGGTGCAGGCAAGTGTTGGAGAAGTGAGTGGAGTAGGTGGCCAAACCCTAAGGGTGGGGGGCCAGGCTATCTTCAGGGTGCCCCAAATACAAACGGGGGTCGTGCCTAGAAGCCTATGGACAGGTGGCCCAGGCTACTTCGAGGATCCTGTGGGTGACAGAGCTGTACTGGCTGATGTGGGTGTGTGTAGTAGGTGATGGGGGTGCAGGCGGTGCAACTTAGGGAGATGGGACAGCACATGAGGCTTTAAAGTAAGGAGGATGGAGACTTGTACACTGTAGCTGAGGACGGACTGCAGTTGTAGCTGGAATGCTAGGGGGCAGGTGGCCCAGGGCACTTGGAGAATAGAGTGGGCCCCAGAGGTGCAGTGGCTCAGGCGACACACACCAGAGTAACTCACAGGGTGCAGGGGGTGACATTTGGGAAGGTGTGAGACCACAGGAGGCCTGTAGGGCAGACAGACAAGGATGCACTGTGGACCCAGACACTGGCTGGGGCAGCAGCCAAAGCTTTAAGAGCGTGCTGATGGGCTGCTTGGAGGCTGCTTGGGGACAGAGGAGCAAGGAAGATTTCACAGACACACCTTTCAAGTTGGAGTAGGACCACGTGTAATATTGGAATTGACAAGGGGCACTTTTGAAGTAGTGTTGCCCTCAGTGGGACCAAACCCATACACCCTTATCAGTGAAATGCCTAGATGACATGCTTGGGGGGACCGGGATACACCTAAAAGATGCTTTTGAAGGAGCGGACCGATGGGTCTGCCTTTGGCAGGGAGGCCCCAAAAAGCAGAGCAAACAGCAGGGAGGAGAGACACCCCATTCTCAAGGCTTTACAGAGCCTCCCAATGAATTCACACAAGCTTGGGAGGAATGGTTAGAAGGATTCACCCCTAAAAGGAATGCACAAATCCTGCAGGATGTGGAGAACCTTTTAAGATCAGGGAAGGAGCAGGAGGGAGGAGAAACTGGCATCCATCTCCATTTCTGGAGAGAAAAAGGCCTTAAAGCATCGGAAAACAAGTTGCCATTAGGGCAAAAAAGGGACCTCTCTTGGAAACCTCACTGGGGAAGGGGAGAAGAAAATAAGTCCTGACCAAATCTCAGGCAAACTCCCCATCGCAGCTCCAAGAAGTCAGAGAGAAAACAGCTGGGCTTATTTCAATAGGCTAAAGGGTGACTAGAGAAAGAGTCAGCGTGTTAAATTCCTATAGAAAAAGGAGTGTTCCCTGAACCCACAGGAGGCACACTTGAGGGTGAAAAACCAGGAAAAGAGTGAAAAGGCAAACAATCCTCAGCCCAAGTGCTCAACCTCCCACATCTCAAGAACAGCCTTGAGTAATTAATTCAGAAGGTGGAATGGCCTAGGGGGCATGAACTCAAGAATGGGGAGGACACAGGCAGCCTCCTACTCAACTGTGAAAGCTTATAGAGGCAGTCCAAATGGGATGGACAACACGTCTCTGAGCTACACCAGCCACAGCACTCCTAGAGCAGGTACAAAAGGTGACACGAGAAGGAAAAAGGACTGCACACACACCTCATCACCTCAAGGCCACGGGAAGCCAAAAGGCTCAAGAATGCTTAAGGGTGGTACTAGCAAATGGTACCGATCTAGAGTGGACAACATGCAAGAGCTTCAAGCCTGCACGATCCCTGTCGGGAGCCCATCCCAAAGGGATGGAAAGACTCCTTAGAATCCTAGACAAACAAGAAATGAGGGAAAACGTAGAAGGTACCCCTATGCCATACCGGAGGGTTATTCACAGAGGGATCCTCTAAAGTAGGGGAAGGAAAAAGGAGACAGGGAGATGCTAGAGTGGAAGACATGAAAACCCAAGACTTGAAAGCCTTAGAAAAAGGACCCTCCACTGGGTCCACCCAATAGGGTAAGGGCTATGCACTTACGAGGGCATTAGATGAATTGGGATCAATTTAGATAAATTGGGATTTTGCCCCGAGAGCAAGGTATGATACACACAGATTCACAGTATGCCTTGGGGATAGGACACAACTTTGGAAAGACTGGGGAGAAAAGGGGGGACCTAAATGCAAAAGGAAAAGCTTTCACACACAAGGAAGGACTCGAGACACACGTAAAATCACTCGTGACACGCTGAGAGATGGCACTAGTGCCTATTGGGGGGCATCCAAAAGGAGACACCTTGTAAAGAAAGGGGAACAGAGGAGCAGATCGTGCTGCCTGGTTGGCAGTCCAGACCTCAGGGAAAACAAGAAACATGTCTCAGGAAAGGAACACACGGCCAAAAGCAAAAGAAGCAAGAGAGCAGGAGAAGGAGCAGACAGAAAGGAGGACAGCAGGGAAAGCAAAGGGGATGGGGAACCCCAGAGGCAAGGAAAAGGTTGCAACAAGGACCTACCTGGGAAAAAGAGCAACAGAAATACACCACTTCAATCCCTGGGCCACCTGAGGGTTCCGGGATCATTTGCTAAGACAATAGCTAGGCATGGCACGACACAGTGGGAACACTTCATTTCAATAACAGGGTACAAACAACAGTGAATGCGGTGGTTCTATAGGAAATAAACTGCAGTCTGAGTACTTACCGTGAAGAGAAGGTCCATGTGCAAAAAAAATAACTTTATTAACACCTCCTAAAACAATGGAAAAAAAAAAAACTTGGAAAACAAAACAGAATCAAACTCAATACACACTTGGCTCCTCTTGCATACTATGTTCACTTTCCTGGAAAACAAAGAGAAAAGGGGTAGGTTGTTCTTTTCAGTCCATTTCGCTATTGGACAATAGTCTCAGATCCATTCTGGAGGACAAGACTTGCTCTTAGACTCAGAAATCTTACACAAAAGTGAACCGTTCTTGGGTGGATTTATTGAAAGGTCACAAAAACAGCCACCCGGGGAAACTGCCTTGGGTCACCCTCTCCTGAGAAGTTTCCCAAGTGGCTTGTCAATCAGGAGTCATAGACCAGCGTACAAGAGGCTCACCTTGTAAAGAGGAAGAGCTACAAAATAAAAGGTTGTTCCTCTCAAGGAACAGAGATTTTTTTTTCACTTCCTCACGGGCACAGAGGGTTTCTCCTCTGCATCTCTGTTCAAGCATCTCGTAAGACAAATAGCACGTAGTCAACCACCAATAGCCTCCCTCAAAGGCACCCAGAAATGTAAACCAAACCTTTCCCCAGATGCACAACTTGCCCATGAATTAAAGGAATCATGCAAATAGGGCATTTGGAGAAACAAATAAGAATGGAACAACCCACTCTTGAACAAATCCTCTGTCTTTATGAATAGTCTCTTGACTCCATAGTGTTTCTTCTGCATGTTCAACCTATCCTTTTCTGTCTCAGAGAAAGACTAAGGTGGAAAACCTTCATAAGACCAACAACATGGGAAAGCTGCCTGAAGGTTTTTTTTCTCTCCCACAGTAACTCGTGGCATGAGAGGTTCAAAGCAACACTGAAGAAAAAAAAAGTCATGCAGAAATAACACACATCACACCAACCAAGCGGTCAAAACTCACAAAAACAAGATCTGCAAGGCCTCTTTAGCCCACCCCTCCATGGCCATCACAGCAGCTCAGCCTAAATAGTACCCAGAGCTGTTAACAGGGGCCGAGCAAAAAAATCTAAAGTTCTTTGGAGCAGGGTGAGAAAATAGGCGCTGCTAAGCAGCCAGCTCTCCTTACCCCCCTACTCAATAGCAGATAGAATCCACGCCAGCCTCAGGCCAGCATCCCCCCTACAAGGGGAGGCAGAGACCAGCAGGCCCAACACAATGTCACCCATGTCTCTCTGGCAAAACGGAAAAAAAACCAAAGAAAAAAAGCCACCTACAAGAAAGGAAAAATCCTTAGAGGGAAACATCAGTTTGGAACAATTAGGGATTCCTAGGAAAGTGAAGAGAGTAAGTAGCTGAAATAGCTGAAAGACATAGGGAAGTTTTATACACACTCAACACAAGCCACATCTGAGATAACTCAGATGCGCTAACTCCTTGCTTATCAGCTTTATGTTGATGGAGCTAGGCCTGTCACGAAATCTTAAATGGGCTCAAGAGCACACAACATAGCTGCAGACTTCCTGCTCAAAGGACCCATTCAATACACAAAACTCTAAGCTCTAACATGGGTCACAAATGCATTGAAAAGGTAGAAAGGTCAGGATCAGGAAGATTCATCTTCCTCATTTTGGGGACACCTCCTCAACACAGACCCAGCACTCATTTTAGGAAACAAACCACACATGCTTCAGAGCCTTTTGGGCAAGGAGCATAAAAAGGGAGGAATAGGCGGGGACGGGTAGCAAGACAGATTTGGATCTGGGGTATTCAACAGGTCTGTAAATACAAGGCTTTGAAAGGACCTGGGAATGTCACAGTGCATAGGAGGGAAAGAGGCTGTGTACTGCGAACCATCATAAACATACACTCGGTAAGTTTCTGTAAGGAAAAACTAAAGGAGACTAACTCGTAACAACAGTCTTGGAAAAGCAGTTAGGGATGGAGGCTTCAGAGCCCAAAAACTAAACCAAAAAGCAGTGACAAAACCCCCACACCAGGAGGGAGACCGAGAGTGTGGAGGCCTTTTCAAAGCAAAAGAATGCATTTCACACAAATGCCTCTGGCACAAAGGTACTGGCACCTACTTGTTAGACTGGATCGCTTCACCCATGGGCTACAAACTTTCCCTACTATAAAAGAGACAACACAAGTAGTAATAAGAATAGGATGACAACACGTCACCCCCGGTACAGAGTAGTAAATAATGCAAATTCAGATCGTGGCCCCCATGGCACCGCACAACTATGGCATCTAAGCATGAAAGCTTTAGGGATCCCCATCAGTGACGTACACCGTGGCACACCCAAAGTTCAGGGAGACAGCAGAGGATGACTAAAAAGACTCAAATGGATGAAAGAAAGGAATGACAAAAATAGGAAGGAATGGCCTTCAGGGTCTGCCCCCCAACCCTATGGACAATCAAAGTCTGACACAGGTCCAGCATTGGAGCTTCACTATAGGAAAGCGTGGTAGGACTCCCCTTCCTGCAAACCCCATACACAGCACTGGGAATGCAGTCCAAGCAGAGGCAGGGACACAACAACATCCATAGATGCTTTTTAGGGACAGCAGAGATGGGTCTTCCTTTGACAGACAGGGCCCCAAAAAGCAGAACAAATGGCAGGGAAGAGGGACACCCCATTCTCAAGGCTTTACAGAGCCTCCCAATGAATGGACACAAGCTTGGGAGGAATGGTTAGAAGGATTCACCCCTAAAAGGAATGCACAAATCCTGCAGGATGTGGAGAACCCTTTAAGATCAAGGAAGGAGCAGGAGGGAGGAGAAACTGGCATCCATCTCCATTTCTTGGGAGAGAAAAAGGCCTTAAAGCATCTGAAAACAAGTTGCCATTAGGGCAAAAAAGGGACCTCTCTTAGAAACCTCATTGGGGAAGGGGAGAAGAAAATAAGTCCTGACCAAATCTCAGGCAAACTCCCCATCCCAGCTCCAAGAAGTCAAAGAGAGAAAACAGCTGGGCTTATTTCGATAGGCTAAAGGATGACTAGAGAAAGAGTCAGCGTGTTAAATTCCTATAGAAAAAGGAGTGTTCCCTGAACCCACAGGAGGCACACTTGAGGGTGAAAAACCAGGAAAAGAGTGAAAAGGCAAACAATCCTCAGCCCAAGTGCTCAACCTCCCACATCTCAAGAACAGCCTTGAGTAATTAATTCAGAAGGTGGAATGGCCTAGGGGGCATGAACTCAAGAATGGGGAGGACACAGGCAGCCTCCTACTCAACTGTGAAAGCTTATAGAGGCAGTCCAAATGGGATGGACAACACGTCTCTGAGCTACACTGGCCACAGCACTCCTAGAGCAGGTACAAAAGGTGACACGAGAAGGAAAAAGGACTGCACACACACCTCATCACCTCAAGGCCACGGGAAGCCAAAAGGCTCAAGAATGCTTAAGGGACTGGGATCTTAAAATACTAGGTGGTACTAGCAAATGGTACCGATCTAGAGTGGACAACATGCAAGAGCTTCAAGCCTGCACGATCCCTGTCGGGAGCCCATCCCAAAGGGATGGAAAGACTCCTTAGAATCATAGACAAACAAGGAATGAGGGAAGACCTACAAGGTATCCCTGTGCCATACAGCAGGGTTATTATTTGTATCCTGTTCAATGCTCTGCAGAGAATCTGGTTTTTATGGAACGCATAGCTTGACTTGGGATTCCAAACAGGGAAGGGAGAGGAAAATCAAATTTATGGAATTAACTTGCTAATGGGATTAAAATTACCTACATTAAAGTGGTTTCCAGGTGATGGATCCCACCCGCCTCCGGGATTCATGGAGATGCTTCATTTTTAACAACCCAGAATTATGGAAATCCCATGGATTCCCAGGCTGGGTGGGAAAAGCTGGGAATAGTTCCATCCCAAAACCTGATTTCCTGGGATTTTCCACAAGCCCCACTGAGCATCTCCCAAGGCAACCAAATCCCAACTTGTGGAAAACCAGATTTATTCCCACTTTTCCCAAAATCGAGGAGTTTGTGTTGGGTCTCACTCCCAGCTGGGATCCCTGAGCTCCTCTACCTATAAAACTAGGATGAATTCCAATAATTTATTCTAGCAGAGCCTAAAATTGAGATTTTCCTGGATCTGCAGCAGGATTTTGTGTATTTCGGTTAATCTTTTGCTGCCATTCAGCACCACCTGAGCGGCCTGGCTGCAGTTCCAAGGAATTCAAGGAATATTCTCATTTTCTTGATGTGGGAGTTGACTTCCAGCAGAATTCCTGGCAGGGAGGACACCCCAAAACAAAGAAGGAGCCTCATCCCAACCCTGCAGCAGCCAAATTAAAATCAAACAGCACCAAAAATCCCAAATGCTGCCGCATCCAAGGAAAAGCTGAATACCCCAGGAACCTCACAGTGCTGGGAAAGGCAAATTCAAGAAATTCCTTCCCTATCAGGGCAAATTTGAGCTCAAGTCGCTTGGAGAGGCCACTGACACCTTTAATTTGACTTTTCATCTTCTCTCTTTCCCAGAACCTGCTTTGCTCCAGAATGAATCCATCAAGCACAAACATTTCTAATTCTTTCTGGAATATCAACTTTTCCCTGGCTGAGCTCATTTTCCTCTCCCAGGATCTCAATTTATCCCGTTGTATTGTGGTTAATTGGATTATTGGCAGCCTCAAAAATTCCCTCCCCAAGCCATTCCTAAGAAATCCTTCCAGACACTGCTACGTTTAGGGAAGCAAAACCAAACCTTTTTTTTTAGCACTGTTGCAAACTGCCTGATCTCAAAAACAAACAAGCAAACCAACCACAACCCCCCCCCCCCAAAAAAAAAAACCAAAAACAACCCCCAGAATATGACCCCAAAATTATATTTAATTGTTCAAAAGGACATTTCTTTTAGGCTCAGAAAGCAACATCTTGAGCAGAATATGGGAAATGGGAATTTTTCTATGACACAATCCAAGTTTTTTTGCTTGCTGTGCTCACTTTTGCCCAAGGACAGGAGGTTAAAATTCCCAAGAAAAAGTGGGATTTGGGAGCTTTCCCCCACCCCCCACAATAACAAATGTTGGCAGGTTGTGTTTACCTGATGAAACAAAGGGAGCAAAAAGAGAGGAGGAGAAACACTTGGAAAACTTCCCCATCTGAAAACTGAATTCAACACAAAAACAAACAAACAAACAAAAAAAACCCCCTTCATATTTCCCATTATTTTTAAGAAAATAACCCAGATGAACAGACAGCAGGTCTAATATTCAGATTTAAATGTGAAACGTGAACAGCCAAGCCCCAAAATTACAAAAAAACACACCTGAGGTGCAACTGTAGGCTGAAAAGTGACTGTAAATAGTCCAACTAAGGCTCTGTTTTCCCACAGAATTCCAAAATCCATCTGATTTCAGATCCAGACTTTGTGGTTTTGGAGCTTTTCCAACTCCACGTGGAATCTGGGATTTCACATTCCTCCCCTTGGGTGGCCCTGCAGGAACAAAGACCTCCAAGGCTGGCACCACCCCTGTGCCAACCTCAAGAAATTACATTTCTCGCGGATCTTTCACCCAAAAACCCCCATTCCCCTGAGGAAATGCAGCTACATTTGTCCAAAAAGAGAATTTGCCTCCCCAGCTCCAACTTCTGCTGCCACAGCTCTTGGAAACTGTTCCCAATCCCAGGTGATGCCTGCAGAAACTTGGAGCACGGGTTTTGGGTTGGCTGCCAGATGTGGCACTCAGGGACATTCCTGGGAGTTAAAATGCATTTTTTTTGTGTTAAACCCCATTTTTGGGGGTTCAAACACTTTGTGTGTTAAAACCCACTTGATGTGTGTTAAAACACATTTCTGGGGGTTAAACTACATTTTTTGTGTGGTAGAACACATTTTTTCTGTGCTTAAACACATTTATGGAGGTTAAAACCCATTTCAGGGGGGGGTTTTAAAACCCATTTTTGGTGTGTCAAACCCAACTTTTCGAGGGCTACGACCCATTTTCTCCACAGCAGAACTCCATGAAAATCCCGCTTCTGAGGGAATTTAGCTGCCAGCTAGATCAGCCCTGAGCAAATCCTGGAATGTGGCACAGCCGCAGTGCCACAGCCACACAGAGCTGCTGGCAAAGCTTCACCCAGGGCGCAGAAATCGGTATCAGGGGCAGCAGAGGAGGAACTGAGAAGAATTTAAACATTTTTTTTCCAGCAGGAACAGCTCTGGGAGTTTCCCTGGGATTTACCAGACCGCTCAAGGGTACTGTACCTGTTCCTCTTGGAGCTGGAGCTGGATCAGGATTTTTAGGGATTGAAGGGTGTTGATCCAGCTGGATTCTCCCATTGCCAGCTTGGGCTCATTCCTCTTTGATAGGGGATGAATGAACAGCATCAAACTTTATAGTTTCTTTTTTTTTTTTGAGCTGAAAAGACACTCAAACCCCAAGATTCTGCCCCAAATCGGAACTGCCCAGCTCCAGAAGGTTTTCCAAATATCTTGCCCTGATCCCATCCCTGCTGTGATCCCGTCCCTGCCATGATCCATGCCCCGATCCCTTTCCTGCCCTGATCGCATCCCTGCCGGATCCCGTCCCTACCCTGATCCCGTTCCTGCCCTGATCCCATTCCTGCAGTTTTCCCTGCAAAGAAGGGGAAGATGAACACCAAAAGTTCCCCAAAAGAAGCTGGGAATGTCCCCTCATGGCAATGTCAGTCTTGTGTCCTTGTCACTGGTTTTGGGTGGCAAAAACCTGAGCTTGGAGTTGTTTTTCTGGGATTCCTGCTTTGTCCTGCAGCGTTCTCTGAGTGTAGAAGAGGATGTAGGCCTGGGCCTTGCACACCTCCTCCACACTACACACATTCAGTTTGGAGTCATTGCAGTGCACCCAAAAACCTGGGAAAAAAGGGAAAGAATGAGTTCTCAGCTGAGGCAGGATCCCTTTGGATTTTGGAACCGCTCAATTCGGCAGCCAAAAATCCCCTGGGGCCGGGCAATTTGTGCAGCCAGGAAGGCAGAGCCTGTCCTGATCCAGCTGCTGAGATCTCCCAGCCCCCTGCGGATGTTAGTCATGAATAGTTCCTGTTCTTCCAGCCTCAAAACACTTTCTATTCATCTCCTCGGTCCTTAGGATTCGATCCTGAGCAAAGCCAGCTGCAGCAGCTCATCGGAGCAGCTCTGCCTGGCAGAATGAAGAATTCACACCATTCCCAGGAAAACAAAAACCACCAACCAACCAACCAAAAAACCCACACAAAAAATTACAAAAAAAATTTTAAAAATAGGAATACAGGGGTGGGGCGGGAGCGGGGGAAACAAACTACTAAAAGACATGGAGGGGGTCCCAAGGAATTGGAATCCTGGGGAGGGATCCCAAGGGAGGGAAAATCCTGAGGGAGCGAAGAAGATTGGGATGGGATTTGCCCGTCCCCAGCACACGCACCTCCCTCCGTGTTGTAGCAATAGGCTGTGTAGTGTCCTGAGCCAAAGCCCTTCCCGTGATGCATCACCACAGCTGAGAGGTCATAGACAAAGGTCTCTGTGGCAAGGGAGGGCAGAGAGTCCCTGCAGCAGTAAGGTTCCATGTTTAATACCTGCTCAAAGAGAACATGGACCCCGATCTTCTCGCGGTGATTGCGCTCAGACCGCCTGCAAACACAAATCCCACGCTCGGCGCTGCTCAGGGCTGGGGGGAGGAACTGCTCAGCATCAATAAATCTTGGAGATTCACCCCAAAATCCCCTGCAGACACCCCTCACACACACACAGAGCTCCTACTGCTGCTTCCGTGCTTAGTTATAGTTGGGGTCTCCTCCTGGCATTGATGATTTTAGTTTTACGTGGGGTCTCTCCTGCCATTGATAATTTTTATTTTAGGTGGGGTCTCCCCCTGCCATTAATGATTTTTGGTTTAGTTCGCATCTTGTTCCTTCATTGATAATCTTTACTTTAAGTGAAGTCTCCTTCTGCCACTGAGGGTTTTTGTTATAGATGAGCTCTCCTGGCATTGATGGGCTTTGTTTCAGGTGGGGTTTCCCTTTGCCATTAATAATTTTTATTTTAGGTGGGGTCTCCCTCTGCCACTGATGGTTTTTGTTTTAGGTCAGGTCTCCTTCTGCCATTGATGATTTTTATTTCAGGTGGGGTCTCCCATTGATATTTTTTGTTTTAGGTGGAGTATTTCTGAGCCAGATTTTTCCTCTTACCACCTTTAAAATCCTCGGTTCTACCAATAACATCCCCCCCTCCCACACCCAGTCTAACTACTTTAGACACCTGTTCTAATATTTTGAGCTTATTCAACAGGTAAAGAGCCAATACTGGCACTGAATTCTCTCCATATCCCATCTTCACCAAATCTTTCATCAGCTTACTGACTTCTCCTTCCAAGCTGCCTGCAAACTTGAGTAAAACCCAATGAAATTAAGGATTAATATGCACAAAATATTCAGTTGTGGCAGAAAACCCCTGTTTGAGGGAGTTTCACAAATCTGATGGCTCAAAAGTCACACAGCTGCTTTTAGCAGCAATGGAGGGAAGTTAAAGGCCCACTTTTGGCCACTATTTCCCCAAAAAATTCAGGGCCCAGTGCCTCACCTGAAGCGTTTAAGGTGCAGCCGAAGGACCTGAGGTAGTCTGTAGATCAGCAACTGCTTTTTAGCTTCACTCAGAACAAGAGGTTTGGGAGAAGTTTGCCTGCCAAAAACAAAAAAAAAAAAAAAAAACAAAAACAAACAAAAACAAACAAAAAAAACCACAAAAAACCCCAAAAAAAAAAAAAAAAAAACCCACAAAAAAACCCCAAATAACAAAACAAAACAAAAAAAACAACCACCAAGGCAAAGATTATTAGGATCCCCAAAAAGAAAAACCAGCACAACAGGGTGAACTCTTTGTTTTTTCCCAGCACGGGGATGGCCACAGGAATAAACATTTCCGCATTCCTCCAGAACTTCTGTGGGATCCAAATTCTCCCTTCCCCTCATCACACAAACATCTGTCACCTCTGAGCTGTTCCTTCTGGAAAAAACACCAGGAATATTGAGCCAAAGATATCCTGGGCTGCAGCAGTTCTAGCAGGTGAATCCCAGCCCACAAATATTCCGTATTTTATTCTCTCTGCTGCGCTGAAGAGCATTAAAAAAAACGCTCCCAGCAACAGCAAAGCTGGAAAAGAGGAAGAATTCCTCCCTACTCTTCCCAGGGATTCTTCTTCCCAGGAAAGGCTGGAGCAGAAGGGGACAGGTGGCTGTAAGAGCTCCCAATTAGGACTGTAGCTGTTAATTAGATTTGTGCCCCTCTCCTGCAACAGCTATGACAGCAGTGCCCTGACTGCTCCTGGCACTTGGGGCCTTTTCCATGACTCTTTCCAGCAGGAAAATGCTTCCTGAGCCACTTAAGAATTCCTCGGCCGTTTAGAATTCCTTAAAAGCCATTCGGAATTCCTTAAAAGTAATTTAAAACCCCCGAGCCATCTAGAATTCCTTGAAGGCCATTCAGAACTTCTGAGCCCATCAGAATTCGTTGAAAGCCATTCAGAATTCCTTAAAAGAAAAGCCACTTAAGAATTCCTGAGCCTTTTACAATCCCATAAAAGCCTTTTAGAATTCCTTGAAAGTCATTTAAAATCCCTGAGCCATGTAAGTGCCCAAACTGACATGGCAGGGCCAAAAAAATGACACGGCACAGGCAAAAATGGCACATCAGATACAAACAGTGACCTGTGAGAGCCCAAAAATGACAGGTCAGTGCCCAAAAATGACATTTTAGAGCCCAAAAATGGCATGACACAGCCAACAACTGACACATCAGAGCCCAACCAGAGCCCAAAGGAGCCAAAGCCACCATCAGAAGGTGTCCCCTGAGTGTCCACTCCCCTGAGTGCTCTCTCTCCCCTGAGTGCCTGCTCCCCTGAATGCTCTCTACCCCGAGTGCCCCCTCCCCCGAGTGCCCACTCCCTGGAGTGCCCACTCCCCCGAGTGCCCACTCCCCGGAGTGCACATTCCCCGGAGTGCCCACTCCCCCGAGTGCCCACTCCCCGAGTGCCCACTCCCCCGAGTGCCCACTCCCCGAGTGCACCACTCCCCGGAGTGGCCACTCCCCCGGAGTGCCCACTCCCCCGAGTGCCCACTCCCCGGAGTGCCCACTCCCCGGAGTGCCCACTCCCCGGAGTGCACACTCCCCCGAGTGCCCACTCCCCCGAGTGCACCCTCCCCCGAGTGCCCACTCCCCCGAGTGCCCACTCCCCTGAGTGCACACTCCCCGGAGTGCCCACTCCCCGGAGTGCACACTCCCCCGAGTGCCCACTCCCCGGAGTGCCCACTCCCCGGAGTGCACACTCCCCGGAGTGCCCACTCCCCCGAGTGCCCACTCCCCAGAGTGCCCACCCCCCGAGTGCACAGTCCCCGGAGTGCCCTCTCCCCGGAGTGCACACTCCCCCGAGTGCCCACTCCCCCGAGTGCCCACTCCCCCGAGTGCACACTCCCCCGAGTGCCCACTCCCCAGAGTGCCCACTCCCCCGAGTGCACACTCCCCCGAGTGCCCACTCCCCCGAGTGCCCACTCCCCAGAGTGCCCACTCCCCGGAGTGCCCACTCCCCCGAGTGCCCACTCCCCCGAGTGCCCACTCCCCGGAGTGCACACTCCCCCGAGTGCACACTCCCCCGAATTCCTGCTCCCCCAGACCAAGGGCCCGCTCCCTTCGTGAGTGAATGAGACCGGGACCAGCAGCTGGATGCCGGAAGTGAGAGAGGACTCTCGAGTACTGCGTTTCCGGACTTCCGCGAGGGGGCCGGCCAGGACCGAGAGGAAGCGAAAGCTGACCGTGTACGTGAGGCGTCTCCAGGGTTCAGGGGCTACCCGTGAGCCAGGGGGAAGCCAAAGGGGGGGACACCTTCAGGGCTAGAGCAGGGAGGCCAGCCAGGAGCAGAGAAAAGCAGAAAAGGGGGGCGGGCAGTGAAACTGTCAGCGAGGCATCACTGGGAGTGACATAGGTTACATACTAGCATAAGCCCCATCAAAGTGGCCATAGCCTGAGAGAGCAGGTTGTGGAAATACTTTGGGGAGTTCGTGGACGCCGGCTGGGGAAGTGGCAGGGTGCAGGCAGGCAAGTGTTGGACAAGTGGGTGGAGTAGGTGCCCAAACCCTAAGGGTGGGGGGCCAGCCTACCTTGGGGGTGCCCCAAATAGAAACGGGGGTCATGGCTAGAAGCCTAGGGACAGGTGGCCCAGGCTACTTTGAGGATCCTGTGGGTGACAGAGCTGTACTGGCTGACGTGGGTGTGTGCAGTAGGTCATGGGGGTGCAGGCGGTGCCACTTAGGGAGATGGGACAGCATGGGAGGCTTCAAAGTAGGGAGGACACAGACACGTACACTGTGCAGGTGAGGATGGCTTGTAGTTGTAGCTGGAATGCTACGGGGCAGGTGGCCCAGGGCACTAGGAGAATGGAGTGGGCCCCAGAGGTGCAATGGCTGAGGCAACACACCCCACAGTAACTCACCGGGTGCAGGGGGCAACATTTGGGAAGGTGTGAGAGCACAGGAGGCCTAGAAATAGGGCAGACAGACAAGGATGCACTGTGCAACCAGACACAGGCTGGGGCAGCAGCCAAAGCTTTAAGAGCGTGCTGATGGGCTGCTTGCAGGCTGCTTGGGGACAAAGGAGCAAGCAAGATTTCAGACACACCTTTCAAGTTGGAGTAGGACCACGTGTAACCTTGGAATTGACAAGGGGCACTTTTGAAGTAGCGTTGCCCTCAGTTAGAAATAGACTCAAGACAGGCCACCTATGAATGGCTGTATGACACTCGGTAAGAAAGGCAACACATAGAAGTAAGGAAAATGAAGGGAGAAAGAAAGGACAAGGTCAAAAATAGCCCACACACAGTCCACTAGAGCAATTGCTGCAATCATGGGTCACCAAGGAGGCTGCTAGGGAACTAAGCCAAATGGGAAGGATGCAGAAGTGGTGAAAGGGTTGGCCCACCCTACATGCGTGTGCAGAGTGGCCCTGCTGTGGCACCCAAGACCCCTGGAGGTGCTGAGCCTAAAAACACAGTAGTGAAGAAGCCAAGGGGACTGAGACAAAGCAGATCCTTTCTGCTGCCTCCTGGCAGAGACACAAAACAATGGGCAGCGGAACAGCAAAAGCTTGGCAGCTCCGGAAGAGGACAGCAGGAGGAGGAGGCGAGGCACACGTGGGATGCTGTAATCACATAGTCTTTCCCCTGGTAGAACCACAACTGGCCAGTAAGGGAAGTCCAGATGAGGGGGGCAGCAGGAGGCTTAGCTTTTGGAAAGGCACCCCTAGGAACATCACAAGTCTACAGTTGTAAGAGAAAGGGAGGGGATCCAGTGCAAGGCCCTGGGGGTGTTGCCAAGCCAATAGATGCATTTTTTGGGGGGCCCAAATAGGCATACTAGAGGGAAATAGAATTGCAGTTGAAATAGACTCTGTCATGCTAAAGAGGGTCAGCTCATCACAGGAGCTGCAAGGTGCCATGGGGAAAGGGAGGAAATGGCATGGGTCCCCCAGGGCACCAGAAGCTACCTGTCACACACCCAGATAGGAACACGGGGGATGACACTATTGTAGTGACAAGGGGGATCCAAGAATAAATTCCCCACAGGAAGAGTGTACAAGTAGGTTGGGATGGAAGCCAAGAGAATGAAGGAATCCCTGGCACCTTGGTGCAATAGCCTCTGGAGGAATTTCCAGCAGCAATCTCATTTGGATCCAGAGAGCCCAGAAAGCCAGGCATTTTGAAAAGGCACTGGGGGGACCAAATCCTGGCCACAGAAATGGAAGCAATAAGCTGAAATAGCGGATGGGCAGGCAAAGGAGAAAGGACTACTTGCTAAGGGAAGCCCTAGGAGTCTCTTGGAGGGGGCAAGAGGGAAAAACAAAGACAAATGCAAGGAGGATGGTAGCCGTGGGCACAGAAAGTGGAAGGGCCAGGAAGGAGCCACAAAAGGGAGCGAGGGACAAAGCCACCTGTGGGGAGAGGGAAAAGGAAAGGCCCTACAACCTTGGCTTACCCCTCCCAAACCAGGAAAGACTGGAACACGGCACTATTGGGGGGGAAGTAGGACGTTGGAGGTGAGATGGCCCAAAAATGACTTTGCAGCAGGGAATGACAAGGGGTCAGGAAGCTGTAGGAAAACTGAAAAGGAGAGAGCAAGGAACACCAGGGCTTTCATGAGCTCCACACATCAGGGGACCTGATAAAACGCTGACAGGAGCCCATCTTAAAAGTTGGAGCTCGGTCTGCATGTTGAACAAGTTGAAATGGTAGTAGACACAGCTGCAGAGAAATCAAGTAGAAAGCAACTCCCTATGGGAGTGGCACATGCAAAAGGAACGGCAGAGTGGCAGAGCGCGTAGGGCCAGAAGAGAAACCTTGCAAAGCTCCTCACTTAAGAAAATGAGGAGGTGAAGTCACAGAAGGGTTTGACAGATGTCCTAGACAGGCCAAAATGAGAGTCCTGGTCGTGACCTTGGGAGGGACATATAGGTTCAAGAGGGGGTAGGAATTCCTCCTAAAGAGGATAAGGTAGGGGGACAGAGGAGAACGACCACACAGGATGGAAAGGAACTCAAACCACACAGGAGGGCTGAACAGGGGAAATTCAGAAACACAAAGGCCAGGAGGAACATCCCCTAGAAGAGGGAGGCAAGATCCTAGCTCCACACAAAGCAGGAAAGGGATAGCCACCATCACAACACACCTACTGAAGCAGTGAGGAGGACAACCGTGGAGGTGGCCCTACAAGGTCCCCATGGTGGCAGGAAAGAAAATACTAAATAAATTCAGGCTAGTACAAGACTATAAAACATAGGAGCATCATGGTGCAGGAGACAGTGGGACCATACCCATACACCCTGTCTGTGAAAAGCCTAGCTAACATGCTTGCTGGGCTGGGGTACACCTATAAGATGCATTTTAAGGACAACACAGATGGGTCTGCCTTTGGCACGGAGGGCCCCAAAGAGCAGAGCAAACGGCAGAGAAGAGGGACACCCCATTCTCAAGGCTTTACAGAGCCTCCCAATGAATGGACACAAGCTTGGGAGGAATGATTAGAAGGATTCACCCCTAAAAGGAGTGCACAAATCCTGCTTGAGGTGGAGAACCGTTTTAGATCAAGGCAGGAGCAGGAGGGGAGAGAAGCTGGCATCCATCTCCATTTCTTGGGAGAGAAAAAGGCCTTAAAGCATCTGAAAACCAGTTGCAATTAGGGGAAAAGAGGGACCTGTCTTGGAAACCTCACTGGGGAAGGGGAGAAGAAAATAAGTCCTGAGCAAATGTCAGGCAAACTCCCCATCCCAGCTCCAAGAAGTCAAAGAGAGAAAACAGCTGGGTTTATTTCGATAGGCTAAAGGATGACTAGAAAAAGAGTCACCGTGTGAAATTCCTGTAGAAAAAGGAGCCTTCCCTGAACCCACAAGAGGCACGCTTGAGGGTGAAAAACAAGGGAAAGAGTGAAAAGGCAAACAATCCTCAGCCCAAGTGTTCAACCTGCCAAATCTCAGAAGCAGGGTTGACTTACGAATACAGAATGGGGAATGGCCTAGGGGGCATGAAGTCAAGAATGGGGAGGACACAGGCGGCCTGGTACTCAATGTGAAAGCTTTTAGAGGCAGTCCAAATGGGATGGACAACACATCTCTGAGACGCTGGCCACAGCACTCCTAGACCAGGTACAAAGGGGGACACGAGAAGGAGAAAGGACTGCACACACACCTCATCACCTTAGGGCCACGGGAAGCCAAAAGGCTCAAGAATGCTTAAGGGATTCTGGGATCTTAAAACACTACGTGGTACTAGCAAATGGTACCGATCTAGAGTGAACAACATGCAAGAGCTTCAAGCCTGCACGATCCCTGTCAGGAGCCCATCCCAAAGGGATGGAAAGACTCCTTAGAATCCTAGACAAACAAGAAATGAGGGAAGAGCTACAAGGTACCCCTTTGCCATACAGGAGAGTTCTTCACACAGGGATCCTCTAAAGTAGGGGAAGGAAAAAGAAGACAGGGAGATAGTAGAGGGGAAGACATGACATGTATTTGGATCAATTTAGATTTTAAAACAAGACCAAGGTACAACACCCACAGATTCACGGTATGCCTTGGGCATAGGACACACCTTTGGAAAAATGGGGGAGAAAAGGGGGGACCTAAATGCAAAAGGAAAAGCTTTCACACACAAGGAAGGAATCGAGATGCTAGTAAAATCCCTCGTGACACCCCAAGAAATGGCACTAGTGCCTATGGGGGGGCATCCAAAAGGAGACAGCTTGTAAAGAATGGGGAACAGAGGAGCAGATGGTGCTGCCCAATCGGCAGCCCAGACCTGAGGGAAGACAAGAAACATGTCTCACAAAAAGAACACAGCCAAAAGCAAAAGAAGCAAGAGAGCAGGAGAAGGAGCAGACAGAAAGGACAGCAAGGAAAGCAAAGGGAATGGGGGAACCCCAGTGGCAAGGGAAAGGTTGCAACAAGGACTTACCTGGGAAGAACAGCAACAGAAATAGACCACTTCAAGCACTGGGCCACCTGAGGGTTCCGGGATCATTTGCTAAGACAATAGCTAGGCATGGCACGACACAGTGGGAACACTTCACTCCAATAACAGGGTACAAACAACAGTGAATGCGGTGGTTCTATAGGAAATAAATGGCACTCTGAGTACTTACCGTGAAGGGAAGGTCCATGTGGAAAAAGAATAATTTTATTAACACCTCCTAAAGGAATAGGAAAAAAGCTTGGGACACAAAACAGAAGGAAACTCTCAAAGCACACTTGGCTCCTCTTGCATCCTCTGTTCACTCTCCTAGAAAACAGAACAGAAAGACAAAAGTTAGGTGGTTCTTTTCAGTCCATTTCACTCTTGGACAGTAGTCTCAGATCCATTCTGGAGAACGAGACTTTCTCTTAGACTCACACATCTTACAGATCACTTAGAACCGTTCTTGGGTGGATTTATTGAAAGGTCACAAAAACAGCCACCCAGGGAAACTGCCTTGGGTCACCCTCTCCTGAGCAGTTTCCCAAGCAGCTTGTCAATCAGGAGTCATAGACCAGCATACAAGAGGCTCACCTTTTAAACAGGAAGAGCTGCAAAATAAAGGGTTGTTCCTCTCAAGGAACAGACTTTTTTTTTTCCACTTCCTCACGGGCACAGAGGGTTTCTCCTCCTGATCTCTGTTCAAGCATCTCATAATAGAAATAGGATGTAGTCAACCACAAATAGCCTCCCTCAAAGGCACCCAGAAATGTAAACCAAACCTATGCCCAAATGCACATCCTGCCCGTGACTTAACAGAAATAGGGCATTTGGAGATGCTGAGATAAGAATGGAACAACCCGTTCTTTAACAAATCCTCTGTCTTTAGGAATACTCTCCTGACTCCGTGGTGTTCCTTCTGCAAGTTGACCTTTTCCTTTTCTCTCTCAGAGAAACACAAAGGTGGAAAACCTTGGTAAGACCGACAGCATGGAAAAGCTGCCTAAAGGTTTTTTCCTCTCCCACAGTACCTCGTGGCATGAGAGGTTCAAAGCAACACTCAAGAAAAAAAGCCATGCAGAAGTAGCACACATCACACCAACCAAGCAGTCAAAACTCACAAAAACAAGATGATCAAGGCCTCTTTAGCCCACCCCTCCATGGCCACCACGGCAGCTCAGCCTAAATAGTACCCAGAGATGTTAACAGGGGCCAAGCAAAAAAATCTAAAGTTCTTTGGAGCAGGGTGAGAAAATAGGTGCCATAAAAAAGCAGCTTGCAGTGTTGCTGTGTCTGTCCCGCACCGGGCTGGCACCGGCCTCCGGCTAGCTGAGATCTGCACAGCTACATGATGTTCCCAGTTCGGACAGGCACGCAGGTTATCTTTACCTGCTGGCTCGGCTTCTCAGCAGCAGCTGGACCAAGTAGTGTCGTGACAGCAGCGGCAGTAAGAAAAGGATGGCTCTCAGCTTAGCAGGTTAAAAGATGTTTATTCAGGCCGAGCTGTGGGAGTCCCACAGCTGGTCCAAACCGCAGGCCAGAGAGAGAGGCCAGCGAGCAGCCAGAGAGCAGAGAGAGCTTGTATCTCCCTCCTCCACCTTATATCTAGGGGGAGGGATTCAAGGCAGGTTACAACAAGATGACAAATCAGGGGATTCAGGGGGGTAACAAGGTGTGCCCACCCCCGAGCCTCGGACCACTAAAATCAAGAGCCAAAGGAATTCCCCCCGGGGGACCTATCACCTGAAGCCCTCTGCGAATGGTTTCGCAACCTTGGGGAGGGGTCCCAAAGTGATAGGCAGGCTGCCCCAGAGCAGGGCGGGCAGAGGGGATGGTTGACATACAACACCTTATTATACAGAAAACACAGAAGGCGTTACAGAACTGCTACAAAACTGGGGATACAGTGAACTGAACCATAACATAAAACTTCTCAGAAAAACCTAATAAAACAATTCTCGCACCGCCACATTGCAGTACATAGTAGAGATTGGTAGTAGTTTGGAAGTATTTGTTCTCTTTGCCTTTGTACCAATACGTCTGGGATCAAGTGGTCAATGGTAAACTCAATAGCTTAGGAACTGGAGAAATTGCTGCAGTCATGCCATAAAGACTTGATCTCAAAAGCTTGGTTGAGAATTTCCACAACGCCCACCTAAATCTTCGTGTGTGTTCTCCAAGATGGAAAGGGCTTGCTCCTACCTAAAGAAAGGTGATGCGACTTTTGTTCTTTGCTGTATATGAAAATTATACAGCCTTTCATTTCAGAGTCCTTCAAACAAAATCCTGGCTATACGAGAATTTTGCACCGTGTTAAACCATAGACTACGAGGTTATTGAAGACACCAACATTTTGTAATTAACTTATTTGGCCTTTTTGGGATGGTATCAAATCTTCCTGTGCATCATCCAAGCAGCCTGGATTTTTTTCCGAAAGACTTCTTACTAAATCTGGAACAAAACATTAGCCTACATCCGGCCCAAAAAGTAAGAACTATGAATACTACTACTAAAAAAATGTCCCCCTCCAGTATGAAATAAAAGCCTACAGCCATACCCTGAGAACATCCATGGGTCATGTCACCCAAATTTATGTTGGACAAGCGTTGTTCGGGAGGGCTTTTGCTCCTGCTTTGTGAAGGGAAGCGCTGGGGTTCCCAGGTTCCCGAGTGAGGGGTCTGCACTTGGTGTCTCTTGGGGCTTTGGGTGTCCAGGGCCATGATGATGTTCCCCGAGCTGGGCTGGGGATGGCGGGCGGGGCTGGCCTGTGACGCGCTCTGGGGTCTGTGACAGCGCGGGGGCCGTGTCACAATGGGGGCAGCTCTAACGGGCCCCAAGGGGAGCTGGTGCCCCAGTCGAGCTTGGGCAAGAGGTGAGTACGCACACAGTGAGGAGACAGGGCTGGAGGAAGGTTGGGGCAGAAGTGCCGGCACCTGGGACCCGTGTTCTGCCCCTGCATCCAGGGCCCAGCCCCTGGCGGGAGGGCCTGGCTCAGGGCGCCGTGCTTGTGGGGCCAGCGGTGCAGGCCTTGCCGCCTGCCAGCTGCTGGGGGCTCTCTCCTTCCCGCCCCCACGTTCCCCTGACCATCCGGCCCCCCAATTTCCATCTCCATTCCGGCCCCGCTGAAGCCCTTCTGTGTGTCCTCCTGCAGACCATGGCTTTCTTGCCATTGCTCTTTGTGCTCGTGCAAAGCCTGATCCAGTTCCCGCAGCCTGCTGGGGATGGGCTGGATGAGGCCACGCACCGGCGAATGCGGGAGCGTCAGGAGCTGCTGGAACATGAAATGACTCGGCTGCTGCAGGAGCTGGAGCAGGGGCTCCCAGAACAGCAGGATGAGGGCTGGGGAGCTGTGCTCTTTGGTGCTCTACAGCAGTGGCCAGTCTGGGTTCTTGCTGGATTCCTGCTCCTCTTGGGCCTGTGGTTTAGGCGCAGGACAAGGAGCCGTGGAGCCAGCAGCAGCGGCAAGGACTTGAGCTCCTGCAAGGTCTTGCGAGAAGAGAGAGGAAAAGAGCAGGAAGAAGACGGCTTTTATTCAAAGGAAGGCGGAGAAGACATGCATGTGACTGTGGAGGCCGATGACAGCGGCAGTGGAAATGACAGAGAAGGCAGTCCTGTGGCTGCAAATGAAGGAGACAACTGCGATGCCATAGGAGGTGATGATGTGAAGATAGAGGAAGAGGGTGATGCTGAGAGTGCCACTGGCTATTACTCAAGGCAAGATGAAGCATGGAGTGATAGGAATGTGCCAGGAGACAACACTGCTCAAGGCAATGAAGAAGAGTCTGGCAATGCTGCGGCCAATACAGAAGGCCTAGATGAAGCCAGTGAAGGGGAAGACCAGGATGTGTGGGTGGAGCAAGACAAGGACACTGGAAAGGAAGAAGAAGGATATGGAAATGAAGAAGGAAAAACCAGCGGTACGAATCTGAAGGCAGGCAACAATGATGATGTAAATGATGGTGAGGACATTGTAGATGGGAAGGAGGAATACGTGGATGTGAAGGTGCAGGAAAGCAGGGATGCCAGTGAACAGAGAAGCAGTGATTGGACTGGGCAGGAAGATAGCAATGACCGTGGGAATGAAGTCGACCACGGAGGTTTTGCTGCAGCTGAGGAAGAAAAGAAGGCAATGATAAAAGTAGATGACAATGATAGAAACGAGGATGAAGAACAGGGCGGTGTACGTGTGGAGGCAAACAAGAATGAGGATAGAAAAGAAGACAAACAAGGTAACGTGGCTGCCAGAGAGAAAGGAGGCAGTGACGGGGGCAAAGAAGAAAATGGCAAGGGTGAAACAGAAGAAAGAGAAGACACCCGAGATGCTGGGGATAAGCGAGGCATCCTTTTAGTGGATCACATACAGTGGCCTGTGGAGGAACTGGAGAGAGGTTGCTCACTGACAGCTGAGCTGATGGAGAGCTTCACGCGCGTCTTTGTGGACAGAGTGAGCAATAGTTTCTACCCAGTGCCTCAAGAAGCCATCGGGGTGGGCAGTGCCTTTGAGGGCTGGAGTCCCCGTGACTGGGACGGGGTGTACCGCGTGCTGGTCCCCCTGAATCCCCCGCCAGGGTACGCCTTCCACCTAGAGCCGAACAGTGCAGGGCAGACGGCCGCAAGGACCTTCAGTGTCCGTGTGGAGCTGGTGTGCACGTGCAAGAGGGAGCAGCTGGGCCAGAAGCCGCTGTGCTTCCTGCACCACCCGAAGAAGAAGCTGGGGCGGAAGCGGAAGCGCAGCCTTCCTAGAGACACTCTGCACCGGCTCCTACCTGGACGTGGAGAAAACCTCCCACTGGTTCTACCAGCTGCTGAGATGCTCGTGGCGGCATGTGCCTGAGTCAGACTCATGGCACTTGGCGTTTCAGCCCTGCAGCCGTTCCTGCCGATTCCAGCTGAGCAAAGGCAGGAAGAGGCTGGCGGTGGAGATGCTCTTTGGGGTGCGCCAAGGGGACTCTGATATCTTTGTGGCCAGCCAGCCCACAGAGGCCCAGAAAGGCGGCTCCAGCATCTTTGTGAGCAGCCAGACCGCCGAGGCCAACTTCATGGCAAGCACAGCGTGGCCGGAGACGTACGCTGTGGCGGAGGCGAAATTCCTCCGGCACATCGCCGGGCAGGTGCCCTGTGAGAGCTTGCACCTGAAATGCCTGCAGGTCTTCACCGGCATCCTGAGGGGCACAGGTTTCTCCAGCTCCGTCTGGAAGACGGTGGTCATGCACGTGCTGACCACCGTACCGCTGTCCCGGTGGCGCAGGAGGGAATTTGCGCGGCGGCTGTGGGACGTCATGGCGTACCTGCGCCGCTGCCTGCAGTCGAAACGCCTGGAGCACTTTGTGCTAGGCAACGAGAGGCTTCCTGCAGAGATCAGCTTGCCACTGGCAGTGCGAAGGGTTGAGCCGCTCAACCTCTTTGAGCACCTGGCCCGAGAGCCGGCTGCCCACAGAGAGGCGATGCGAGCTTATGGTCAGCTGCGGTTTCGCCTCTGGGTGCTGCTCTCCAGCCTCTGAGAGGAGTTCCCTGCACACAGCTGTGCTGGGGGGCTCACACCCGATGGCAGCCACGTGAACGCTGCCTAATCGCTGCATTTGTCACTGGCAACCCTGAAGCTGCTTTCCTCCTCCTCTGGAAAGAAGATGCTGCAGCACATGGCGTTCCATGGCCACACCCATCTCGGAGTTGCCTTGCCCTTCACCTTCCAGTTACAACAAGGCTGCTGGTTTTCCCCAGACTTGTTTATTAGCTTTCCCTCTAGAGTCCCTTTAGTGCTGTTAGTGTAGAACTCTTTTGCCAAGTTACCCTTAGTTTAGAGAATTGAAATGCCTACTGTAGTGGTTTGCTTTTCACTAATATTTGGATATCTATGTTTGAAAACTTAATAAAAGGAGACAAGTTTCTCAAATTGCCTGAAATGTGTCATTCTTTGTATTGAACCCTCTGGACCGTAGAGAATGTCCCTCCTAAAGCCCTACCTGAAATGACTTTTTGCAAATAGAGATGTTGGACATGTTAAGGGTGCTATCTCGTGAGCATTCCCGTAGAAATGCATGAAGTTTGAAGTGAAAATGCCCTGAAGTGCCTGAAATTTTGCAGCAGAGTACTCCCGAATTTTTTTAGGAAGCTTCGGAGAAGTTTTCTTTACACCGTCACTTTTATAGGCTCGAGAGGAACGATTCGGTCCTAAAAGAGGAACAGAGAGAAGTCCCTAACTGCAAAACGTGTGGTTTAATACAGAGGGGGGTTTTTTGGCTTCTCATAACCAAGGTTTTGACACAAAATTTGGACAAGAAAAAGTCATGTTTTCTCTGCTCCTGGTCATCTGTATCCCTTTGGAGAGGCCCTGCTGTTCTATGGATATTACCTTTTCCACCAGGCCTGTTAATATTGTATAGGAATGAGAGCCACTTAGCATGCACAGCTTTGTTCCTGGGGAGATGCTGCTAGACAAACTATAATTTACTTCTTGCAGTGTTGCTGTGTCTGTCCCGCACCGGGCGGGCTCCGGCCTCCGGCTAGCTGAGATCTGCACAGCTACATGATGTTCCCAGTTCGGACAGGCACGCAGGTTATCTTTACCTGCTGGCTCGGCTTCTCAGCAGCAGCTGGACCAAGTAGTGTCGTGACAGCAGCGGCAGTAAGAAAAGGATGGCTCTCAGCTTAGCAGGTTAAAAGATGTTTATTCAGGCCGAGCTGTGGGAGTCCCACAGCTGGTCCAAACCGCAGGCCAGAGAGAGAGGCCAGCGAGCAGCCAGAGAGCAGAGAGAGCTTGTATCTCCCTCCTCCACCTTATATCTAGGGGGAGGGATTCAAGGCAGGTTACAACAAGATGACAAATCAGGAGATTCAGGGGGTAACAAGGTGTGCCCACCCCCGAGCCTCGGACCACTAAAATCAAGAGCCAAAGGAATTCCCCCCGGGGGACCTATCACCTGAAGCCCTCTGCGAATGGTTTCGCAACCTTGGGGAGGGGTCCCAAAGTGATAGGCAGGCTGCCCCAGAGCAGGGCGGGCAGAGGGGATGGTTGACATACAACACCTTATTATACAGAAAACACAGAAGGGGTTACAGAACTGCTACAAAACTGGGGATACAGTGAACTGAACCATAACATAAAACTTCTCAGAAAAACCTAATAAAACAATTCTCGCACCGCCACATTGCAGTACATAGTAGAGCTTGGTAGTAGTTTGGAAGTATTTGTTCTCTTTGCCTTTGTACCAATACGTCTGGGATCAACTGGTCAATGGTAAACTCAATAGCTTAGGAACTGGAGAAATTGCTGCAGTCATGCCATAAAGACTTGATCTCAAAAGCTTGGTTGAGAATTTCTACAACGCCCACCTAAATCTTCGTGTGTGTTCTCCAAGATGGAAAGGGCTTGCTCCTACCTAAAGAAAGGTGATGCGACTTTTGTTCTTTGCTGTATATGAAAATTATACAGCCTTTCATTTCAGAGTCCTTCAAACAAAATCCTGGCTATACGAGAATTTTGCACCGTGTTAAACCATAGACTACGAGGTTATTGAAGACACCAACATTTTGTAATTAACTTATTTGGCCTTTTTGGGATGGTATCAAATCTTCCTGTGCATCATCCAAGCAGCCTGGATTTTTTTCCGAAAGACTTCTTACGAAATCTGGAACAAAACATTAGCCTACATCCGGCCCAAAAAGTAAGAACTATGAATACTACTACTAAAAAAATGTCCCCCTCCAGTATGAAATAAAAGCCTACAGCCATACCCCGAGAACATCCATGGGTCATGTCACCCAAATTTATGTTGGACAAGCGTTGTTCGGGAGGGCTTTTGCTCCTGCTTTGTGAAGGGAAGCGCTGGGGTTCCCAGGTTCCCGAGTGAGGGGTCTGCACTTGGTGTCTCTTGGGGCTTTGGGTGCCCAGGGCCATGATGATGTTCCCCGAGCTGGGCTGGGGATGGCGGGCGGGGCTGGCCTGTGATGCGCTCTGGGGTCTGTGACAGCGCGGGGGCCGTGTCACAATGGGGGCAGCTCTAACGGGCCCCAAGGGGAGCCGGTGCCCCAGTCGAGCTTGGGCAAGCGGTGAGTACGCACACAGTGAGGAGACAGGGCTGGAGGAAGGTTGGGGCAGAAGTGCCGGCACCTGGGACCCGTGTTCTGCCCCTGCATCCAGGGCCCAGCCCTTGGCGGGAGGGCCTGGCTCAGGGCGCCGTGCTTGTGGGGCCAGCGGTGCAGGCCTTGCCGCCTGCCAGCTGCCAGGGGCCCTCTCCTTCCCGCCCCCACGTTCCCCTGACCATCCGGCCCCCAATTTCCGTCTCCATTCCGGCCCCGCTGAAGCCCTTCTGTGTGTCCTCCTGCAGACCATGGCTTTCTTGCCATTGCTCTTTGTGCTCGTGCAAAGCCTGATCCAGTTCCCGCAGCCTGCTGGGGATGGGCTGGATGAGGCCACGCACCGGCGAATGCGGGAGCGTCAGGAGCTGCTGGAACATGAAATGACTCGGCTGCTGCAGGAGCTGGAGCAGGGGCTCCCAGAACAGCAGGATGAGGGCTGGGGAGCTGTGCTCTTTGGTGCTCTACAGCAGTGGCCAGTCTGGGTTCTTGCTGGATTCCTGCTCCTCTTGGGCCTGTGGTTTAGGCGCAGGACAAGGAGCCGTGGAGCCAGCAGCAGCGGCAAGGACTTGAGCTCCTGCAAGGTCTTGCGAGAAGAGAGAGGAAAAGAGCAGGAAGAAGACGGCTTTTATTCAAAGGAAGGCGGAGAAGACATGCATGTGACTGTGGAGGCCGATGACAGCGGCAGTGGAAATGACAGAGAAGGCAGTCCTGTGGCTGCAAATGAAGGAGACAACGGCGATGCCATAGGAGGTGATGATGTGAAGATAGAGGAAGAGGGTGATGCTGAGAGTGCCACTGGCTATTCCTCAAGGCAAGATGAAGCATGGAGTGATAGGAATGTGCCAGGAGACAACACTGCTCAAGGCAATGAAGAAGAGTCTGGCAATGTTGCGGCCAATACAGAAGGCCTAGATGAAGCCAGTGAAGGGGAAGACCAGGATGTGCGGGTGGAGCAAGACAAGGACACTGGAAAGGAAGAAGAAGGATATGGAAATGAAGAAGGAAAAACCAGCGGTACGAATCTGAAGGCAGGCAACAATGACGATGTAAATGATGGTGAGGACATTGTAGATGGGAAGGAGGAATACGTGGATGTGAAGGTGCAGGAAAGCAGGGGTGCCAGTGAACAGAGAAGCAGTGATTGGACTGGGCAGGAAGATAGCAATGACCGTGGGAATGAAGTCGACCACGGAGGTTTTGCTGCAGCTGAGGAAGAAAAGAAGGCAATGATGAAAGTAGATGACAATGATAGAAACGAGGATGAAGAACAGGGCGGTGTACGTGTGGAGGCAAACAAGAATGAGGATAGAAAAGAAGACAAACAAGGTAACGTGGCTGCCAGAGAGAAAGGAGGCAGTGACGGGGGCAAAGAAGAAAATGGCAAGGGTGAAACAGAAGAAAGAGAAGACACCCGAGATGCTGGGGATAAGCGAGGCATCCTTTTAGTGGATCACATCCAGTGGCCTGTGGAGGAACTGGAGAGAGGTTGCTCACTGACAGCTGAGCTGATGGAGAGCTTCACGCGCGTCTTTGTGGACAGAGTGAGCAATAGTTTCTACCCAGTGCCTCAAGAAGCCATTGGGGTGGGCAGTGCCTTTGAGGGCTAGAGTCCCCGTGACTGGGACGGGGTGTACCGCGTGCTGGTCCCCCTGAATCCCCCGCCAGGGCACGCCTTCCACCTAGAGCCGAACAGTGCAGGGCAGACGGCCGCAAGGACCTTCAGTGTCCGTGTGGAGCTGGTGTGCACGTGCAAGAGGGAGCAGCTGGGCCAGAAGCCGCTGTGCTTCCTGCACCACCCGAAGAAGAAGCTGGGGCGGAAGCGGAAGCGCAGCCTTCTAGAGACACTCTGCACCGGCTCCTACCTGGACGTGGAGAAAACCTCCCACTGGTTCTACCAGCTGGTGAGATGCTCGTGGCGGCATGTGCCTGAGTCAGACTCATGGCACTTGGCGTTTCAGCCCTGCAGCCGTTCCTGCCGATTCCAGCTGAGCAAAGGCAGGAAGAGGCTGGTGGTGGAGATGCTCTTTGGGGTGCGCCAAGGGGACTCTGATATCTTTGTGGCCAGCCAGCCCACAGAGGCCCAGAAAGGCGGCTCCAGCATCTTTGTGAGCAGCCAGCCCGCCGAGGCCAACTTCATGGCAAGCACAGCGTGGCCGGAGACGTACGCTGTGGCGGAGGCCAAATTCCTCCGGCACATCGCCGGGCAGGTGCCCTGTGAGAGCTTGCACCTGAAATGCCTGCAGGTCTTCACCTGCATCCTGAGGGGCACAGGTTTTTCCAGCTCCGTCTGGAAGACGGTGGTCATGCACGTGCTGACCACCGTACCGCTGTCCCGGTGGCGCAGGAGGGAATTTGCGCGGCGGCTGTGGGACGTCATGGCGTACCTGCGCCGCTGCCTGCAGTCGAAACGCCTGGAGCACTTTGTGCTAGGCAACGAGAGGCTTCCTGCAGAGATCAGCTTGCCACTGGCAGTGCGAAGGGTTGAGCCGCTCAACCTCTTTGAGCACCTGGCCCGAGAGCCGGCTGCCCACAGAGAGGCGATGCGAGCTTATGGTCAGCTGCGGTTTCGCCTCTGGGCGCTGCTCTCCAGCCTCTGAGAGGAGTTCCCTGCACACAGCTGTGCTGGGGGGCTCACACCCGATGGCAGCCACGTGAACGCTGCCTAATCGCTGCATTTGTCACTGGCAATCCTGAAGCTGCTTTCCTCCTCCTCTGGAAAGAAGATGCTGCAGCACATGGCGTTCCATGGCCACACCCATCTCGGAGTTGCCTTGCCCTTCACCTTCCAGTTACAACAAGGCTGCTGGTTTTCCCCACACTTGTTTATTAGCTTTCCCTCTAGAGTCCCTTTAGTGCTGTTAGTGTAGAACTCTTTTGCCAAGTTACCCTTAGTTTAGAGAATTGAAATGCCTACTGTAGTGGTTTGCTTTTCATTAATATTTGGATATCTATGTTTGAAAACTTAATAAAAGGAGACAAGTTTCTCAAATTGCCTGAAATGTGTCATTCGTTGCATTGAACCCTCTGGACCGTAGAGAATGTCCTTCCTAGAGCCCTACCTGAAATGACTTTTTGCAAGTAGAGATGTTGGACATGTTAAGGGTGCTATCTCGTGAGCATTCCCGTAGAAATGCATGAAGTTTGAAGTGAAAATGCCCTGAAGTGCCTGAAATTTTGCAGCAGAGTACTCCCGAATTTTTTTAGGAAGCTTCGGAGAAGTTTTCTTTACACCGTCACTTTTATAGGCTCGAGAGGAACGATTCGGTCCTAAAAGAGGAACAGAGAGAAGTCCCTAACTGCAAAACGTGTGGTTTAATACAGAGGGGGGTTTTTTGGCTTCTCATAACCAAGGTTTTGACACAAAATTTTGACAAGAAAAAGTCGTGTTTTCTCTGCTCCTGGTCATCTGTATCCCTTTGGAGAGGCCCTGCTGTTCTATGGATATTACCTTTTCCACCAGGCCTGTTAATATTGTATAGGAATGAGAGCCACTTAGCATGCACAGCTTTGTTCCTGGGGAGATGCAGCTAGACAAAATATAATTTACTTCTTGCAGTGTTGCTGTGTCTGTCCCACACCGGGTCCTTTGTGAGATGCTCCACCCAGGGGGAGGAGCCAAGCATTCCTGCCTGGATATAATCTGGATTTGGGACAGCACAGGCAGCCTTACGCACTGGATTCCCTGAGGACAAGAGCTTCTAGCCCTTTCTGCAGGAACACTGCTTCAGCAAGACCACTCAATCTGGACTGCCACCACCACAGTTTCAGGTTTTATTCTGACTCTGTTAGTGATCTTTTGTACTATTGCACGTGTTTTATTTTACCTTTTCTTTCCTCTCCTATTAAATTGTTTTTTCTGGCTTGGTTTCTCTTCGTGGCCATGCCTTCAAGCCAGTACATATATTATGGTGCCCATCGCGGCGCAGGAGGTACTGAGAAAAGTCAGAATTACAATTTTGTAGCGAGAAAAAAAAACCAGCTGTCTGCTATGATGCTCAGCATGCTTTCATATATCTTATACCTAGCTCTCTACACTTTCCCGCACATGGGGCAGTATTTGCCGGTCTTAATGCTCCTGTGTAGACCAGGGTATGGTATCAAAATTGCTTTATTGTTCTATTATGTTTATTGTATTATAACTTCTGAGGCAATGAGCATCATTTGGAATATATACTCTATTTTGTTTTCTTGTCCTGGTCCAGAATGCTACATCTGGGCTCTCAACAATCACACCCAGCCCCTGTGGGGAGGGGTAAAGAATGATTTTTTCCAGTCTTTTAGGCCTGGCCCAGCAGTTTTCGAAAGTATTGAGTTCTCTCTAGGTGCCAAGGACAGCAAAATATTGTTGTTAGTTCTGTTTTGTCTTCTCTGCATGGCCTGCACCATGCTCACCATGCTTAGAAATCAAACACTACATGGGGTGGTGCAGCGTCTCTTTGAGGAAGAGGGAAAAAGAAACAAATGCAAAACAATGGCATCCGTGTCTACACAAACTGTCATAGAGGAAACACTATCCGCATCTACTCAGACTGTCACAGAGGAGAATGGAACCAAAAGCAAAGCAACAGTGTCAGTGTCTACACAAGCTATCACAGAGGAGAAAGAAACCCAAACCAAAGCAAGAGTGTCAGTGTCTACACAAGCTGTCACAGAGGAGAAAGAAACTGAAGCTGCCATCAGCATCTCCACACAAACTGTCACTGAAGCAGAACAACCTAAACCAGTAGCAGTTGCCCCTGTTCAGAAGAAGAAATCAAAGAGCAAATCAGTCCACATAGTGACTGATGAGGATGTGGCAGGACCTTCACACCCAGCAGAAGAGACAGAGCCAGAGATCATCACCCTCTCTCTGTCTCTGGGTGAACTGCGTGACTTGCAGAGGGAGCTCACCCGCCAGACAAATGAGTCCATCCTGACCTGGCTGCTCTGCATCTGGGATGCCGCAGCCAATGACTCCATTCTGGATGGAAGTGAGGCCAGGCAACTGGGATTGCTGTCTTGGGATGTGGTCATTGACCAGGGGATTGGGAGAACCCAACAGACTCTCAGCCTCTGGCGGCGACTGCTAACAAGTGTGAGGGACAGATACCTTTGTAAAGAAGATCTCCAGGTGCATCAAGGAAAATCGAGCACAATGGAACAAGGTATCCGATACCTGAGGGAATTGGCTGTGCTGAAGATCATTTTCTCAGAAGACGAGAGATTTCCTAAAAGCCCAGATGATGTCCAGTGCACATCGCAGATGTGGTTGAGATTCTCACAGCTTGGACCAGAGATGTACTCCCGTTACCTGGCAACGCTGCAGTGGAGGGAAGGCGAGGACAAGGTGGGCGTCTTGGTCAATAAACTAAGAATTTACAAGGATACTGTCACTGCCCCATTTCGTACCCATGTCTCATCCGTGGAAACAAGGCTGGCTGAGCAAGTCCGGAGTTTGACTGAAGAGGGCCATCAGAAACTGAAAAAGGAACTTAAGGAAGAAATCTACCACATCTCGCCAGAACCAACAAGAGTCCCTGCCATTAGGAACATGTATCCACCAGCCAGGGAGAGAGGATACACTCCACGGGCTAACCTCTGGTCTTTTCTTCAGGAGTATGGAGAAGACATGAGAAAGTGGGATGGAAAACCCACCTCCTCCTTAGCAGCCCGGGTACGTGAACTGAAGAGAGAGACACCTACCACAAAGAGCTCATCTAGAGTCAACACTGCTCCAGTCTCTCAGACACAGAACTCCAGATGGTATAGGAAGGATGATATGACTGATTCTCTTGAAGGGACCTCAGGAACATATTTACAGGAAGAGAGCAACATGTACCATGACCAGGAATAGGGGGGGCCCTGCCTCTAGCCAGGTAGAGGAAAGGGACAATCAGATTTATTGGACTGTGTGGATCTGATGGCCTGGCACATCTGACCCACAAAAATATACAGCTTTGGTTGACACTGGTGCCCAATGTACCCTGATGCTATCAAGATATGTAGGAATAGAATCCATTTCTTTTTCTGGGGTGACAGGAGGGTCCCAGCAGCTGCCTGTACTGGAGGCCGAAGTGAGTTTAACCGGGAATGGGTGGCAAAAACACCCCATCGTGACTGGCCCAGAGGCCCCATGCATCCTCGGCATAGACTATCTCAGAAATGGATATTTCAAAGACCCAAAAGGATATTGTTGGGCTTTTGGGATAGCTGCTGTAGAGACAGAAGACATCAGACAACTGAATACCTTGCCTGGTCTCTCAGATGACTCCTCTGCTGTGGGACTATTGAGAGTTGAAGAATGACAAGTACCAATTACCACAGCAACAGTACACCATCAGCAATACTGCACAGACAGAGACTCTGTGATTCCTATCCATGAGATGATTCGTAAACTAGAGAGCCAAGGGGTGGTCAGCAAGGCTCGTTCACCTTTCAACAGCCCTATATGAACAGTGCATAAGTCCAGTGGAAAATGGAGACTGACGATAGATTACCATGCTCTGAATGAAGTCACCCCACCCTTAAGCACTGCTGTGCCAGACATGTTGGAGCTTCAGTACGAGCTGGAGTACAAGGCAGCAAAGTGGTATGCGACCATTGATATTGCCAATGCCTTCTTCTCCATTCCTTTGGCAGCAGAGTGCAGGGCCCGGTTTGCCTTCACCTGGAAGGGTGTACAGTATACCTGGAACTGACTGCCCCAGGGGTGGAAACACAGCCCCACCATCTGCCATGGACTGATCCAGACTGCACTGGAAAAGGGTGAGGCTCCTGAACATCTACAGTACATTGATGACATAATTGTATAGGTGAATACAGCAGGGAAAGTCTTTGAGAAAGGAGAGAAGATCGTCCAGATTCTGCTGAAAGCTGGTTTTGCCATTAAGCGAAATAAGGTTAAGAGACCGTCTCAAGAAATCCAGTTTCTGGGAGTCAGGTGGCAAGAAGAACGTCGCCAGATCCCCACAGAAGTAATCAACAAGATCACCACAATGTCTCCACCTACCAAAACGAAGGAGACACAAGCTTTCCTAGGTGCCATAGGCTTTTGGAGAATGCATATTCCCAAGTACAGCCAGATTGTGAGCCCTCTCTACCTGGTCACCCGCAAGAAGAATGATTTCCACTGGGGCCCTGAGCAGCAACAAGCCTTTGCCCAGATCAAGCAGGAGATCGCTCATGTGGTAGCCCTTGGCCCAGTCAAGACGGGATCAGATGTGAAGAACGTGCTCTACTCAGCAGCCGGGAACAATGGCCTGTCCTGGAGTCTTTGGCAGAAGGTGCCTGGGGAGACTCGGGGCCAACCACTGGGATTCTGGAGCAGAAGCTACAGAGGATCTGAAGCCAACTACACTCCCACAGAGAAGGAAATCTTAGCTGCCTGGGAAGGAGTTCAAGCTGCCTCAGAAGTAACTGGCACTGAAACACAGCTGCTTTTGGCACCCCGACTACTGGTGCTGGGGTGGAAGTTGAATGGAAAGGTTCCTTCCACGCATCATGCCACTGACACCACATGGAGCAAATGGACTGCCCTCATCACACAACGCGCCCATATTGGAAACCTGAATCGCCCTGGGATTCTGGAAATTATAACTAACTGGCCTAAAGGTGAGACTTTTGGGTTATCTTCTGAAGAAGAGGAGGAACAAGTGACATGTGCCAAGAAAGCCCCACCATATAACGAGCTACCGGAGACTGAAAGACAATATGGCCTCTTCACTGATGGTTCCTGACAATATGGCCTCTTCACTGATGGTTCCTGTTGAATTGTAGACGCTAACCGGAAATGGAAAGCTGCAGTATGGAGCCCCACACAAAGAGTTGCACAAGTTACCGAGGGACAAGGTGGATCAAGTCAAGTTGCAGAACTTAAAGCCATCCAGCTGGCTTTGGATATTGCTGAACGAGAGAAGCGGCCAAGACTCTATACCAACTCATGGATGGTAGCTAATGCTCTGTGGGGATGGCTGAATCGCTGGAAAAAGGCCAACTGGCAGCGCAGAGGGAAACCCATCTGGGCTGCTGAGGTTTGGCAGGACATTGCCGCCCGAGTAAAGAAGCTGACTGTGAAGGTTCGACACGTGGACGCACATGTGTCCAAGAGTCGGGCTAATGAAGAGCATCACAACAATGAGCAGGTGGACAAAGCTGCCAAAGAGAAAGTATCACAGATGGATCTAGACTGGCAGCACAAGGGAGAAGCATTCCTAGCCCATTGGGCCCATGATGCATCTGGTCATCAGGGGAGAGATGCAACATACCGATGGGCATACTGAGGGGTGGACCTTATTATGGACAACATCTCACAGGTCATCCACAACTGTGAGACCTGCGCTGCAATCAAACAGGCCAAGTGGGTAAAGCCTCTGTGGTACGGTGGATGATGGTTGAAATACAGGTATGGGGAAGCCTGGCAGATTGACTACATCACCCTTCCCCAAACCCACCAAGGCAAGCGCTATGTGCTGACTATGGTGGAAGCCACCACTGGATGGTTGGAGACCTACCATGAGCCTCATGCTACTGCTTGGAATACTATCTTAGGCCTTGAAAAGCAGGTCCTGTGGAGACATGGCACCCCTGAGAGAATTGAGACAGACAATGGGACCCATTTCAAGAACGGCCTTATAAACACCTGGGCTAGAGAACATGGCATTGAATGGATATATCACATCCCTCATCATGCACCGGCTGCCGGGAAAGTTGAACAGTGCAATGGATTACTTAAGACTACCCTGAAGGTGCTTGGTGGGGGGACTTTCAAAAATTGGGAAGTGAACTTAGCAAAGGCAACCTGGATGGTCAACACTTGAGGGTCAATCAATTGAGCTGGTCCTGCCCAGTCTGAACCCTTGAACACAGTGGATGGAAATAAAGTCTCTGTGGTACACATGAAAGGCATTTTAGGAAAAACTGTTTGGATTAATCCCACCTCAGGCAAAGGCAGACCCATCCGTGGGATTGTTTTTGCTCAAGGACCTGGTTCCACTTGGTGGGTAATGCAGAAAGATGGGGAAACCCATTGTGTACCACAGGGAGACCTAATTTTAAGTGAGAACTGGGTGTAAGTTTTCATTCTGTATATGTGTATGTGTAAGCATGTGTATATTTATCTATCTAGCTGAAAGAATGTATTAATTTGGGTATGATGTAGATGGTCATAGAATAAGGGGTAGATTATGTCCTAGGTTACAATGTAAGATGTGCCCAAAATATCTATTCTATCACCATCTACATGAGCTGTTGAAAATAGGTTGGGCTGTGTTTCTCTTGCCCCCTCCCTCCAGACTATCTTCTGTTAATGGCCCATCAGTGCCCTGCTGCATGACTCATAGATAACTCCCTCTGGGAGCTATCTCTGTTTAATGGGCAATCAAGGACCCATTGCAAGACTGATAAAATGATATCAGCCCATTGTGAGATGCTCCGCCCAGGGGGAGGAGCCAAGCATCCCAACCTGAATACAATCTGGGATTTGGGACAGCACAGCCAGCTTTACCCACTGGATTCCTAGAGGACAAGAGCTACCAGACCTTTTTACGGGATCACTGCTTCAACAAGACCACTTAATCTGGACTGCTACCACCACCGCAGGGTATCAGGTTGTATTCTGACTCTGTCAGTGATCTTTTGTACTATTGCATTTATTTTATTTTATTTTATTTTATTTTACCCTTTTTTTTCCTATTAAATTATTTTTCTAACTTGGAGTCTCTTGCTGGTTTTGCTTTCAAGCCAGCACAATTTCTCCTTTTAAATGTTTCTTTCACTTTCTACATCTGCCACATTTTTAATCACCCTACTTACGACACACTTGATTAAAAAAAAAAAAAAAGTAACAATGAATTATGAAGTGCTATTCTAGATTTTCATAGAAATCATGCATGACGTATGATGACAAACTTGTCATTCACCAACAACCAATTTTTTACTTTGTGTGGGATTCATTTCAAGATGAAAACACCTACATCTAGCTGTCTATATAAGCTAGATTCTAAGATCTCTTAGATTATGGTATTCTAGACAATACATTCAGCAGAACCTGCCGGAGCAAATATATTTGGGATATCAACAAATGGCTGCTAAACACAAGACTGGACCCATTAAGGTCAGTTCAGTTGCAAAAACCTAATAAAGTTTCAGCTACTTTTAGATTTCCAAAACATTTTTATGGGACATCAAATATGATGAAGGACCAAGAATAGGTCACATTTTCTAAATACTAAAAAAAACAAATAAAAAGGAATCACTTTATTGCTAACAAAACCAGCATAAAATGGTACACCAAGAAGAAACTCATGGAGCACTACAATTTCTCTGCCTTGGAGGTAATATGAAACCCTTAGACAACAAAGTAGAGGGTTTAGGCAACTGTATTTAATACCAGACCCACAGTGACTATTGTGGGACTTTGGCTTTAGATGGAGTCTTAAGTTCAGGTACAACTACTTTAAGCTTTGAGATTTTTTTTAAGTAAGAACTTCTATCAATATAACCCATAAAAAGTAATAGGATCATAACAATAATGGTTCGTCCCCAAAACTACCACAACTGAATTAATTCAAAGGATTATTCACTTATTGAGTGACCCATGATCAAATACATATCTTCAAAATAAGTACCGTTTAACTTAAAGTGAATGTTTTTAACTTCAAGTGGATGTGGAGATCTGAAGATAAGACAGACGCAATGTGTCCTGATTCTTAACTTAAAACTTTTTTTAGAAGTTTCCAAAGCTTTCAGAAGAAAGCCTGGGCTGTTTTCTCAGTCTACAGTCTTGCTTCCAATCAGGTGATGGAAATTGAAAAAGTTCAGGTACATTAAAGGGCTCTATGAATGAAATGTTTCTTACTGATTGCTTATTGTTAGCAACCCTTTGATTTTGATGCCAATGTAACTCTATAGTTTCTATCTCTTTTCCTCTTTGTGAAAGAAAATCATCCTTTTTTTTTTTTTTTAATGCAAGATTTTAGTTTTTAATACAAAGTTAAAAATTGAGATAGAAAAGAAACATTTAGTTAACTTGAAGAAATGGCTTGAAATCAGATCTTCAATTCAACACAATCACTATAAACACAAGTATATCACTCTTATGTTCTTCTCAAAAAGACACAGCTTAACTAAGCCTGTCAAGTCTTACTCCAGCATCCAGGTATAGCTGTTCTAGACTTATAAAATTAATACCAGTGTTTGGAACTTAGTTTCACTTTGGACAATTTAGTTGCTTTGTCTGATTTCTGTAGCTGCAAACTGTACTTTTTTAGCATGACGGCTGGGTGTTTAGTATTGAAAATATGAAAGAAAAAAAAAAAAAAAAAAGAGGGATGCACAGGTTATTCCAGGAAAAATATGTATTTTACTATATCTGCAACCTTTGTTGAAAGAATCCTGCTGTACTTGGAAAAATTTTCTCGAAGACAGAGAAATTGTGCTGTAGATACTATCATGGGATTTAACCTCCAAGCCTAATAGGAGCAAAAATCATTTAATATTGATTTTGGGATCTGGTATTACCGCAGCTCTCTTCTAAAAGTTATAAGAGAAATATCCTTTTTCTCTTGAGTATAAAATCACAAACTTCTTCAATACAAGTATCTAAATGATAAATCAGACTTTGATACATTTTTTCAGGTTTTATTCTGCTATAATTTGTGTGATTTCAGACGAGAAACTAATAAATGATGTTTGATGCTGACAAAGAAAAAAATCCAGAAACTAAACTTAGCTTTTTAATGACTGAGCAGTGAGCAAAGCAGAACCACACAGACATGACTAAAGCAATGCAAATGCACAGTTTGACTTTTTTTCCTTTTAGCTGATGTCTGTTTGATACTGTAATTTGATACTGTTTGATACTGTAATTCACTTGACAGTGAAAGAGCAGCTCCTCAGCTTATCTAGAATGGAGTAACTCCAGTAGCTTTAATGGCTTGTACCTTCTTCTGCCTCAGGTTGTAGCTGTCCATCTCAGATTGCTGTCTCCCCCAAAAAAAACTGTATTTTGTTCTGTTTTTCAATTTATTTATTTTCTATTTCCCAAAGTTTATCTCCTGTTTAGACTACAATAAATTAAGCATCTAGTTTTCTCATAGGCCATGTGAATGCAATGGCATGGGTCTCAAACCAATGGGGGAGACTGATTTGTTAAGGGATAATGACTCAAAACATTCCCTATGTGTGTAAAGGCCAAGGTGCTTTGCTGAGGTAGAGGAGGTGAGCATTCATGCTGAGGTGATCGCATAAGACAGTGTGTGAATGGTGGGCTATGAGTGCGACAGGAAACAAATCCTGTGGAGATGGTGCCTCCTGCCCCCATAAATTTTCTCCCCTTGCACAAACCATTGGGTTGTGAGGCCCTCATCCTCCCCTGAGACGTTGGAATTTGTCCTGAGGGTATCCTACTCTGATGGGCCATAAGGAGCCATAACTGATTCAGCTTTGGGGTGCAATGGGCAGCTGTGTTGTCTTAGAAGGTGTGAAGGGCTCCCAAAGTGTCCCATGATCCAATCATCCAGAGGGAAGCTCACCACCCTAGGGGGGTACCTGGGCATTCCTGCCTGAACATCAATGAGTATAAACCCAATGGAAGTCGAGTTCTGGGGATTTTCCCAGGTTTTTTCTTAAAATTTCTTTGGTGCTTCCCTCACCACCTGACAGATCTGGTCAATGACCACCAATGTGACCAAGATTGCACAGTGACCAAGTCTCATCATGGGGCCTAGGCGTGATGAGAGGCTCACACTCTTGTTCTTTCTCTCTCTCTCATATGCTTGTCTTAGTTTGGAAAGACAGATGTCTGCTACGGAAAGCTAGATCTTCCCTTGGAATGGAGAATGTAAACCCCCTCCCTTTGAATTATTATAATTTTGAAATTAAGGGGCTTTCAGGCAAAGATATGTGAATAGGAATAACAGTTCTTTACTAAGAATATTAAAAATAAAAATAGAGTGGTACAAAAAACCCAACCAACCTACCAAACAAAAAAAAACCCAACAACAAAAAACGCAAACCTGTCAGAGGCAGAATACAACCGGACACCCTGTTGATCAGAGTTTTGGTAACAGTCCGATAAGTCCTCCAGAAGTGGCAGATGTGGCTCCGTTGGAGCAGAGATGATCCTGTAGAAGGGTCCAGTGGTAGGAAGATGGGTCCCGTCTTTCCTCTGGAAATCCAGTGGAAAACCAGGCTGTCCTGTGTTCTGCACCTCAGGTTTTATGCAGGTAGGAATGGTTGGCTCCTCCCACTGGGTGCAGCATCTCACAGTGGGGTGATGTAATTTTATCAGTCATGTGGTGAGCCTTAATGGCCCATTAACAGAAGATATCCTCCCTGGAGGGACGATGGGTCATGGAAGAGATAAACAACACTGCCCCACCTGGTTTCAACAGCAGGCCCATGATCAAAAGGCACCCACCCCCTCCCCTCCCAGAGTTACAAGGGATGGGTCATACAAGAGATAAAGAAAAACACCTCCCCAATCAGTTTCAACAGATGGTGGTAGAATACATACTTTTGGTTGCATCTAGCCTTGCAACCCAAGAGCACTTCATGCTTTTGTAATTTTTCTTTCTGTCTTTACCCTTGTGCATGTTCTTGGGTGATGTTTTTGCACTTTCACATTGCAGTGCTTTCATGTTGTTATTTTACTACAGATAACAATAACCAAAATGCTCACATACCTGTTTTCTATTGCAACCAAATAGTTCTACAATAAACCCTGCGAGTGTATATTTACAAGCATTGATCACTCAGAGTCATTTCACCCTAATCTGCCCCAAGGGATCTGTTAATAAATCCTGGGTTACCCTCCCAGTCAAGAGAACCAGTGCCATGGAAAGCCACCCTGGGAACAGAGGGCCTTGCAGCTCCACGGCAGCTCATCCCACCCTGCTCCTGTGTTTCCTCCATGAATCTGTTTGGGTTTGGGGGAATAGTTGTTATCTAGGCAATAAACACACTGTTATCTAGGCAAACAACACACTAAGCTTCTCCGATTATGCAATTTGAAAATTTGCCAGACTGTTCCAGTTGTTTACTCTATTAATTCTTCTACATTCTGCTCATCTGTCCAGGAATTTGTTGATCTCCATTACCTAAGCAGATAATCTCCATGAATTAATTAAGGCTGTTAGGATTCCAGATGCCTCACTGTGAAAATACCACCAGTTTCAAGGTCCTGGTCTTTGGTGCAAATTATTTTAATGTCATTATCCCTTATGACTTTTTATTTCCACATGAGATATTCTTTATTTGCTTGCTTTTATTCTACCTGTCTTTATATAATGTATAACCTTTCATGATTAAAATCCCAGAAAGGCTGTCTTATTCTAATTAATGAAAATACATAAAAGCCAAATATTATATGTAATTTTGTCTCAATCTAAATTCTTCCTTCATCTCTCTCCCACCTGCTAATTGTCTTTCATCTCTCTCCTACCTGCTAATCAAAGATAGACAAATGGTCTAGTACCTTCCCTTTCACACTGTGCTGTCTCTTGGTATAATATCATTTTGAATTGCAGAGATGCATGACAGGCAAATGTATTATAGCAGGAAAAATCTTTGCTAAAGAGCATTGTGTTCTCCTTAAATAAATGTTAACTTGAAACCATAAGAGTTTAATCCTGTTGCTTTTGCCAGCTTGATTCCATCAGTTGTTTCTCTGAAAGAATAGTTACCACAGTAATTACAAAGTAAAGAAAACAAAATTTTTGCCTACTATAAATGATCCTGGAACTTCATGAATTTTAGGAGAAAAAATATAAGGAGGAAAATGATCTTTCTGGATAGACGTGAGGCTTTTTTTTTTTTTTTTTTTCCAGCTGACCAGACATGCATAAAAAATATTTAAGGGATCAGACCTCATCAATTTTTCTTTCAGTTTTATGCCTAAACACCCTTCACATTTCCCCCTTAATCTTCCTGCTTTATGCTCTCAACAACAGAAAAACACCATTGCTCCTTAGAAGTGCTCGAGGTTAAATACAGTAAAGACAAATAGGTGCTTAAGAATTTTGCCCTAGTCTCTGACTATATGCTTGGAGACGGTAAATCTATTCATTTTACAGTCCTTACTTGATAAAATTTGAAGGGTCCATCAGAGATCTGTGGATATTTTATATCTGTGAAAAATATTAGCAAAACCTGAAAAAACTTGAATTCTCTTTAACCTATAATCAACATATTCTTCTAGTGACAGTTTTGTCATATCATTTGGAGGAAGGAAAACTATTTTGTTTTCTTCTCCATCCTGATAATTTAGATAAGAGTCTAGGAAAAAAATCTCTGGCCATGTAGAGAAAAGCTGTCAGTGAAAGGTTCATAGACCTTTACCACTTTGCTAAGAGTCTTGCAAGTTCATATGGTGGATGAAGTTCCTGCCATCAGAGCTGTACTCAGAGATGAGTTCAGGGCTTAGTTCTACAATTCAGGCTCATATAGCAGTTCAGGATTTCTGTAGTGCAGCTTGCTGCAGTAAGCACTGAGACCCAACTAAGATGCTAAACGGATGGGTTTGGCTACAGGGTGTTTTAGGGGGGGTTTATATTTGAACATGGAAATCAAATTCCAGTTTCCCTGGAACTCACTGCACAGACAGAGCAAAACTGTATCAAGCCTAACATAGGCCTTCCAAACACCTACAGTCTGGGCACAAAAAATAGTTATCATGGAAGTCCAAATTAAACATAGGAAATTGCAAACTGGGATAAATGCACACAGTGAAATTACAGGCATGAGGTAAAGTAATTCAGTTTTTTACAAGCTGAGGTATACACACCTAAAAACAGGGGGCTTTGATACAGAAAAGAAAAAGAATATGTACATGTTCACACAAGTTTATATCAGAAATTATAAATTTCTCATATATAGATAAATCTATATCTACATCTATCTATCTATCTATCTATCTATCTATCTATCTATCTATCTATCTATCATCTATCTATCTATCTCTTTGTAACAATAAAGGGACCATGTTTTGTGTTCATAGAATAATTTGGGAGGAGATGATCTTGTTCCCATCTCCCTTGTGAATACTTGTACCTGTTGGCCTTGGTCTCCATCTGGAAAAGGATTTGTTTTTTCTCCTTGCTCTGTGAAGAGAGTTGACTAACACTTAATATGAGGCTCAGAAGTGCACCCCCAGGCAGCATAGAATCTGAAAAACATGAAAGCTAAAACTTGAGGCATCACTGCTATGGGCAAAGACACCTCTCACTAGACAGGGTTGCTCGAAGCATGTAATCGTGCACACTTCAAACATTAACAGACCTGAAACTCTCCATGTTTGAGATTGTCCTGTGACTTTATCAGCTTCTACATGAAGCTGATGCTTCTGTTCCTTGTCTGGCTAAAGAGTGGTTGTCCTCAGTTAAAAGGAGCATGTGATACTTGTTGGGGTTGGCAAGAGGAACCCTGAGCCTGAAGCTTTGGTGTGGCCTTTTTAGTTCAAAGCCATTATCCTCTGAGCTGTGCTATGTGATACATTCCCTGGCACAATGCAGCCCCACAGTGTCTCTAGTTTTATGATTTGATACACTGGACATTGCCTCAGGTACTGGCTCAGCAGCAGAACAGGCAATAGGGAGACTGAACATGTGCAGGTTGTGCATCTTGGCCTGCCAAGAGTCACAGATGTGATTGATCTTGCATGTTTCCATTTTAGTCATTATTTCTAGCCCATTCTGTCACTCTGAGCTGAAAGCAGCACTCCCATAACGTCAAATTTTTAAATCTGGGGAAGAAAAATACTTTAATTCCCACACTTTTCTGGTGCATTACTCATTCTTTTTATTAATTGACTATGAGTTGGTTCTCCTTTATTCATTCCTGTGGAATTTCTTAATGCACTATTTGTTTTATTTACAATATTTATTTCAGCTTACCTTACCTTTAGGTAGATTTTCCCTAAAGTAAGGGCAAGAAGCAAAGTCTTCAAGGTCTGGAACACATACAGAAATAAACACTAGCAGTTGTAATTGTCAGGGATCCCAAAAGACAGTTTAAAGTTTTAAATAAATGTTTTGGCATCTAGACCACATCGAACATTTAGGATTTACCCTAAAGTGCCTTTACTAACATAAGAAATCACTTTTGAAACTATCTGTAGAGTACTGTGTGAGGTTATGGTGAAGACAAGATTGTGGAAATTGCTAGTTTTTTTCTCCTTGTTGGGCTGAGTCAGAGAATTTCTGTAAAATGTTATGTGCCTTGATTTCTCTGCTAGAAAAACTAGAAAAAACTTCAGTATTGCCAAACATCCCTCTGGCTTGCCTGGAGACCATTCTTAAAATCGTTGCTACTACCTCACTAAGGGATGCTCCAGTGGGTTTCTAATTATGAGCATGGCTTTGAGATACTGTAAAACCTCTATTTTGCTTTGCCTAGAAAACCTGAGTGAATAGTTTTCCACAGTGCAGATCCTTCTCAAAATAGCACTATTTCCAATATATCTAAGCACTCCCTATGTTCAGTTATAAATGTGGAAAGCTTAATTCAGAAGACCGAATGGAAAGATTCATTAACAGCTGGAGTTTCTTCCTTGAGTTACCGGAAGCTCCAACCCACTCAGCGTTCCTGAATTCAACTTTGGTTCTTTATTTGTGTCTGTCACAAGATGGCAGTGTCAGGATATGTAAAAATCCACTAGTAAAGCTGCTCCTCCGTGTGGAATTAAAAAACACATCTTTTGTCCATGCAAGGGGCAACGAGATCGACCATGCAAAAATGGGAAGATTGAAAAGATCTTTGATCAGTGATTAAATGATCATTGAAAAGATCTTTGATCTTTTACATGTTACATTTTGTTGCTGTCCAGTTCATGTATGGGACAGATCTCTCTAATATCTTCCACTGATTATGTCCAGCTGCTAAACTTAGGATGCAGCAAATGATCTCCAAACAATACTTGTCTTTAGGTCCCACATCCAGTTCAACAACGTTTTTGCCATTAGATATCAGTTGTCATTATCCATATCAGAGTCATCCACCATGTGTGTCTTTTGAGACCAAGTGAGATTTGCCAGGCTGGTACTAGATTGTCAGAAAGAGCCAACATCAAATGCTTCCCAGGCTTCTCTTTTGAAATCAGTAGAGGTCTAAATTTCCAATAAAATTATGCAACGTCTGTGTTGTAAAGAAATCATACATTCCTACTCACCTGGAAAACAAAACCACAAAACCCACCATTTTGGGCTTCATTCTTGGCATCAGTTTATAATTTTCTCACCTGTCATGTTTGTTCTGATGAATATAAGATCTCCAAACAAGTTTTTAGGGCAGATACAAATGGCTTTAATGTCTGAATCCCTGTATGGAAAGAAATTAGTGCAAAGTTTTATTTTAGCCACTAGATGGTAGCAAGACTGCACACCTGGAGGAAAGCAGCCTGAATTTCTGCTTGAGTTTGTACAAAAAATTGCCAGAATTAGTTGGGTGGCAGGGGATCAATAGGCAATTCAGCCTTCAGGTGAGTTTTACTAGCTTTAGTGTTTCACCTCTACATAAAATCCGTTTTCATCTCCTGAATCTGTGTGAGCAATCTCTGAAATTTAGACTTTCAGCTCAGGCATGTTTATATTATTTTGGTTTTGTGTTTTGTTGTTGAAAAGAAGAGAAAAAGGAAGGAGAGAGATCAAGCCACTGAACACCAGATGAACCTACAAGGTTAGTAATAAACACAAAAACTAGGACCTTAAAAATATCCAGTGTTCTTTTTCCACTGGTTGCCTCCTTCAAATTCCCAGGTTTTAGAAGTATAGTGATAAAAGAATAATCAAGAGACAATATGAATTTTCACATTATAAATCATCTTTGAGAAACATAGGGTTTCACGGGTAAAAGCAAATATCCACAGCACTATTAAGCTGTCTGTTGAGAAAGTCTGTTCATGTTTAAGGGACACAAAACTGACCATGGTAAAGGGAAACATGCCGTATCTTAGGCAACCAAAAGATTTGCTGAAGTTTGGGTCTTTGATAGAGTTCAGAGCTTGTGTCTAGGGCTGGTTCAGGTATCTGAAACTCCTGCAGTTCATTCTGTGGAAATGATGAGCCATCCTTGGTTATGATTATGGAAAGAGCCAAGGATGTTGTATGAGCTGCAGAAATATTTCACCACTTTTCAGGGATGGGTCTCAAGAAGTTGCTGTCTTAATTTTCAAGGACCATTTACAAAGTGCTTCAACATCTGTCACATTTTAAGAATTGGCTTGTGAAGACAGGCATGATGTTTCGAGTGGAAGGGAAGGCTGAGGTAAAACTGCGTGCAAATATTTTGGCTTGAAAGACCAGAGCAGAGCATTGATTGTGCCAGTATCCCTAGATTAAAGTCTTTGGCTGTTCTCTAAATCAGTGTTACCATATCTGAACTCCCAGAAAGCACGGCTTCAGTGCAATAAAATTGTCATTAGCTTATCCCCCTCCCAATCTTCTGTCATTAGGACTGTATTTTAAGAATCTGTTTACAGTATGAAGTATTTCAGAGGTTTTTATGTATCTGGAGGATATATAAATAACCATGGTTCTGTATCAAATGTGGGGTTTATCAGTATTCCTGGAGCTCTTAGCCTTTTTAATATATATCTGAAAAAAAGAGATCAGGAGTCTCTTGGTAATGTTTGTGAAAAATATGTGATAAACCCAAAACTGAAGAGACTATGGACAAAAATAATTAAAATGGCCCATAAAATAGCAGATCTAAGTCCCCCTAAATTTTATTCTGTTCAAAACTTTGCTTGGTAATCTTTTATCATGTCCTAAAGTTCAGAAGCAAAACGAAGATACCAAGGGACTTAGATAAAATAATAATAAAAAAAGTTTCAGTTTTAAAGCCTTATGCCATCCATAGGACGATTTTGCAGAAGTAGAGGTGTGGAAGCTTTCAGCAGCAATTGGAGGGGTACATTTGCTGAAGGACAAGTCAGCTGGCTCTGAAGCAGACATCTCACATCTGATAAGAAAACACAACCCCCAGGATTTGCAAAAAGCTTGCCAAGGCTTCTATTTAGAGGCTGAAACCAGGCTCAGATCAGAAGTGAACATGTGGAACCCACATGTGTTTACAAGTTAGCTGGGGCCTAGGAGAGCCTCTGGCTATTTATCCATGTGTCTGTCTGTACGCTGGATGTCAGGGTGCAGTCCTTCCTTTGTGCTTCTGAGTGCTCAGATTTTTATTTTGGTGTGTGTTTTTACAGGGAGAAAGTAGAAGGAAAAAAAAAACAACAACAACAACCAAACCAACCACCTCTCAACACTATCTTAGTGCAGCTAATGTATGTGCTATGGTTGTTTGTACCACTTCATTTTTATCACTCTTAGAGGCTTTGCTGTCACAGAGAGGCACATAAGCAAGAATATTCCTAGAGTCACTTTCTTCTAAACTTTAGCTATTATCATACCAGGAGTCACAGGCAGGGAAACAGCCTCTCCTGATAAGGGGAAATCAAAGATGTTGATGTGGATAAGGTATTCTTTGTTTGGCATTGAAAATTCTTCCTGCCTAGCACAGTAATATGCTGTGAAGGCATGCCCTTTTCAGGTAATTTCACCTTTAATAAATGTAGTGATAACTGTGCTCTGAGTGAGTGAACAACCCTTAGTTTTGTACAGGCAAACAACCCCAGCCTGGGAGAGCTCTGTGCAGAAGAGACAACAGTAAGGCATAGGTGAGGGGCTGGGATCAGGAATATGATTGTGATAGGATTGGATCCTCAAGGTAATATTCCTCACACATTCAGCGCACTTGTTTGAAAGTGATGATGTCAGCTGTGCCTTCTATGGCTCGGTGAGTGGCTGTAAACACCCTGTCTATAAATGCCTGCATGAGGACTGATGCTGGCTGAAGTACAGCCTGAAGGAGTGGGGAATGAGGCTTGTGACAGTTTATGGATAATGGGACTGAGCACTGATTTTAAAAAGTCTTTAAAAAGTATTCTAGTTCTGGTGCCTCTAAAAGAACTAAGATTACATAGGGCTTGTTAACTTTGGCATTCAAGCCACAGAATTCTGATTCCTCACACTATGGAGTAAGACCAGATTTCTACAGAATTACTCCCACTTGAGGGTTGTGTGATCTCTCCTCCAGATTCAATGATTCTTTCTCTCCTTTCCTCAAACTCCTCACAAAGTATCACTGTTATTTAGACTATCACATTGAAGAATATCAAAGATCAAAACCGGAAGAGGCAAGACAAATAACTTGCTTTCCTTATACTGTTTTATTCCTCTGAGGGACTGCTCTGAGTCCTTTATATTGACAGAGGAAAGGGTGTATCTTTAAATTTTATGTCCCAATTCTCTAATTGTCAAAAATTAATATAATTAAGGAGTATTCAAAATGAAAGAACTGACAGAACCTGTGGTCTTTTTATCTTAAAAAACTGTGATCTTAGGATCTTTTATGCAGGATAGGAGAAGAGGAAAATAGACACTGGAGTGGCTGTGTGATATTAATCTCCATTTCAAATAAGTAATGCCTTGAAGGAGGAAAAAAATAAAATAGTGGTCAGCTACAGTGAGGTCTCATCACTCTTGTATATCGTTTTAATTTCTTTTTACTTCAATTTATACTGGCTTTTTTCTTCTTTCAGCAACTGTTGTGGCACTTTTTCAACTCCCAAGTTCACAAGTAGAATCATTTATTTTAATAATGTCTTTGCTTTTGCTTCTAGTTGAACATCATTTGCAAGGTTCCCAAGCGTTCCCTACAGCAGCATTACAGCAATGATTTAATTATTTCCTTCTCAGTATTTATTTGAGACAAAAGTTCCCTGACAAATCTCAGATCCTCTACATTTGTTTTAGAAAAGGAGCATATGTCACATATACTAAGCAGTCAGGTACTCCTACTGAAATAGTCCCTAACTGCTATTCAATCATGTTAGCAAACTGTGAACATTTCTGGCCAGACTTATTGCACTACCAGCAAAAAATATCTTTGATGTTCCTTCTTTGTAGACTTCCCAATTCCTGTTCCTCATAATGAAATAGAAACAGTCATCATATACTACAGATGTATTTGCAGAGGACTTCTACAAAGTTTTGTCCTTTAGCAAACAATAATCCTTATCTGAGGACAGATAAGAGATCTGGAATGCACAGTTTTTATGAGAGTTTTTAATATGAAAAATAATTGGTAAAATGTGCTTTACTGGAACACTTTAATAAAGCTTTTCAGGGATTTTTGTTCCCAAAGTAGTAACATGTCTCTTCTGGGTGACTGAGTTTCCTGACAGTATCTTCTACTGCAGATGGTATAAAGGTCATTTAAATTCACAGGATATTCGCCTTATACAACCTGAGCATTGGGGGAGGGAGATGTTTCAGAACACTGAAAAGACAGACCCTTTCCTGCCAAAATTCACTATTTAGTAAGGCTGAAACTCTTCTCTTTTTCAAGTTGTTGGGGTGAGAGTGGTGAACTAAAGCAGTCTCACATGAGGAAGAACTCCCAACTTTTAGGGGTTGGACACAGGGAAGAAAAAAAAAAAACCAACCCTGAAATTCCCCAATATTACTATAGTTCTGTACCGACTCAGAAAATTTTTAAGGTATTTACCTTGAGGACACCCTGCTAACCATAGAAGGGACTGAAACATATGTGACCATGAAAGCAGAAGAAATCATTGCAGGAAAGGAAAGCAAACCCAGCCTTTTGGTCTCTGCACATCCTGTCCCCATTAACTAAACCATTTTTCCTTACTTGAGGAATGAAACACAAAACAAGGAAGGATTGCCTGTGAGGAAAGGGACAAAGTTGCTCTTTGACACAAAAGAGTCTACCATGATGATAGGGGAGTATATTGATCAAACAGGTTAGATAGATGCACAAACTTCCATAAGCTGAAAGACTGAAAATGCAGGAGTAGCAGAGGTGCAGCTGTCTCTGCAGCACGAGAGATTAACTCATCTCTCAAAACCCTTGAGCCAACCTCCAATAAGAAGCAGAAGTCCAGATTAGGTGGTTAATCAATGAAAATATTCATAGCAGAAGATGAGACAATGAACCACAGCAATACTGATGCGTTTTGTGATGGAAGGGCACCACCCTTCATATCCTTGAAGTGTATATTAATAGTTCTCAGCATCTGTTGCCCATCTTCTTGATGGTAGGATATAAAAGGACTGGATTTAGCTACTTTTTGTACGGGCTAGACCAGCATCTCCGGGGCCACTGTGAACTGTGCTCTTGCACTACTTTCACCATAATTATTCTTGGGTATCTGTAATTAAAACCATCTGAGAAAGTTACAGAGTTGAGGCATCTCTGAAATACAGGGAGTTAAAATAGTGATTATGTAAGGTAAGCCACAGTGATGACTATGAAATTTTGGCAAAAAAAAAAAAAAATCTGTAACTTTAAATTTCAGCCTCTCTTCCCCTTTTTTTTTGCTAGCAATTTTTCAATGGACATCTAATGAGTTAATAATGAACAAAAGAAATACCTTCCTATGGTCTCTTCTTGCCATTCATACAAATACATCCCAGAACATTGGAGTAACTTTCCCATGTCAGCCTTCATGTAATTTTAGGGGGTGCTGACAGTGCTGAGACTTCAAGGTTTGTTAGGAACCAGCAGGATGCATGGGACTGGATTTGGCACCTGAAGATATGGATAGATATTCATTAGAATCCCAGAAGTAACTCTGTGCTCAACTCCCACAGCTTCCCATGAATTAATTATCTGATTATCAAAGAAAATATTACTAGTTGTTCACCCTTAAGGCATTTTTAAGGTTGCCATTCCAGACATAAGTCTTGATGTCAAAAGGTCTACAGTTGCCATGTATTGTGGAGAAAAAAATGGTTTTCTACTTGAGAAACATGATTTTCTGCTGCCAATTATATACCCAGTCTGAGTTGTTGACAGCTTCCTTTTCCTTTCACACTTAGGCAACATCTCTGGTCATCTCACAAAATGAAGCAAAGGCCTCAGGAAAGAAAGAGAGAAATTTATTTGGGGAGAAAAAAGTGAAGCTCTGAGCCAACTCTCTCATGGCTGGTCTGAAGAGATTTATACAGGATCTCCTGGGTCTGATTTATGAGGGATTTTTCTGGGCCAGACTGAATTTCTGAAGAACATCATCTGTGCAAAGTAAAACAAAAGAAAGCAGGGATTGTGACTATAAAATACTACATCTACTTTCTTCCTCTTCTGAAATTGCTCTTCAGTTCGGTGATGGTGATTCCTTATCATACAGGAGAGCCATAGCAGCACTAATAGGAATAACTGGAGACAACATGGAGAAAAAATAGGCAGAGGTCTTAAACTACAAGAAAAAAAAAAAAAAAAAAAAAAAAAAAAAAAAAAAAAAAAAAAGCTATAAAATATGTTAGAAAGAAAAACACTGGAAGACAGAAGAAGACTAAGACACATAATTAATTAATAATGCACCATGACATGAAAAGATCTTGGGTTTTAAAAAAACAGTGGTAGGTCCATGAAGTTGGGTTTGTGTGCTTACTAAGCAGCTGTTGGAATGAGAAAGAACTCGCCTATGGGATATTTGTGTGTGGATGTGGGGTGTTTCTTGGGGTAGGGAAGTTTCCTTCATTCAAAATATTTTGCTCCTTCGGTCCTGCATCTAATGAGAACCAAATGGGTCCTGGATGCAATTATTTCATAAGAGCTGTTGAACAGACATTAGAACTTTCACCTGCTGTAATCTTAGCTCAAAGATGGTTTGCAAGGAGAAGGAAGAGTGCGGCATTCTACAGCCTTCTCGACTGAAATCTTTCAATTTATAGATAATAAATCACTTAGAGCTGAAAACCACATTTAAGTAACACCTCATTGAGCCTTTTTAAAAACATTTTCTCTTGGTCTACCACATGTATAAATAGAGTTGAATAAAAATGATTTGTCTTGTTGATAATGAGACTAAAAGCACCAGTAGCAGAGTAATAATATATGCTTTCAGAATAATCCTGTTAATGTTCTTTAAAATACTTGCCAACATTCAGACAATGGAAAGCTGTATCTTTTGTTTGTTATACTGGAGGAAGGAAATATGAAAGCAGAAAACCTTCTATATTTTTAAAGGAGAGATTTATTTGCTAACAGGGGAAAAGGAATGTGGGTTTAAAAGAGTATGGAGAAACACTTTCAGGAAAGTGCTTCCACCATGGTGAAAAGTGCTTGTGTCCTTCTCACTGGGGAATACTGATTTAGATATTCCAAGATGAAGGCATAAATGTTACAATGGAACATAGAGAGCCATGATAGATATTCCAAGGGAGAGAGAATCCTCTCTTTTTTTTTTTTTTTTAAGTTTCATTTTTTATGTCTAGGCACTATTCTTCTCTTAATTTTTCTTCCAGTGTAGCTTTTCAGAAGTTCTGTTCATAGCCAGACTCACCTTTCCAGAAGAGGCTGGGACTTGGGAATTTTAAATTGCAAAACTGAAGTGCCAAGGAAAGGGAGATAGATGGTGAGTTACAACTGTGAGAGGGACACAAAGGAAAAGGCTGCCTCTTCCAAGAATGTCTCAAATTGCATTGATGGAAGTGTCTGCAACAGTAAAAGTTTCTTATCTATACCTGGTTCCCCCATAAAAACACTTATATTTGGAAAAAACCCTCTGAAAAATTAAAAAAAAAAGAGAAGAAAAGAGAAAGAATGATATTATGAGAGCAAAAAGATGAAAAGATTGTTAAGAAGCATCTCTGAGGAAAGCTTTTTCTCTACTATCTCACACTGCAGCTAATTTACTGGATAGTATTTTGGTTGCTTTCTTATATAGATATCCCAAAGTTCATTTACATCAAAATTTCTCAGTGTATCCTTAATTAGAACTCATGCCTCAGAGATGCCCTTGTGTCTTGTAAATATATTGAGAAAAAAAGGCAAATTATGCTTTCAAATTATCTTGAACAGATTTCTGGACTTCACAATGAAGAGACCATATTGCAAACCTAAAAAAGTTCCACAAAACATCTTTCAGCAAGGATATCTTGCTGCATATGCCTCTAGGGTAAACTGTGGGATGTTTTGGTAGCCTAGCAGAGTTAAAGAGCCAAAGTATTGCTCAGGCATTTCTCAGATCATACGTCTCCCACAGAACTTGCTTCAGAAACTCAAGAAACAGTCAGGGTTATTTTTCCATGTCAGGGCGTAATGAGGTATGTCACTCAGCCAAGACTTTTAGGAAATGAGACTGAAAAGCAATGAGCCATACTTAGGACACCCGGCACATTGGCAATGCTCATTAGAAGGAAGTCAGACCTTCTCCTGGTAGATTCAAGGTACACGAGAGATCAAACCAACATCCTTGCCCAGCTGCTTTCCTTCTGACAGTTCTCAAGCTGCTTCATCGTGCTCTAAATCTAACATTAATTGAGTGTAAGTCCATGCAAGAGCGCTAATTAAAACAATGTACCTATCACATACTCTATGCCTTCCAGGCAGCAAGAACACAAGAGACAGCTGCTGTTCCACATCAGTGTACGGGAGGATAAGAGGTAATTGACCCTGCAGTTGTTAGGTTAATTCACAAAGGGAAATCTCTTGCACAACTGGTGTTTCATCTGCTCTTGCATAAAAAAACAACTGTACCAGAAGTATTCTCTTTATATAAGCTATTAGTATACAATCATGAAGACTAATTACTTAAACAAGGACTTCCACAGGCACAGGAAATAAGGAAGTCTTGTGCTCCATATATTTCTACTGCATGCCTGACTGACTTCGGATTCAAAGAAAGCACAGGCTCCATTTGAAACTTTTCCTCTGTCTGGGGCCTGCTTAAAAGCTTGTCCCATGTGGGAGATGCATGAACATGAACATCTCCTTTTTACCTCCATTAGGCATTACATACAGTTTTTCTTGCTGCAGCTGGTCATCTATTTTCACAAAGCAGGTAGAAGTTTAAATATATTTGGTACTTCTACTCCCCTGCTGAATTCCTTTAATAAAGTATTGGTTTCACTGGGAGGAAAAAGGAAGCACAAAATTAGTAATATACATGGACAGGCACACTGTCAGCAAAAGCCTCTTGTTACCCTTGTGAAGTCAAAACAGTCACCTGCAGTGTCAGATAAGACAATTTTCTTTACATACATGAGAATGTTGACTTTACTCCAAGGGTTCCAAAAAAATTATTTTTTTCTGTAATAAGGAAACCTGCAAAATCCTGCAGGAACTCACAAAAACTCAGTCGTATTCAGTGCACAGAAGAAAACATAGACATTTATATGCTGGTTGAGTGGCTTTCAACATCCCTTATTGCTTGACAGAGGAAGATATGACCTTACATCCCTCAAAGGTGGCCTCTAAGAAGCACAAGGTTATTCGCAATCAATGGGTGTGTGTCTGATGGAGAGGGCCTAATCCTAACTGGATTCAAACATGAACCTGAGCTCCCTGAAGGTGCTCGTGCCTGAGGTTTTGAATTGTTTTATAGAGATAAAATGACCACCTACTGTTATTTATCTAAATCCCAGTCTAAAGTTTATGCTTAAAAAGTGGGCTGAGTTTTTCATTTAAAAAAAAAAAAAAAAAAAAAAAAAAAAAAAAAAAAAAAAAAAAAAAAAGTCTTGATCAAATTAAAGTAACATTTTCCAAATACGTTTCAATTTGCTTATGGGAAAAATTCAGAAGAGCTTCTGGAATGTAGACAGGATTGTTTAACAAAATTAATAGACAAGTTAAGCCCAGTCCTTTGGATGAAAATCTCAATCAATGTCTACTAAAAAAAATGTTTTTCAGTTTTCTCTTAATTGAAAATAACCCCAGAAACTCCTCATAATATTATAGGGCTACATGCCAAAGAAACTTTTCATCTAACCCTGCCCACCAGCATCTCTTGCCTCTCCTGCATCCTGAAGATGCAAGAACAGATTTTCATGAAAAGAATTTTTAAAAACTCAGACTTCGGTATGCAAATATTCACAGCTGATAAGTAGTGTAGTTTGTCTGAATACTGGACACCTTCTAGAAGACCTGAAGATAATTTGGTTTAGTAATCAAGTAATTGGCAAGGCACGTAAATTAAAGTTCTGTTCAGTCATTTCCAAAAGGGATGCTCAGTAATACAAACTCATGCCAGGATTGCCAGCTTTAATCTCTTGTTCCCGCAAAGGTGGTTTACACCCCTGTGTTGGAGCATGAAGGGAAGAAAATATCAGTTAAACCATCTGGGTATCAGTAATGCTCTCTGCAGCTGCTCCTTCTTCAGCTGCTGTTACAGAACTTTTCTCCTAATTGGGCAGTTGCCTCTTCTGACTTAGAGTTCAATATTTTCCATGTTAGCTCAAAGGCTGACAGTTTAGATGGGTAAGAAAAAGCATAAATACTGCATTTGAAAACTTCCATGGCTCCCGTCATTTAATTGAAGCTTCATGGCACTAAGTGATATTCCCCCTGCCCTTTTCTTTGAAGAACTGGATTGCAGATTTACAAGAAATTTCAGCTTTCATATTCCTAAAATGATGTTTTACTTCTGATTTATTTAAAAATTTGGATTTGTAGTGTAAAAGAGTTGTTAAAATCCATTACATGCTAGAATATTGTTGTCTTTGTTTTATGCTCTAAAAATAAAGTAAAAATAAATGTTACTAAAAGAGAGTTATTATTTGGTGCTACTGGTTGTCTTGATGAAGTTGTATACTTACACAGAGGAAGAACAGAGTAACTTAGCAGGGTATGGCTGAATTGCTCTGAGATTAAACTTATTTAATTTAGGCATCAGAAAGCTCTTGAGACTGAACCCCTGTGTTTTTATGATATTATGTCTTCTTCTTGAGTGCCACGTGATAGAAACACAAAGGAATAAAAACATTTCTGGTAAACAAAGAGAGGAAAGGAATCAATCCTCTTTGGGCAGATTTTCAGCCTCATTACTGCTAAATAGTAGAGTATTTCTTATATCTTGAACCCAGATGATGTTGACATCTGTGTTAACTTTTGCATTACTTATTTCTGATTTTCAAAATAGCTGCAGAAAGTGAAAACAATTTTAAGGCATCTGTAAATTTACTTAGGAATCTAGTCTGGCATACAGATAGAGAGAGATTAGGAAAGCTAAAACCACCTAGTTTCCACTACTTCACAATTGCATTAATTGCTCCTTAGTGCAGAGAGAGGGGCTTGGATCTGCATTCTAAAGGAAAAGAAAACAGAATGAAAGAGGAGAGTCAATCTTGACATGACTCTATCAGCCCATAAAGTGATATGAAACAGGATAATATGTCAATATATCTTTGAAGTACAAGCGAAAAAAAAAAAAGCGATCCAAATATTTAGATATTCATACGGTAAGGGGGAGGAGGAGGCAGGAAAGACATTCTGCTTATAAGAAGAGAAAGACTGCAGAGATCTATGCCTCTGAGAAACAGCTGTGTGGTCTGATTCCATCTCTTATTCAAAATAGAAATGGAAGTTTTCCTAAGTACGTGAAGAAAAAGTCATCCAGAGAACTATGTTTTATGACATCCCAAAATGAGTTAGCATGCTATATGCTACAGAAACACTCAATGATTTGTCATGGAACTCTCTGCTCCTTTGAAGTAACTGCATGAATTTCTCTTTACTCTGTGGACAGTTTTCCAGTTGTTTTTATGACTTAATATTTAAAATTTGGTGAAAAACACAATATTTGCAGCAGAGGGAAGCCCTTTTCAATGAAGTTTCTTCTCTGCTCTTCTTTTTTGAGAGTATTTCTACGTGAAACACAGTTGGTTACCCTCTCCTGATGTTGGTATTGGGAGATTAATCTGTTAGGACCATAAAACCTGCTGACAAGCACAACTCAGCCTAAACCACATGAGTTTCTCATTCACATCTGCCTTATGCCTCAGAGCCTGTATCAAAGCAGTGAAACATATAAAACAAAAAGATTCCCTGGATGAGATCTGTGAGCCAAAAGAAACTTCTGGGCAAAGCTGAATCTATGTTTGGAAAAAGTAAAATACAAGGCAGCCTGAAGCTGGAGTTATCAAATCTGAGCAAATCTTGGCATTGCCATAACTAGCTTAACCTTTTATCAAGGAGAAACTCAAACAAAACCAACAAAACAAACAAGCAAATTAACAGAAATAGTCTAGCCAATTAAGAACATAGCTTTTTTTTTTTCAAGTAAATTCACAGAAAAGTACTTCAGGTGACTTAAAACTCTTCAAATGATTGCCCAGGTTGTGACAATAGCAAAAAGAGAACCAAACCTTGGTGGAAAGGAATGGGTCTGTGGGATAGCTCATCAAGCAGGGCTGGGAGTAGTTCTCACATGCACATGCTCAGAGAACCTCCCTGGGGTATGGTGGGCAGAGGTTCAGAGCCCCTTTTCTCCCAGTGCAATGTATTTTATGTCTTTCACATTTCAGATTTATGTCCAAGACACTTCTTCACAGGACTTCTTATTGACTATTTGAGTAGTAAATAGCCCATAAAGAGGGAGCAGATTCTACTGTCCTTAACAGATACCCGGGATGGGGGTAGTTGTAGCTCTGATTAGATAAGAGAGGTGTTTGATTCCAGCATCCCGGCTGAATACATGTAAATCTACTCAAGGTATTCTTTGCATATAAAATGACTGGAAAAGATCATAAAATAGTTCTGCAGTACTTCTATTTCTGGTTGACTTAAACCAATTTTACAGTGTTTATTCATGGTTTTATCACCAAACAGAAATATCAGCTACTTATAATCCTTTGTTTTTCTGATAGTTTAACCATGATTGCTGATCTTGAAAAAAAAGTTTTCTCTTTGTAAGGCCATATGTGTGTGCATGAAAGACTTTGCCTTTAGTTACTTATCTGTCAGCAGCCTACATAGATTATATGACTGCCAAGGCTGGTGTGAACAATGTTTAAATGTTTTTCCTTGGCTGCAGGTATCAGAAGCGTACTTCAATTAGTTAAACTGAGAGATTACTTAAAAAAAAAGATATATAAATTGTTTGATTATTTATTTATTTATTTACTTGTTTACTTATTTTAGTAAAAGATGGCCCATGTTTTAAAGATTCTTGTTTGGTACCATGGACTTGGATTTTGAGAAATATTTGGAATATGACGTGATTTGTGAAAGTCATAGTTCTTAAAAACTCATTTGCCACAAGGTGGCAAACTATGCCTGCAGGTCCAAATTGAAAATGAGACAGTTGAGGTGTCAAGACAACTCAGAAAATACTTTGTTTCTTGTGCTTCTGTGGATAACAGTATCATACCAATACCTGGTGTATTGGTACCATGAGTGGGGGGGAGGAAATTTTGTTCTTAAGATGCAAGACAGCATGAAGAGGGGGAAAGAGGCTTCATCATGCTGATGCTTTTAACTCACCACTTAACTCACAGAATGGGCATTTAAACCTTCCAGGTCTTCCTGAGACAGTACAATAAATTTCATCAGAAAAAAAAAAAAAAAGAAAAAAGATACCATGGAAGCAGCTGCTATACCCATGAATAACAATTAACATAGTTATAGGGCTTGGCTTGGTGGAACTAAGTTCTACACAGTCAAAAATTTTCTACCTAATAGGACATTTTGAATGATTTTCCATGGGTACTTGCATGACATACAAAAGCACAGAAAGAATATTTGTTAAAATCTCTTTAAAAGAAATAGATAAGCAAAAGAGAATTCCATGGCTAGATGATCCTAAATATGCATGTTGCAAAGATAAGTGTAAAGTTAGAAGCTAATTTTATTTTTGTATGTGCATTAAGGAGAATATGTAGAAGGTAGTTGGTACTATTATTAGAGTATCAAGGAGAAAGAACCTGAACAAAGCAACAATAAAAAGCAAACTTTTTTGTACTTAACAAAAGGCTTTTATGATAACAATGAATGTGTCATAAGTGTAGAGTTTCTTCTGGAGAAAGAAAAGAAAGAAAGGAAAAATTCTGGACAGATTTAATTTCTGACTTTTATTGCTTCATTGCAGCTGTATTAAATAGTAGTCCAGTGCTTTATGGCTTTCTGATTGTAACTATTTAAGTCAACTCATGCAACTGTAAACAGCAATGCAGAGAAGCCACTGTTCTGAAACAAAGAGCAAATGCAGTTTGAAGAGAGGTTTTTGATATTTTTTCAAGGTATAGCTAAAATTCTTGAAGTGAACTGTTGGGTGTTTAAAGAGAACAAGCCAAAGCAAAAGGAAAAAAAAAAAAAAAAAAAAAAAAAAAGACAGCAAATTTTCAGTGTATGGAAAGGAAAAAATCGTCTCTTTGAGCCCAAGCTGTAGGTGAGGATCTTATTGTACTTCTTAAGTGGTGGTGAAGGAGAAGACTGGGATGATTATTCCTTCCCCTCCTGATATTCTGCATTTAGTTTTTTCTTATGAGGTCCAGTCACATTGTATGCAAATGTTTTTTGGGCAATCCATAATGAACTCTTAGGGGAACAAACCCTGAGCTAGCAGGAATTATGTTGGGCTGCCCTCTCAATATGGAGTTAAGTGACAGACCGACTCTAATAGCTCTACAAATGATCCATGCAGAAGGAGTCTTTAAATAGTTGTTGACAGTGGATCTTTCCTTCTCATTTTTGAAAATGCTAATGGGAAAAACAGGAGAAAAAAAAAAAAAAAGGCGCTCATCTGTATCACTCCACAGAGATTTTCTTTATCTGCCATGTCAAAGCTCCATAAAATGTACAGAACCTCACTGACACTAAGGAGTTAATGTCTAGGATGAAATCCAACCTTGGGTCTCCCAGACTTTCCTCTTAAAACAAGGCTGAAAACTTAAAAATAGTGAGCTCAGCAATGGATTAGTGTCATCATGCTTTGATAAAGGTTATCAGTCCTCCATTGAAAGACAAGTTTGATTTTACTATATGAATATACTTTTTGCAAGGAAGACTTTACCCTGTGACATATCTTCAGACTGAAATACAAAAAATTTCGACTTCTGCCTCTGGAGTTTGGTGGCTATAGAAAAAAAAGTGTGTCCTAGTATCTGACAGATTCTGACTTACTGCTCTGAACAGCTGTGTGACACATCTGCAAACAGGGACAGCTGAGTGCAGTAATCCTTCCCTGCTGGTGAGCAGCTCAGTGGTGCCAGCAGGCACAGATTGCTGTGACTGAGTAAAGTTGATAAAGTCTGATAAAGGACAGAAACTCTGCTCAGAGAGATCAGTAAGGCATCAACCCAGACCACAGAGCACATGGCTGGAATGTGATTTCATCTGTAAATGTGAATTGCAGAGATCAAGTTGTCAGGTGGCACATGGCGGTGTTAGAGGGAATGTAATGTCCTGGTCAGCTTCAGATTGAAGTTTTCCACTGGACTTACACATCTAGGGATGTGACCTGGCTCTACATTCAGGAGGTTCACCTTGTGATCCAGGTGCAGCGAGGACTGAGCAGCAGCTGCTGCCGTAAACCTGTGAGGGAGCACACAGTGCAATAAATTCTGCATAATAAGGAATTATGGTGGAAACAAAGAAGTGAGATTGCTCTGTTAATAATGAGTTACTAATCAATTATTCAGAAGAAAAACACGAGGAGGAAAAGGTATAAAATCTGAGGAAAATAGGTGGATTCAGATGATGATCAGCAATACTGACAATCAGTTTATTTCAATGAACATCAGAATTTAACACTTTTGTGTCACAGTCTCTGCACTTCCTTGGTGCCAATATGACCAGCAGACACTCTCAGGTGACTGTACTGCTGTGTGTGAATGTATTTTATGTTATATTCTGGCACGTATCATAATCTATCCCAAGGCAAGCCATAGCTTTTCCTCACAACATACCTGTTCTAGCCTATGCCTTTATGCACTAGCTAGTAAATAATTGTGGTGTGTCTCTAAGTGCTGTGCCTGATTCTGCCCTCAAGTCTCCACACGTGAAAAAAGGAGCCAAAATGAAAGTGATCCAAAAATTTGGGATCTCTGAAAGTGATTTGGAAGCTAAGACACATATGGAAAATGACTGTGATCTTGATTGAATTAAACAGACAGAGGTTTTGAGCCCTTGTTTCCTCTAAATCTTCAAGTTTGCTTTTCTTTGATTTTAGCTACTCTCTATTTGTTTCTTTTTTCTGCATATATATATTTTGTTAGATATAAAATGACATCTTTTCAATTTCATTTCTCCCTGATTACTGTCAGAGAGATTTTCTTGGACAGCCTGTGAAATTTGTCTTTTTGTGCAAATATGAATGAATGTTTAAATATACCACTGCTGAATGGATTGTTTTAATGAAAATTGTTTAATTAAGAACTACACCTCCCAGTCACATAGCATTCATTAGTTTGTTCTGGATTTACCCTATCAAGGTATAAAGGCTAATGTGGACCAACATCCATGTGACTGACAGTGGGGTTCAAACTGCAGTTATAAAATGTTTGGTGTTTCACCTTGTTCCAACCGGTTTTGTCATCTCCAAATGTTATTGTTACCAAAAGGCATTAAGCTGAGGCTTCAAATTTTTGAAGAAAGTTATTCTTTCATTTCAGCTGACTTATGCCAAATAACTGTCCCAGAGCAAGCGCATGTTGAAAGAGGAGAATGTGTGCTGGGAGGAAGATATGCCTCATGTTAGGTTCATTGTGGGCAGAGACCCATCAATCAGACACAGCCCCTGAAAAACCCTTCAAAGTAGATAAACTAAGTACCAGACACACCCAAGACCTGCACTTCCAGTAAAGAATTTATTTTCCTACATAATATAAAATAATGTACATATCTGTAAAAAAAAAGCTCAGAGTTGCATGTTAAGATTCTAACATTGAGAGAAATGAGAAATGTGATTTTGATCTTGTGTTGATTTGTAAGCAAGAATTTCCAATGGAACATTGCTAAATTCAAGTGCAAAGGTCAAACAGCAGAATGAATTCATATTTTCTGTTTGTAGCTGCAATTTAGCCAAGAAATACATCTATTAGAGCATAAACTATATAATTTCTAGCGTAAAGAAGTCCATCCAAGCTGAGTTATTAGAATGGTTTTTTTTTCTATTTCTATTATTTGTTTTTCTGTGCAATAAGTTTCCCTCTTTACCTATAACATGGATGTGCTATTAGTTATGCTTCCACAATAATAATATCCTGTTCTCACAGCTGGCCAGAGAAACTTAAAGAAGGTACCACTGTTGGTGTCCTTTCTGCATGGATGAAGAACTTTGCCTTTAGGTATCTGGAAATATTTCTTCAGAAATGCATCTTACACATATGAGATAATTTTCTTCTCTGCTTTTCACAGTTGGTTTGCCCAGTCCACTGATCAAAATAACGTAACATCTTCTATTACAGTAACTGGTTCAGCTGGGGGGGAAATAGTCAATAGTTGAGAAAAACCTTTCTTTAGGTTGACAGTGAATAATCTGACTGAATAAACCTGATGTTCATGTAGAGGAGTTTGTTTTGTATTTAGCAGAATGTATGTTACAAGAATGTAATTTATTGTCAATTCCTATACCCACAACTTAAGAAAGAATCAGAGCCTGGAATGAAGTATAAGTCAATGCGCAAGTAGACAACTTCTAAAATGTCTTCAGGCTTTTGGCTCCTGAATCATATTTAATGTCTTTGAAATACAGATACCCAAGTCCTGTTTTCAGAACAGGCTGAGATCACTTAGGTTATTTTGCTGGGTAATATACAGTAAAACTTGGAGTTATTTCCATATGCTCAAAGATTGAATTTGATCCTTCACCTCAAAACTACTTGAAAATTCTTTCTTGGGGATGATTTTTAGGGAATAAGCGATTAATAAATCACGGTGCTAAGTACTACCAGCTCCTACAAAGGTTAGAAGTGCCTCAGTTCTGTACCTCCTAACCAAGAGTGTCAATTATTTCACTTCTAAGCTTCTGCTTTATTTCTGTGTTTTAAACAATAGTGGACTTTTATTGCTTTTGGCGAGCAGTGAACATGTCTTTGATATAACACAGTCCATAATTTTGCACACAAAAGGGATTTTGACACGAAAATTGTAATAGCTTTGGATCAGCCTTCAGGAAAACCAGAGGAGTATTACGCTTTTATTTTTTGTTTTCTCTACCAATTATATATCTAAATTCTTCCAAGAAGAATGTCTTGACAGAATAGATAAGAAAGATTCATTCTCCCTACAGTGGTAGATTATAAAATACCTTAGTAACAGAGTTTAAAACCACAAAAGTATTTCCTTTGTTAACAGTTGATCCCCTTGTTTTCCTTTTCATTCAGAAACTGATGATCTTCCAGAAACAGACATTTTTGAGAAATGTGGAAGAAAAATGAAATCTTCTTGAAATCTGTGGAGCCAGCTGCTAACAGAGTTCAAGCACATAAGGGTGGCCCATTCTGAGCTGTGGCCCAAGATTCACTGTTCTGTGGTCTGGGCCTCATGATCTCCAATTAGTGTTTAGGAGATTTTTAAATAAAATTTTCAGTTAAGGGACCAGATAGGATAATGTGATGATACATGGGAAAAAAAAGCTTTGG